>NC_044207.1:7887693-8204360 GCF_900880675.1 Sparus aurata | reverse complement strand
AGAGAGAGAGAGAAATAGGAGAGAGAAGAGAAAAGAAGAAAACAAAGAAGAAGGAAAGAAAGAAAGAAAGAAAGAAGAAAGCAAGAACGAAAGAAAGAAAAGAAAACACTTAAGACTCCTCTATTCTGCCAATAAAACAAATAAAACAGTCACATTGAATTCACATGTTACTTTATTTCTGATCTCGTTTTCTGACACTTTTACCGTCGGATTCTGTTCATTTACTCTCAATTGATCTGTTGCTCCTTCATTTCTTTTTTCAGCCCTCTCCTCCCTCTCTTCCTCCATCGTCTATCTCTTTCTGCCTTCCTCCCGAACACAGAGATACATTTCTCGGAGCCTCTTGAAGCGTCGCGACAAGCTTGACATTGACAAAGCAAGACAGGGTTGTCATGTTTGCTTTGAGACCCTGTTAGCACTCCAGACCCCCTTGGACACACACACACACACACACACACACACACACAAACTGACTGACGGACAGACAGACAGACAGTGGCAAACCATGAAAAGGCATGTGCCTGAAAATGAATTGAGCGAGACCTCTAATCTGACAGCATGCCTTGGTAGACAAGGGATTTCCTTTTTCAATGGATGGAAGGGTGGATAATCAGAATAAGAAGCCTTATTTATACGTCACTTATCTGAGAGGAGACTTTACAAAGTGGTGCACAAGAAGGCATGGGAGCAAGACAAGGGAAATATAAGACAGAAATATAATGCATAGCTGCACAGAGTGGAGATGGAATGTATGATGAGGCAGAGGCATGGACGTATGGAAGCCATGGAAATGTTCCTTACACACAGTCAGTGATGTGGAGTGCAGCACGTGTTTATATCAGCCACTGGGAGCTCTGTTCTTTAAGTGCTTCCAATGTAAGTGATGGGGGACAAAATCCACAGTCCTCATTCCATAACTTAAAGTAAGGGTTCAGCAGTCCGATTAAGCCTAACCAACTTGGATGATTGCTGCAAGCAAAAAGTGTCTCAGTGTTCATATGGGCACCTTACTGCTGTTTTAAGACAGACTTGAAAACTGCTGAACAGATCCTTCAATGTCTAAACTTATATTAAAACGTATCTTACAAATTGGCGGTGGATTTTGTCTGAAAGATACAGATGTTTACCAAACAGGAGAGGGTCTGACAAAGAGGTATCGGTTCCACCATGGGAAACGTAAGATCAGGCGCTTTCTCAGGAGCTAAAAGTCAGGATTTATTAGCGTCTACAGAATTAATTTTTGATGCTCGCTGACCATTTTTGATCTGTATCCTATTAGCCCTTCAACCTTATGAAAGGGCAATATTAAATTGCTGGAGTACCTCTTTAAAGGCCCAATGAAATTGCTGTCGGAGCGTGTTTAGCTTCTGTAATCAGACATATTTCTGGACCGTGGGATGTGAATGGATGCTTTGAGACAGGGAGCTGCTGTCAATGGTTAGCGTCTACCTATATTGGTGGCATTATTAGCAATACCAATGATAAGGCTCTGCTGGCAGCTAACACTGCCACCAACAGTCAGGTGGGGTTTGACAGTATACAGCATGATGGATGGGTTGACGAGTCACAATTACATGCAATCAGAGGCATTTATGTTTCTGAGTTCAAGATGAGTCATCGAAAACATTGATAATATAACAAGAGACAAATGAACAATGAACACGATTAGAAGAATAAGAAAAAAAAAAAGAAGAAATCTTTGTGGCTGAAACCAAAACCGTCCAAAATAAATAAAAGCGGGAGTGCTTATCCTTCCTTACCTGTGTTTGATATATATATTTTAAAATCATTTTTAAGGGCACAGCATACCCAAGTGTCTGTGTATATATGTGTTAAATGTGTTTGTGTGTTTTGTGCTTGGTGGACATGATTCTGAAAACGTGTCATTACTGTTTCTGTGTGTGTGTGTGTGTGTGTGTGTGTGTGTGTGTGTGTGTGCGCCTGCTTGCATCTGCATATTGCCTTGCTAACGTGCGTGTGCGTGTTTGTGTGTGTGTGTGTTAAAGCTGAACAGCGTGGGCCTCACCTCCACCAACAAAGAGAATAAACATGGGTGACACAGTCAAGCTGCTGTGTAATGCAGGGGAATCTGCCAACAGCACATCGCCACCGCCGCTCCCGCCTCTCTTTTCTATCTCTGTCTCTGTCATCTCTCTCTCCTTCTCCCTCTATCTCTCTTTTATTCATTACCTGGAACCTCTGCAGAGGCATCAACAATAACAGCCACCTCTACCTGCTTGTTGACAGTGTCAAACAGCGACAAGAGAAGGAGGGAGAGGGAGAGAGGGGACAGCAGTTGCATGCCTGCCACGATGGGAGAAAATTGCCACAATGACAGAGGGGCTGATAGAGAGATGAAAGGGAGCAAAAAAAAAAAAAAAGGTGGGGGGAGAAAAAGGGTAGAAGGAGATGAAATGTGAGGTGAGAGAGAGAGAGAGATGTGGTGAAGGAGGGAGAGCGGGCAACATAAAGAGAGAGGGATCGAGCGGGGGAAAGATGAAAGAAGACAAGGAACGAGAGAAAGAAAGAGGGGGAGTGATGGGAGAGTCGGCGTGTCGTTGCCTCCTCTCGCACACGTCTGTTTGCCCGGTTCTATGAATTTTTGGATGGCGAGGGGTTATGGGGCTGGAAATTCCAGCTGCCTGCCGCGTCAAAGCGAGGAGGAGAGAGTGGAAATGAGCAGCACAGCGAAGTGAAACATACACACAGACAGACAGACAGACAGACGGAGAGACAGGAGGGAAAGGAAGGACGGGAGTGATAGAAAACGGGAGACAAAGCAATTTAAAATGTGTTGTGGTAATGAGGTATGTGTGCGACCGGAAGGTGACAGGTGAGGACATGAGGTCTGCTTCAAAAGTGTTACAACACAATGTCGGGGGGGCAAGCGAGGGGCAAGAACCTGAGAGATCATAAACAGGAAGTAGTCACAGCTGTCAGGTGGTCGGTCAGATGTTTTCCTTTTTCCTTGCCCTCTGCGATAAAAGTAAAAAATAAATGAAGGAAAAAAATAGGCGAATTTAGGAAATCAGGAGGAATCAGAGATTATTTTTTAGCTTAACTGTAGTCTTTCTAAACAACAACTTCTTGAGTCTGAAACCTCAATAATGTACAAGACAGTAGCAGGTACGACTGTAAGTATTGAAATTACAAGTAGCACAAGTGATGGAGGTAAACCGTTTCAAAAGAAAAGTACCAGCAGAATCTTAAATGTATTGATTTCTTGCTATGCTGTAAACTTTTTGTCCCGGTTTAAATACACCCTCTAGTGGTTTAGTAGTACGCTTGGTTGGGGGACCTTCAAAAGAAGTTGTGCAACAGATTATGTCAGCCATGGTACTTACTCAGGACCAGTCTTGTGTCGGTAGAACTATTTCGAATTGGACTGATCAGTAATTTGGAAGCAATTCTACTCAGTCAAACTGCCCACCATCCCCCTGCACCTGATTAAATCTGCATCAGTCCCACACAAGTAGAGACAGACCGGGTTTGACTGACAGCCAGCGGAGGCCTTTGCGCCTCCCACCTCCACTCCCTACCAAAAGGAGGACAGAGAGAGAGAGAGATGAATAAGTCTTTTTTCAGTGGGAGTTGGATGGAATGGAGGGACGGCGCTAACCTCAAGATACTGATTGCTTTTTTTGCCTTTTTTTGTGTCGTCTGCTAGAGAAGTAGGCGCTCGCTCCTGTGGAGGCAAATTGATTATGGAGGAGCAGGAGGAGGAAGAGGAGTAGGGGTATGAAGAGGAGGGGGTGATGGGGTATGTAGATTACTTTGCCCCCACGAGTCACCTGACATGTACAGGGCATGATAGATTTCCATTTGCTCGACCGTGTGCGTGCGTGTGTTTATGCGTGATTACAAGGTTCGTGCATGAGAAGCTGCGGGCCACGAACAAGTGACGGAGCTCACCGTCACAAGAGAGGACAGGCTGGCAGTCGTAATCGAACACGCACACACACACACACACACACACACACACACACACACACACACACACACACACACACTCAAATGTACAGAGGACAGAGCAGAAAGCAGAGAAGAAATAGAAAACATATAGGAACACACAGAAGAACAGATATATAAAAGACACCAGGCATATACGGGACACACCCATTTTTCACACCAACACACACACCTTCCTTTCCATACCCACAGCTCTTTCATTCAGCAAGCGCTGGTCGTCATTAAAGGCAGATTTACTACAAATTGGACCAAATTCCCACTGTCACTTTCAATGACGGCTTCTACCATGCAGAGAGCCGCAGAGAGGGGGAGACTCTGTGTGTGTGTGTGTGTGTGTGTGTGTGTGTGTGCGCGCGCACACTTGTGTGCCATATAGAATGAGGTTCTGCCGCTTTTTATTTTATCTCCCGCTTCCATTCTCTGTGACGCGCATGCAAAGTCACACTGAGATGTTTTGTGTGTTTGGTTGTAAAGGAACACATCTGAAAATGTTTCCCCTTGAATCTTCCTTTTAGGCATCTTTTTTCTTTTTGTTTTCTTGTGGTGACGACGCCAACATCCCAGCTCACCCGGGATGACACATATTTCCTTAAATGACCGTATGTGTGTACATCTCTGTCCAGATAAATGTGGGTTTTGAACCTACACAGTATGTGAGGCCCACAGAGGCAAGGGCAGACTGCTAACCTTTATTAATTATTGAAACACACACACACACACACACACACACCTCATCATATCAGACAGTGATGGATGGATAACCCTTGCTCATCTCTCATGTATTCTTTTCTCTCCGTTCTCAGTTTCAACAGCTACCATGGCTGAAAGCTCAGGAAAAACAAGTTCTCCTTTTGAGGAGAATATTTTGCCTGGTTTGTTTTTTGTTCTATTCGGTGCCTCACTCTTTTGATCCTTTACTCCACATGTTTTAATAACATTTATTTTATTCCATTGATTTCTTCATCTTCATTCCCCTGTCCCAACCTGGCCCTCCATTTTTCAGTCTACCTGCATGGAGACTAATCTACATCTCCATTACTCACATAAACTTTCTGTTTAACTGCCCGGTTCTTTTCCTCCTCACAAACCAGGAAGGATTGTACATGTTGTCCTGTTTCCACTGAGGAAAACTGGTTAATCCCAGCATGTGGAAACATGGTAAAATAAGGACATTAATAAAAGAAAGGACAGGTTCTAGGTTAAGAATATGACAAAAAGAGAGCTAGGGAAGAAATATGGGAAAAAGGGGAAGATAAAGGAAAAGCAAAAGTAGAAGATAGCAGGACAGTTAGAGAACACAGAGAAAGGATGGATAAACAAGAGCAGGTATCAAAAAAGGGGAAAAGAGGAATGAGGATGACTGGTGCAGTATCTGGACACGGACGGACCGGGAGGAGGGGTAAAGGAGGTGTACACGGGGGTAAATGAAGTATGATTTCCACGTGGGGTGACGCTATCGGCTGCCCTCTTCCCCCAGGTTAATGGGGACTATCATAAAGCTGGGCCGCTTAGGTGGACACGGGGTCACGCACAAACACAGCCACACTGCGGCCACACACATATGTACACAAACACACACACGTACACACAGCCAGACGTACGGTCCAGGTGAAATATGGATCCTAATGGTTGTGTCCCATCGTTAAAAGGGCCCCGAGTTGATTTATCCGCCGTAAAACAGCTCGTGCAACTGCCACGAGGAGAGGAAGGGGGCAGCAGCGAACCCGAGGTCACAGGTTTGAATCCTAATCCCCGTAGGAAACACTTAGCGTTACGTCGACGGCATGCCTCTGCCTTTTATGCAGATTTATGGCGCCGAAATCTCTGGGCAGAAAGAACAGCAGTCAGCGAGCCTGACATTATAGCTGAGTTAAAGCTCAGCCTTCACCCCGTGCCAAAGAATATTCATCTCGATGAGCCGGAGAAGAATTTGTCTTTAAATAAAGCTCGCTTGTTTGTATTTCCTGACAGATAATTATCCATACAATGTCAAGCTGACTCAAGCAAGCTAATGATTACGTATGTTAAATTGATTTATCAGACGTTTTTGACATTTGAAATAATAAATAAGCTTTAAGATAGACATAAAAAAACAGCTTCTTTTCCTACTCTTTATTCCCAGTGTCAGGCCAGGAGTACTTACAGCCTGCACAAGTTTTAAACCACAAGCATAAACTACTGTTATCCTCAATTCACACGTTCACACACACTTTTGTAGTATTGCTACACTTAGAGGTATTTTTTTTTAATTTGATGGCACTTACTGTAAATGACTGTGTGTGAGTGTACGTGTGAGCAGGGAACAACAGTCTGTAGCTATGTTCGAGGCCTACCTGAGGCATATGGCAGTTAGCCGCTCAATCTCTGTCTCCATGTGTTCCTGGAGCTCTCCGGGCCTGAGCAGCACCTGGCAGATGGGACAGATTGGAGCCTGGCTGTCATACAGAGACATCTTCTTTTTACCTGGACAGAGGATGAGAGGAAAGACAAAGGGAGGGACTTCAGTATGTATACAGCATATGTAATGCATATGACAAACTATCAAAATCATTTTCACAAATATATGTGTCCAGCTGTGTATTTGTCGTACTGCACGCAGAGCCGCCCTTCAATTCTGCAAGGACACTCAAGGAAACTTCAGCACTGTGTATTCTCGCGAGCACCAAGGTTTGAGCCTCTGGAATCCCACACATTAAGTGCACGTGCATTACAGTGCTTATTCACACACACACACACACACACACGCACACAAAGGGGAATAGAGTGCTGTACAGTCTCCATTGTGTCCTCTCAGGTCAAAGCAGATTTAAAGAAGTGTCAGCCATGGATGAGATAATGCTGTATAGAGTCTGCCAACACTACCTCACTTCATTGTCCTTGATCAGCAGGGCACAGGGTGGGGCCCACCTGTTTGTGTGTGTGTGTTAGTGCGTTTCTCATTGTGTTACTGGGGATACGTGTGCACCGTGTGTGTGTTTTTCGCAGGTCGCAGTCTCCTTTGTGTTCACGTGTGCGTAAGTACAGTAATATACATCCTACTTTCTCAAGTCTGAGTCTGTCCGAGCTGGCTATAAATACCATCTATTGAAAGTGTATGAGTGCTTAATGTTGGAGGACACTTCCGGATTTCCTGTATTTAGCCAATCAAATGGGCTTTTTTTAGCCTACAAACAATAGGCTCCGCCTCAGCCAGGATATCCCGTTTAGACTGCTTGTCACCACGGCAACAAGAGGACCAGGTATGGGGACTCCCGATCCATCTTGTCTTTGGTGTTTTTTTTTCTCTCTGTACACACACACGCACACACACACACACACACACACAGACACACACATATACATGCACACGCGGCCCTTTGGGGACACATATCCTTGCTCACATATTGGTCTGTCAGAACAGTTTCCTGCAAGAGAACTCATCAAGAGACAACTAGCGGGGAACACACACTCCTACACACACGCGCGCACACACATCGGCCTCACCCTCCCTTTTTTCAGAGCGTGTGTGTGCATACCGGGCTCCCATTCTCCTCAACCGCTACTTAACAGAGCCACAGCACTGGACACGTTAAGTGACTTTGAAAAATAGGTAATCGATTACTCTCTGTCTCTCTCTCTCTCTCTCTCTGTCTCTCTCTCCCTCTTTTTTCTTCTTCCACACCTATCCTTCTCTCGCTCTCTCTCTTCAGCCTCATCCATTTCTAGTTTTCTGCTCCCTACCATCCATTTATTTGTTTCATTTCTTTCTCCTTCTTTCTTCTCTCCCTCATCTCCTATCCTATTTCGATATTCTCCTCCCTTTCTCTTTCTTTCTTTCTTTCTTTCTTGCCTTCTTCCTCTTTCTTTCTTGTCTGTGTGTCTGTCTGTCTTTTTCTATCTTTCTTTCTTTCGTTCGTTTTTGTTGTCTGGCTGTCCTTCTCTGTCTCCTCCGCCACGCTCCCCTTCAGTGTATTTCCCTTCCTCTCCTTGTTTCTCCCTCTCTCCGTCTCTACCCCCGTCCGTCTCCCCTTTATTGCTTTGACAAGATAATTTGAGTCATGCTGAAGCCGTCGCCATCCGCCACAGCAAACAAAGAAAGATCCAATCCCTGTCTGCGGCTGATGGGGCTCTTTCTATTCCACAGACAATCACACACACCTGAGGACGTGGACACACACACACACGCACACACACGGCCATTCGCACACACACACACGCCCTTGCTTGATTATTTCCAGTTTTTTGTTATATCAAAAAACATACTTTTTTTAAAAAAAGAAAGTAAATACTTCTTTTGCGCAGTGTGAGCTTACTTTTTAGCATTTCAATGTGCGGTGATTTTCTTTTGGATCGTGGAATCTCCTGTGTGGAGTTGCCCTTTTATTTGTGTCACAATAAAAAAAAAAAAAAGGGATGAAAAGGAAATGTAAATGCACAAGTGTGACAACGGAACGGCAACAATCAACAAAAGGAAAGACCACAGAGGAGGAGTTTTGTGTGGGAACTGATTTGAATTCAGCTGACTTACGACAGGGTCAGAGACAAGCTGTTAACCGTATTCTACGCACACACACACTCACACACACACACACACAAATCTAACTGTGCTGATGTGATGGAACAGGTGGAAATTCAACTGCCATGTGATTCAACTAAAATGAAATAAGACAGAACTTTGCAAAACATGGGAAACATAAAATAAAAAATGCTAACCAAATCCAAACAAAGCAGCCCACATTTTGTATTTTGCAATGAAAGAATTCGACTTTCACTTTCCATCCCTCTTTTTTCCGATAATTTCCCTACCCCGTTGTCCTCTTCATCCTATTTTCCAACTCGTTTGCTGTCACTCTCTCTCACCCCCATGTTTTTGTCACTCTCACCCCTCGTGTTTCTTTCCTTTTCTTCCTCTATGATTCCCTCTCTCCGTCAAACGCTCCCTGAGGGAAGTGAGTGATGGGGAGAGGCGAACGGACAGATAAATCCAGGGGAGGACAAGAAGAAGAGGAGGAGAGGAGAAAGGGGGGGAGAAGGTTGTGTGTGTGTGTGTGTGTGTGTGTGTGTGGGGAGGGGTGTTGATGTGATGTGATGTCGCACACCAGGCTTGTCAGCGCCTTAAAGATGATTAATGTTAGGGCAACACACACACAGACACGCACAAACACCTACGCGCTTCCCACATGTCCTGCCTTGGACCTCACAGCTCTCTCTCACACACACACACACACCCTGCGGCGCAACAAGGGTGCGTTTAATCTTGGGGAGCAGGGGGAATGTATCAGATCCAGGGGAGGGAGAGGAGGGGAGAGGAGGAAGAAGGGAAGCAGAGGGCTGGGCAATAACAAGGAAATAGGCCTGACAGGACTTTTTAGTGCTGAGATTCCTCAGTGAAATGCCGGCTGGCGGAGCCAACGAGGGATGGATGGATGCATGGGTGGAGGAGAGGAGAGAGGAGGTGTGCGTCCCTCTGACAGCCATGATGGAGTGCAGGCTTGATCCCCCCTAATGTGCCAAGATGGATCGTCTCATCTCTCTTTTCTCTCTTACTTTCTCTCCCTTCCCTCGCCCTCTCTCAGTCCCTCCATACCTCACCCTATTTCTCTCTCCCTCTATCTCCCGTTTTCCCCCCGATTTCACCCTTTTGTTTCTCTCTCCCGATCTCGCTCCTTTTTTTCTGTCTTTATTCAACCCGATCATCCCTCCATCACTCTCTCCTCCTTCACCATATTCCCTCCTTTTCATCTCTGACACTCGGTCCACTAAATGGCTCTCACTGGTTTTTGGTCATGTCACGAAACAATATGTCAGCCAACTGGCAGGAAGCACATCCACTGACTTTTTGCGTGTTCAGTCTGATGTATTCACCCGCTTCCTCAGTGCTGACATGCACACTTTGGCGGGCCTAACTCAACACAGAGAGTCGCTAATTCTTATTTTAGCTGCGTGACTTTGTCTGGGGGAACGTACGTGGCGATCACTTCAACGAGTCAGTCATATGTGGTTTATCTGACATGCTGCCGAAGACATCAAATAAAATTTAAGAAATGACACATTGGCAAATCACATCTACTGGACCAAAAAGTAAATACAAATTAATAATATTTTACAACATCTTTGTTCAACTAACTTGCCTTCATCAACTAGCTCGACAGCTTATACACAATGAGGCTAATTCAAACTTAAGAAGAAGTTCTTGGTCTGACTTTTTTTTTTTTTTAATCTCTATATGTTTAAATAATGGGAGGAGTCACACACACATACACACGCACAACTAGACAGGTAATTATAGACAGCAGATGGCGAGGCGGAGTTAGATCATACGGAAGAGTGGAGGGCAAAGAGGAGGAATCTTCCCCCTTTTGTCTCATCCCTTCTTTTCTTCATCTTGCATGTGCAGGGATTCACTTTTGCCCTTGCTTTCATCCTAATATTCCTCCTTTCCTTCCTGCTTTCCTTCCTTTGCATCCTTACTTCCTCCACGGTTCGATCCTTCTGCCGTTTCTTTCTTCATTTCATTGCCTTTCATTTCCTGCTTCCTCCTTCAACTTTATTCTTCCATTTTTTTTCTGCAACATGTTTTTCTGGTCTTCTTCTTGTCTTTATTGTGAGCCGATAACTTTGTGTGACCACCATGGATATTTAAATAACTTTAGCTGAGGTGTGAGCAGCTCTTTAGCGTATAGCTGGTGAAAATGTATGAAGTGTCAGTCATTATGAAGCAAGTTTGATCCCTTTTAACACTTGAAGCAGCACCCTTCACCTTCCCTTTTCTCCTTTGCCGCACACACACCTTCTCACTCTCTCCCTGCCCTTCGGTGTCTCTCTTCCCTCTCCTGTGTTGCTCTGGTCCACATGAAGTGGGGAATCAATAGATGCTAGATAGCGCAGGCTCCCAGTCACAGACTACAATGAGCTGAGGTAAAAGGCCACCTCCAGAGAGGACAGGGATTGTCAGCTCAATACTCGCTCTCAATGGGGCCAGAGATAAAAAACCATTTGGGGTGTCCTCATGGCTCACTGGGCTAAGAGGCGAACCATGTACTCACAACACTGTGGGTCCAAATCCCATTTAATGACCTGTATTGCGTGTCATCCCTTTGCTTTTATCTCGCCCATCATTCCTGCCTCTCAGGAAGCAGGAGGCCATGTGTAGGACTGTGTGTAAAAACTGGAATAGTACGTACTGGATAAAGATTATATGAATGAGTGCTACAGCAAACAGCACTGTAATTAACTTTTTTACTTAAAGTCGGTCCTTGGTTGGATTGAACATTTGCAAAAAAAAAAAAAAGCACAAGACATGTCTGACTTGCCGTGAACGTGACCGTTTTCTATCTTTTATATCTTTGCCGGGACTTGAATTCACTTGTAAATTATACACACAATCAGCTAATGAGCACTGCGCATGTAAACTGGATTTAAGCACAACAATAAGAGTCAGAAAAGAGGACGGCCGGGTTTATGAGTTGGCACATATACAGTATGTTGGTGGGCGATGCACACACACACACACACACACATACACACACACGCACACTCGCAAAAACACACAAGCACATTTCCCAAATGGAATTACAAAGTGTCTACATGTAGAGGCTGTTTTCTGTCCTTGAACAACTGTCTTCTCCTTGTGTGTGTGCACACACACACACACTTCCATTCCCCCTCCTTGTTGTTCCCCTAAATGAGTTTTCTGACATGCATCAAGTGTTTATGCCCGCTACCCCTCTTTTCTCGTCTTCCCCTCCTCCTCTTCCTTTCTCTCCCCTCCCCTCGCCGTTCGCCCGGCCGGTTAGCTATAACACCCGCCAACATCGGTAAACAAGGAAATCTCTCAGCCGCGGCCCGGCGTGTAACCGCATTACCGCGCCCGATAACCTCTTCAAATAATGTGCGATAAGGGGAATTTGATTTGATTCACGGAAAGGGAAAGAGGGGCCACTTCTGCTCCCCCTCAATCTCTTCCTTTTCCTTTCCTTTATTTCTTTCCTTCTCCTTTGCTCCCTTTCCTCTCTCCCTTCACCCCGTCATCGTCCTCCTCTTCTTCTTTTCACTTAGCCCGAGGGTCTGGGCCCCCCCTCCCATCTC
This sequence comes from Sparus aurata, assembly GCF_900880675.1. Classification (NCBI taxonomy): domain Eukaryota; kingdom Metazoa; phylum Chordata; class Actinopteri; order Spariformes; family Sparidae; genus Sparus; species Sparus aurata. Next base: position 8,192,324 of record NC_044207.1, on the reverse strand, counting down.
ATCCATCCCCCTCCTTATTCTACCCTTCCCCAGAATGACACCGCCTCGCATCCACAATCAAATAAATCCCGTCGTGGTGTCAGCCTTCATTTCGACTCTCCCCTCTCTTCTCCACCGACCAACGCGAGGTGAGGTGAGAGGCCCCCGTAAAGCCATCATCTCCATAATGGCAAATATGAGCCCTAAAGCCCAAAAACCAGGGGCCGTATTAACACAAATGGGACCAGCAAGGTGTGTGTGCGTGTCTCCCGGTGAGGCGATATGGTTTTTCTCTTAAGTGAGCTGTGATTTAAGCAGGCTAGACACTAAGGCTGATCACTAACTCTGTGTATGTGTGTGTGTGTGTGTGTGTGTGTGTGTGTGTGCAAAACAGATGAGGCTGTGCGGCTCATTCAGAGGACATTTGATGAAATGGAACGGGGGTCAACTTCAGTTTGCCACCCGGGCTGCGTTGCGCTACTCCGTGCATGCGTGTGTTTCCCGTGTCTGTCTGAGCGTGTGTGTGTGTGTGTGTGTGTGTGTGTGCGCGCGTGCGTGTGTGTGTTTGTGTGTTCCCACCATCTGACAATGATGCATGGCGCTTTTAAATAGCACTCCTCCACGCCCTGCTCAAAACTCATCACCAGGCTCTTTCACTATCCCTCGCTCCCCTCCCTCCCCTCGCTCCCTGGGGTTGTCACTTTTAGAAAAAGCAAATGAAATGTCGGCACGGCGGAGAGGAGGGATGAAGAGATGGCCGGATAGAAGGATAGAGAGGTGAAAGGTGTGTGTGTGTGCGTTTGCTGTCTGTTTAAGCCGAGGGACTCTAACCTATTTCCGCGTGTAAAATGTGTGCATGTTGAACTGTGAAAAAAAAAGTGAAATGTAAAATAGTGCAATACATTTATTTTACAAGGACAGGACAACATGGGAGCGCTGACTGTTAGCATATGTAGAATATTATATTATTATTATTATATCACTCTGTCACAGTTTAAGGGCAGTGGACAGCATTTTCAAGGCCACTTTGCTCTTGAATTGAAGGAATGAAGTGAACGAAATTTGGATAATTTGGGAAATTGAGAGCAAAAGATATTAACGTGTCATGAATCATCCGCCTGCCTTTGAACACACGCTGATAAATGATCATCTGATGATCCCCGCATGTGTGCGCGTCAGTTCACAAGTGTGTGTCAGCATGCGTAATGTGGGTTTTTACTCCTGGGACCCCGCCGCGCGTGTGTGTCTGAAAGACAGCGGTGCGATGCTAGTGAGGTTATCTCCGACTACTGACAGCTGTTTATTCAATCAATCACCTTGTCTGTGCGTGTGTGTGTGTGAGTGTGAGAGAGAGAGAGTGTGTGGCGAGGGAGAGAGAAGTAAATTAATGGTGCATTAACCAAGCACTGACCCACAGAGCAAAGGCACGACTAGCCGCTATAGGCTAAATCTCACTTCGAGACCCCTATTGCACACACCCACACACACACACACACACACACACACACACACACACACAATACACACACACTTCAAGCTGTTGTTGCCTGCCAGTGTTCTCCAGGAAAAAAGACCACATTTATTCAATAAAGACAAAAGCAAGCATACGTATGACAGCTGCCTACAGAGTGATACCTGCAGCATTAGAGGGGAATTCAAACATGGGCATCTACGTATCAGCATATGGAAAGATGAAATATATAAATATTTATTGCAGCTACTTTAGCTATTTAACAAGTAATATAGGGGGGGAAAGCAGGCAGATTAAACCAGGGCTGCCTTAAATGAGTCAGAGTTAGCCAAACTGGGAGTCATCTCTTAAAAAATAAACAAAAACACAATAATAATAACATTTCAGTCATAAGAAAATTTAAATTATGAGGACACCTTATAGAGTTATTTCTTTTTTGTGCAGTTTAAAAAATGAATATAGTTATCTTACCATAATCAGCACTCTGAAAATATTATGATGAATATTGTTATAGTTATATAATAATACAAAATATTATTATACTTATATAATAATATTCATATGAATAATTAATCACTTTGATCAATCAAACCTGAACATTGTGGATGATTTTTCAATTATTTTAATTTCGAGGTGTGATTTCAGAACTTTGAATGGACTTGTATAACATTTGGTGCGGTGTTTTTTCATATATGTAGTATAATCACTGCTATTTTAAAAATGACACACAATAACAGAAAGAGCCATTTTTGCGGTCACTGACCTCTGACCCTCTCTCCTCTCTTCTCTCTGCTGACTGTCTCTGTTCCATTTCCCCTTCCTCAGCGGTGTGGAGGAGGAGGAGGAAGAGTGGGAGGAGGGATACCTAGCAGAGAGGTGTGGGCGTGAGGCCTGTCGGCACTCATTTCCATCCCAAAGGGTCTCATCACGACAGGAACATGCCGTGTCAGTGGGGCAAAGAGGGACATCAGCAAGTTTGAAATAGACGCCCTGACTCAGCCCTGAACACACAAACACACACACTGAACTAGTGCTCGGGGACCAACACCTACAGAAATAAGGCTGCCCTGCACATTACTTCTCTATTAGCTCTCTCTCTCCACCTCCCTCATTTCATCTTTTCTCTTTTCATCTTTCCTTCCCCTCCATTCCCTCTCCTCCGGATGCGCTCTCTCCCGTCCTCTCTCCACCTCTCGCTCCCCCCCTCATTATCCCTCTCCCTGCTGCTTTCATATGGTCTAGCAGCTGAATTAATTACCAAAGCCAATTAACGCTAGATTGGCTGATGTTTTAACTAATTAGCTTTAATGAGGGTGCCATGGCTGCCTGCGCTGTGTTAATTGAATCCTAACAGCGGAGGAGGCAGCCTGTGGAGGCGAAACGAGGGGGACGGATGGAGAGATGGATGGATGGATGGATAGACGGAGGCATGCGCACACTTACATACGCGCGCAAGCTGTTATTGATAATATCTAGAGCGCGTCGCAGGAACACCCATCCCCTTGTCGCTGCTGGTTTGTCATTAACATTATTGGCCTGTCGCACAAGACGCCTTATGTATGAAACACACACACGCACACACATAAAACAAACACACACACACACACACACACACACACACACACACACACTCATAAGAAAATGGAGGAAAAAAATAGGATACTATAAAAAGTGATATGATTATGTTATGTCACTGTTATTTGCTGGGTAAAAGTTTGTCTAAGCTAACTGGGTTTCTCCTAATATCCTCACTATGTATCTCCTGGTTATACCTAGCTGTGTTTGTTATTGCAAAACGTGCCCGGCAAAGAGGAGCAGCAGATTAAAATCTTAGATCAATGTCACGCTGTCCTCCCAGTGCCAGATTACCTGCTGCGTACCTGAACTTCATTTTCCCCTGCCTCGTGATAGCGCGATCATCAGAGATGAGATTTGAAATGCATTCACATTTAAAACGGTTCAATGCTTAAACCTAACATCCACATTGTGTCACTTAGAGGGTGTGAATCTTTTTCATCCAGAAACGTGTGCTTTGGTGAATATTTTCATCGTCCTTTACACATTTTTCTAAGTTTCGTGACCCTGAGCCACAACAACTAATTTGGATAATTTAAAAAAAAATTACGCAGCATCAAAGGGAACAAAGACCAGCGCATACTTTAGGGAAAGACATTCTCAAGTGTTTTTGAAAATGAATGATCCACACTGCCCTACAAAGCCAGCACGCAGTAACTACATATTTGGCTGGAATTAAGTTATGGCAGTTATGTTTGACCGCATAACCAAACAATCAGATTGACGTAGCTTACGTGATTCCAGCTGTGTAGTTACTGTATTATTTTCACAGAATGTTCAACTAGACAGTGAGAGCTAAAAACAAGTAAAAGCAGCTCGGTCACCAGAATTGGCATTTCGTGTTTCTGCAAACCACAGATAAGTTACATTTGTATGTTTCACATGCATCAAATCAACATATGTGCAATATGTGTCATATGACATACACATAACGTGCACATGAGCTGACTTTCATGTCAGAAAAGGGAGGGAATTGTGGTGGCACGAATTAAAAAACTGAACGGAAAGAACCTAAAATGCGACATAATGTTTGATTTAATTTGCAACGTATCAAATAAACATACATATGTTTTCATTTTCGTTCACTAGGCATTGATTTATAAACTTTATATTTGTTACACAGTATGAAGGATCGGCCTCTTTTCTAATTTGTAGCATTTATGCAGAGACCACTTTCTGCCATTGTAGGGCAGCACATCAGATCACAGATTAAACCTTTATTAAAGACAAACGTTGTTGTCAAATAGTAATAAAATAATGAATGAAACAAAAATAAATGAGACATAGCAATTCCATCTGACATTCAAATATCAAATGTAATCATGCCCTACGATTCTGAAGACAAAGTAAATGACTGCATATCAACAAAAGAACTATTAAGGGATACGGGCCGCTTTAGATAAAGTTATGACATTATCCCTGTCCTCCCTCCATGTGTCTTCTCCCATCCCGCTGATCTAAAGACATGAACAAGTGGCAGATTGTCTGAGGTGGCTATAAAAATCTGCATGGCCGTGTAAAAGGCTTAATGATTTTAAAGTTACAAGAGAGAAGAGCCCGCAGTTTGTCTCATCCATCAAGTCTAGCACCGGCGCCTTCGCCAAATGGCCCTGCCACCTAACCTGGCGCTTAGCTACGCAGTGCCAAACACACCCTCCTCCCCCCTCTGCCTCTCTTACACGTTTTGTCTTTGTCCCACTTAGACTAGATTATTTCTTTCCTTACTCTTTGTGTCTTTTTCACCTTCTCTGTGTCACCTTCTATTTTTCATTCATTTTTCCTCTTCTGTTGAACTTGTTTTTTCTCTACAAAGTGGAAAAGGAGGAGGTCAGTTGCTATTCCAGGACAGATTTTCTTCCCACTTTAAAAATTACATCGTCAAATTTTCACTGTGCACAGTATCTCAAGAAATCAAGCCGAGCTATTTCCAGCCATCGCAAGATTGTGAGAGTGTATTATATCGTCTTATAACCCCTTGTAGAGCCCTTAACCACTTCCTACTGCAGCACCCCCACACCTTGCAATAAGGTTCCTCTTACACATGTTAACCCTTTGACCTGTTGTCGCAAACTGTAATCAATAGCACCAACTCCCTCTGCTTCTCTTACACACCCAGATAGCAGTGCATATGTTCTAGGTTCAAGGTTACAGGGAGACAGAAGGACCAAGAAAAAGGACAAGTAGGCAAAAAGACGGTAGAAATTAATAAAACGGTGTCTATTCCTCTGCCCGTCACATGCTCCCAGCTTTCCTATCAGTGCAGAGAGTCCCTCGTGAGGGAAACGCGCACGCACATCAAATCCATGTTAACACCCTTAGATACACACACTCTCGCACACACATCCCTCAAGAGATGTGGTCATGTTGAGGAGGGGAGCGGGGATTTTCATGTTCCTGTCAAACGGTGGCACAATCCATTCACGCACATACATATACGGAGGCTGTAACCGTGCAGTACTTTGACCACCACACCACCTCGTCCCTTTACTACACCGCCTTCTGCAGTACAACCCACATTTCCTTAACTGAAAAATGATATTATCCTCGACTATAGTCCCCTAATTTATGTAAAATGACGAAGAAACTGTATTGCTACTTTTTTTTAAATTAAATGACACCTACATCAGGAAAAGTATGACTCTGGCTAATAAAAGCTAAATTGAAAGATATAACACAGATTTAGTTGCATGTTTTCTGGTGCATTCTTTATGGAAAATCCCAGGTTAGCATCCTCTGCTTTTTTATTTAAACAACACAGATCAAAAAACCTGATTGGGATACATCTAATGACAGGACATTTAGATTTATGGTTTCTATTAGTGGCACTGATGTCATTCTGACAGCCCTAAACACACACAGATATACCGCCGCGGTGACAACAATAGCCAAATGTAAATCAGATAAATAGATGAAATTGAACAGTCATTCAAACAGCCTCATTCAGCTCTGAAACCTCATGAGCCCTTTCTACAGCACATGGTATTGAAGGTGTGTGTGTGTGTGTGTGTGTGTGTGTGTGTGTGTGTTTTGCACGAATGTGTGCCGGGTTGTCAGCGAATGAGAAGAACCTATTTCCTCTTGCTGAATCCCCGGCTCTAAATGATGGATTGATATCTCTCTCGCTGTGGATTATATGTGCATATGTGTGTGTGCGTGTGTGTGTGTGTGTGTGTGTGTCAGTGGCCCTCTCAGCCTCTTGCTGCCTCTCCTCTCAGGCCCTTATCAGCTCTTGTCACAAACAGAGGATAGGGGATAATCCTTCATACAAGGGGAGCAGTCTGGCCTTCCATCTATCTAGCTGTCTGTCTAGCTGTCTGCTGTTATTACCCCTCTCACCGGAGTGTCACCGGAATAGAAATCAAACGGACACAGAGCAAACTTCTGCATCTCGGTAATCTCGACAAGTTTGATGACAATAAAACTTTTTTTTTTTTTTTTCTCTTTGGTTTGGTCATTTTGTGCAAACGCTGCAGCAGATACGGTGTAATTATCTGCACCGACAATAAACACTTAAGTTGGGAGTTTATTGATGGGAATTCTGTGTTTTCCTTGGGTGTCAGTTGTCCTAGCTGGAATAAAAATGCACCACAGCTCCCTCTGGAAAATAAGTGCAACCCAGATAATGAAAACTTTCCTAAGTTCCCTGGTCAGGCCTACGCCTCGGGGTGCTGTGTTGTGGTTTGGGTGCTTGCCACGTCCTCATGACAGTGTGTTCTGTGGATCACCAAGAATCTCAGCGTTCCCAGGCCCCGGACTGGAGCAGACTACAAGGGTTTGCTTGTGAAAACACGACTTTCACAGCATTTCATAATGTCACTGAGAATAATTTATACGCTGCACACGTAATATAATTTATATGAGTACTTTTGTTCTAAAATGAGATTTTAGAGAGCAATGAAAATAAAAATAAAATAACAGGAAAACATTAGGGCAAACTGGTACCCACACTGACTTGTACCACTTGAGAAAAGACTCTTTCCAGATGGAAAAATCATGTTGTCTTATTTTGGTTTAGCCTAAGATCTATGAATACTCCTTACTCACATGACTTCCTCTGTACTGCCTCTCTCTGTCACCCTGTCTGTCTCTCAGTCTGTATCTCATTCTCTGTATAATACAAACCAGAAATGGGGATAAAAAAAATGTATGTGAAAAGATATCAAGTGCAAAGACTTGATAGGAGAAGACCAATGATTTCTATCTGCTGGAGTGGGGGATTGTACAGGTCACACCTGAGGCTAGTTTGTGTATGAGTGTGTGTGTGTCAGATAGAGCGCGATTGCATCACACGGGTGCAATTGGACATCACTGTGGTGTTCATGAATTGTCCATCTCTCTGTGCTGCGGCCCGTCATCTCTTCCTCCATCCCCTCCTTCTCATTCACTTTCACTTCTGTCCTCTGTTTCTCCCACTCCCTCGGCCTGGTGATATCACGTTGTCCAATAGAGGGGGATGTTTCTCTACACTTTGCTACTGCGGGGCCTGTGGTAATGTCTCATTCCATAAATTGTCAATCATTTTGTCCACAGCTTAAGTTTCAAATCATATGAGCTCAAAACTTATAAACAAATGAAAATATGCGCAGAACATGTGAATTAAAAGAATATTTTAGTCTTTTTTGCAAATCATTTTCACTTGTTTCAGGATTTTAAAAAAAATACTATGGTCCACTTCTGTCAAGAAAATAACATAAGATTCATGAAAAATTAAAAAGTCAAAATCAACAGAGAGCAAAAGCAGTTTTTCTTAATTATTAGAAACTATTTTTACAAACAAACTGAGGGATTTGGAGGTGATTTGAGAAAAAAAATCCCAAATTCTAAATGGCCAAAAAAAGAACATGTCACAAAACTTATAAAAAGTTGTGTTGGAGATGCGTGGCTATCAGAGGAACATCTTCTTAACCAGTTAGGGAACATTCAATCCTTCATCTGACAAAGACAAAAAAGATAAACGGTTTTCACTTGACAGCGACTTGTCAGTCTCAGGTACTTTCAGATTCTGTATTGAGACAGCTTGGAGGCTTTTAACTCTCCACACACACACACACACACACACACACATGCGAACAAACAGGCAGGCACACACACACACACACACACACACACACATACATACAGGGTAGAGGTCTACAGCTCAGATCAATAGAAAATTAAAGAGACTGAAATGGTTTCTGCTCACATATTAACCCTTCTTCTTCTTTCTCTCTTTTCCTATCATCCTCACCTGGCTCTTTCTCTCTGTGTCTCTCACCCTCCCCTAATAGCCGGTGCCACTGACGACAACAGTGTTTCAAACAACTTGAGTATAGGTTTTACTGACAGGGAGAGGAGAGATGTGTTTTTTTGAGTTTGAGCTTTAAAACCCGGGAAGAGGAGAGGGCGAGATGGTCGGATGAAGGGACGGGTGGAAGGACGGGGGCAGTAATAGCATAGAGACGACAGGGGCTTTGGATACTCTCTCTCCCTGGACACACACACACACACACACACACACACACACACACACACACCGTCTGGGGACTCAAATCTCAGAGCAATTTTCAGGCCGGATGATTGGCAGCTTGATGCGTATTCTTCCCCTACAAGACCGGCTGATAACTCCAGCTATCCCATTCCACGCCGCCATCCCTCCATCTCTTCTCTCTTTCTCCCACTCTCCCCATCTTTTTTTCTTTTCTCGTCGCTTTGACTCTCTCAACAGACCCCGACCTTCTCCCCTTCATCCTCCCCCTTCCTCATCCCCCTTTCCATCCTTCTTCTCCCCCTCTCTGTCTCTCTCTCCGGGCCTGTTGTGCGGCTATTACAATGACAGAGGCGATAAGGGACATTTATCACATGTGCGGTGGGGTGAGCGAGAGAAAGCCCTCAACAGGTCTAGGTGGAAGAACACACACACGTCCAGACACACACATACACACACACACACACACACACACACACACACACACACACACACACACACACACACAGACACACTCAGCATTGAGACACAGAAATGCACACGCACTGCATACATGCAAATATGCAAGGACCCGTGCACATTTATGCACATATGCTCAGACAGATAAATAAACAGTCAGAGGCTGCACATACTTGCACACAAAATGCATAAACTCACACATACACACACGCACGCGCGCACGCACTCACGCACAGTGAAACGGTGAATCATCCCATTTTGTATTTTGCAGTTGACTGAGGCCAATTCCCCATAATTCAATACAGTTGAAAAATGAAACCCCGGTAAATCGCTACAGCGATTTTACAGATCCCCGCTTATCCTCATAATTCATTATTTCCAAACTGTAACAACATTACATTTCATTTGTAATGCTCCGCCTGCCTCAGCCATTTGCCAATTGTTATATCTTATTGTTTTCCCTCTCCAAGGGGGAGAAAAGTGAGTTATTGGGGGAGAAATGGCGGCTGGCTGGGTGGCGCGGCTTGCTCCTTCGCTGCCTTTTCTACCTTTCTGTCAGACTCAATGTCTACTTATTGTCTCTGGATCTGTCCTGTCTTCCTCTCCATCTGTCTGTCTGTTTGTCCGTCTCGCTAACTAACTGGCTGTAGTGAGGACGCAGAGGCACAGAACAGCATAAGTTGTTTTCATTGTGGCCAAGTGATAATGAACCTATTGTTCACAGCCCCACAGACGTGCACACGCTCCTCCGTAGACTGACTGGACTATTGTGTTTCAGCACCGTGGTACAGTCAGATCCACAGCTGGACCGGTGCAGGGCAGAGACTGGGACAGGAGTGGGGTGAGGATGAGGTGGAGGTAAGGACTCGGATAGGGAAGAATGGAAGGAGAGAGGAGAGAGGGAGGAGGGTGATAGGGTGCGTGTTGGTGGACAGGAAAAAGGAAGATATATTTTGCCCTGCTTTCATGATTTTACTTGAGCAGAGGCACAGAACTAGTCTTGACTTTTCTCACAATAAATGTACATACATATCAAAGGTAAGTAAAAGTTCTTTATATGCATGTACACATAATCTATACTATGGGACAAATGGTTAGCCTGGCCATCTATAGGATCTGATATTCACATTACTTTGATCATTGGAAAACCCAGTTTTATCTTAATATGATGGCCGATAAAATAATTAAAAAATGTTCTACTTTGGTTCTGATGCAGCATGCAATCTGCAAAAGAAACTAGTAAATCAAGTTATCAAATAAATATTGTGGAGTAAAAAAGCACAATATCACTTCAAAATGTAGTCAAGTGGAGTTACACGGAAAGATATAATCATTGTATCATGTGTGAGTACTTTACCAGCAACCACCCTCACTTTTTAAATTTTTGGACTACCTAACTCATAGCTGCTGAAAAAAAACCAACGAAAAAAAAACCTTATGCAATTTAAAACATTACACTGCAAGTCGTGAGCTTTAGTCGATACTGCAGAGAAATATCCTTTTCACGCCGGGCAGTGGGAGATGACTTGAGAAGGGCGTCTGTGATATTTACAGCTTCAAAAAGAGATTCCTCAAATAGGGAAAAAATCACTTAGATCAAATACTGGAATCGCCATTAATCTGAGAGCTAAAAACATGCTTTGATGTTTCTTCTCTCTCTCTCTCTCTCTCTCTCTCTCTCTCTCTCTCTCTCTCTCACACACACACACACACGCACACACACACACACACACACACACACACACACACACACACACACATACACTCCTCCTGCAATCTCCCATTTATCACAGCTGTAGCCACTCTCCGGCCCTGCCCACATTACTGTACCCTGTCACACTGCTGGCTAAACAAACTGCTCCTTGATGTATGGGGGCCTACACCGGCCATAAACTTATTCACTTTTAACTAGCATGCTACCGGCTTGGCACGGCGAGACATCACCTTTACTGTCTGTGTGTGTGTGTGTGTGTGTTGTATGAAAACTGCCTGTGAGAAATTAACCCCCTGGGTACTGCTTCATAAGTCACTCCTCTCTTTCTTTCCTCTGTCCTTCTCCTCCCTCCCTCCCTCCCTCCCTCCTTCCCCATTTATCTTTATTCCTCAGCCCCGGCTTTAGCCCTGCATCTATTACCCATTAGAGTGTGTATGTGTCTTTGACAATAGAGGAAGCGGCTCAGTGGTAAAAGAAGGATAAGAAGAAGAAGAATAGCGCGTCTTATACAGTCTGTCTTGCTGGACGACAAGCAGTTTCCTGTAAGTGAATGAATGGCGAGAGAAAGTGGAGACATCAGTCTTAATGATGTCTCGTTTCTCTTCTCTTCTCTTCTCTTCTCTTTCTTTTCTCATCTCCTCTCTTCCTGTTATTAATTGAGTACATCCAGATAAGACGAGAGAGTATAAAACCACAACTGACATCAGGTTTATGGCTGTGACGCTGGCACCCTGGCACACGTGTCAACTTCCAACACCAGACCCACGTATCTCCCTGTATCTCCCACAATGCTTTGCCGTTTTATTGACTATATGTATTTATTGTCTCCAGTCAGTCTGGAGTCTATCGGATGACTCGCTAATCTAGGCAGAACGTGATTAACAATTAATTTATAGCTAGAGCGTTATCAATACTGTTGCCTCTTCGACCATTAATGCATAACACATACGGTACACACACACACACACGACACAGCAGGATAGACGTGCACACACACACTGAGGCAAACATGCAAACAGGCACAGATGAAATCACACACGTCTCCCCCACAGGCGCGCACGCACCACATCAAGCGGAACCACCTATGCACAGAGCCAGTAAAGGTTAATCACGTAGTTTTTTTTCCAGTGCTTTATGACTGCAGTAAGTTGTAACTGCATGGGCCTCCTTCTTATCAAGCAATAAATTCATTAGTGGCTAACACACCTCGCTGGGGCAGCTCATTTAGTTCTGACAAACAAGATTAGAGGACAGTGGGGGCATGAGGGTAGATCCGGACAGAGAGCTGTGAGATCATAGGACATGGGTGTAGACACGCAGTGAGACACTGTCCTTTTGGTCTTAACTGGAATTGATGAAATGGGGGGTTGAGTTTGCAGTCAATCGAGATAGCATCGCTGATTCATGCTGAGTGAACGCCAGATGGTGTTGCTGATTGTTGTCATAAAAATGTTTTGGACAGTGTGAATACTGATTGGTTAACAAATACTAGTGGATCTGAATTAAACTATAAACAAGGCTTGGATATGTGTGTGCGCTGGGACTGTAAGCGATTAGTGGGGACAATAAGCATTAGCAACTGCGGTAAGAACCACCAAGTAGCATACGTGATGAGCACTACCGGGCTAAGTGTTAACTGTTAACACTAACGTCTGGAGTGACTAATCCTGGTGAAAAGGTTTCGTTAGTGTAGACCAGCCTAGTAGCCTAGAAATAGTTTGAACCTTGGTAGCTAGCAGGGTTAGCTACTAATTAGCTTGCAATGCTTGGTTTTGTTACCCAGCCACCAGAGATGCGGGTATCAGGGCTAAAATGCCAGTCAACCAAGTCAATCACTAAATGCAGTTGAAATTTTAATGTGAAGTTTTCAACTTGTAAAGCTTGTATTTGAGTGAAATATAATTTTCTTTATATTATCCACGCGTTTCCTAGGGAGGGACTTTCAGGGCTTTAGAAGCGTTATCTAAGTGGGATAAGCAACAATGATAGTGTCAGTGGTGTGGTTTTTGTACTTTGGTGCGGAACATGTAATTAAATTTAGGCGCAATGTAGGTCTGCACATATATACGTTTAGTGTGCAGTAAATCAAGACATTAGTAACTTTTTTTAGAGTCGAGTGTTGCTGACAAATGTCAAGAATATGTAATATGTAATTGAATGTGTTGCGCCAGTTTGGAACCAGTGTTTCCCCCTGAGCCTGTAACATATTAGTTGAGTCAGGTGGGGTTTAAATGTGCAGTATTTGGAGAAAAAAAAAAAAAGCGTTGTGGACAAGCCCGATCATTTCATTTAAGTGTAATAACCCTTGCTCACACATGATTTTCTTTAAACACACACCGCTAACCCAAATACAGCTGTATTCCCTCGTCTTGTTGAGTTAAATTGGCAAATATCACCTGCTGTGTACAGAGGCAGACAGGCTCCCCAACACACACGAGCGAGCAGACACACACACACACACACTTTTGAGGCGCCATTTTTTTGTTTATCTCAGATGAAAAGGATGCCACCGAGATGTCGGCAGACAAATCAAAAATTCAATCAATCACAAGGTGTCGTCATTAGAGCTTATTGTACACACAGGTGGTGACAGGCCTGTGTCTCTGTGGGTGTCTGCCGTTGTGCACACACACACACCCGCAGCATAAGCATATAGTCAGTTTTGGCAGAAATATACAAACAGTCAGCCTCACGCATGCACACACAAAAAAGGATTGATATTGTGTGTTTTATACATATCCACCCACTCACACGTACACACACACACACACACCTCAGGCACAGCACTTTGCACTGCCACAGCGCAGGGACTTTCAACTGTGTCTCATTTCCATTACAGAGCGCGAGTAGGCAGACAAAGAGGGTAACAAGCTGATCAGTTGTGTTCGCTTTCAGTACGCAAATAAAAGCACATTACAGAGATCACTAGATATGAAAATGTAGCCTTAAGCACACTGGAAGGCCTCTTATTCAGTAAGCACAGTCTCTGCATATAAATGCCAGGGTATTCTCACTGACTTGAATACATGAATGGTTAAGTGATGCTGAGGTGAAGCGGAATTTAGCTTCACTTCAAAAGTTAAATCGTAGGTGAATAGCGTGGATGCATAATCATGAAATGCTGTCTCTGTTTGTGTTGTTTGTGTGAGTTTTATTCAGAATTCCATTGACGAAAGCAACAATTTTTAAATTACAGGATATTTTGGTGTGCTGCATTTTATGTAAAATAATTGCACAATTAAAAGCATAAAAAGTCTCGGTATTAAAATTGCTTGTGACAAAAAAAAAAAATCATGTTGTGAACATGTATGACTAATAGTTGTCATGGGCATGTACCTAAACAGTAACTTAATAGCCCTTATCATCTCTACTAATAAGGAAGTATGGTAGTCATATTGAGGCCCACATGGTGATCTAGAGCAAACAAACATAAACACAATTCAGGACTCATAAAATTAATTTACGGTCATATCAAGGAAGTCATAGAAAAAAAAAACATTTGGGAAAGTAATAATGGTGCGTATCACTCAGATGTGCACATAAAGGTGAACTATTAGGGGAACTTATCATTTATTTAGAGCAGATGAGCCCAGTGCAGTGATCCAGGGGTAAACACACAACAGCAGGTTTATTTAAAGATTGAAATGAGAGCCGGATCTTTCAGGATCAAGTACTCTCAGTGTTTGGAGGAGCGACGTCCTAAGCATAAACTATCTTTCAGCTTCCAATCAGACACACAAACAGACAGCAAATCATCTATTCTATGTTGTTTCACTGCCCTCAATCCTGCACTCACATAAAGGCTTGTCAGAACACAACACTGGCCTATTATTGTAACTGTAATACTGCAATTTTGAGACCCGTTTTGAAATCAAACATGAAAAAAGACAAACTGTATTATGTAAGAATGGCTGGTTATGAGTGATTTACTTTACCGAAAGAAAAAAAATGAATGAGGCCTGGTGCAGTTTTGTAATAGAAGGAAGAGGTTAACCTACGCTGTTTGACAATTCATGCCGAAGATTAGCTACAGCCCGTCCGTTAGCTCTCCCGAAACCACACACACACACACACACACCACATCGCCCTTTTCTTTTACTGCAACGGCTCAGCAGGTGCTGGTCCTGTAATAGTGTGTAGTTACAGGAAGTGAGTACAACAGAGGCAGACGAGGAGATTTGCTAACATTGTGGTGGAAGGAGGGAAACGGGAAGGAAAGGTGATTGGGTAATAGAAGAGACAGAAAAGAGGTGTGAAGTGTGTATGTGTGTGTATGTGTGTGTGTGTGTCTGACTGTAAATCAGACCAACATAACATGGACCGCAGGCCCACAGAGTCGTGTTACCATGTTCCTACTGGAAGAACACACCGCAAGCTCACACACACACACACACACACACACATACACACACACACACGCACGCTTCTCTCTAAGTTATAACACACTACCCTCAATATATTATTAATACGATTTTTTACCTGTAATAAATGCTGGAAATTGATTAAATGGTAGTATGACGTATCAGTGTGATATGACAAATGATATTTTCTACTCTATCCTATCTATGTCCATGTTCTCGTTCCACACTCTTTAAATGCAGCAGCGGGGTTGGTGGCCTGAAGTTTTAAAAAAAATGACACAATACCCACCCAGCTAACATCAGTTATAGGCATCAAGTGCTCCGCAGTCAACTTAGCAATAACATAGTATGTTACATGCTACGCGGATTTAAACTTTGACAATAATGCAAATAGTTCACATACAGTATTATGAAATTGAATGACTTTTGGACTGTTATCACAGTGAAACATTAATGGTTTTGTTGGGCTAAGGAACAAAAACTACTACTGCTACTGCTACTGCTACTAGGGAAGGTTGAGGGAAAATATCATACTTTGGGTTTAAATAACTATGTGCAGTCTCTTTAACTGACAGTAACTTAAGTGAAATAAATGCACAGGTACGTCACTTCAAGTTCGGTCTGGTATCAGAATCAGATCGGAACTGGGAAAAAAATGGATCACGCATCTCTAGTGGCACATGTGTGTAAATAAAACCGCTCTCCCCACACCTTACTTCTACAGCCACCATATGGCGTTCATAAACACATACACGCAAATATACATGGCATGGAGCATCTTCTGCTTTATTATTCTTATGTCACTTAATGTGTATAAATCCAAGCCTTTTAGCTGTCTTCCACTTACTACAATATGGCCATCACCATTAGAATGCACACACACACATGTGCCACACACGAGGCGTCTTCTCTATAATAAGGCCATCACCATTAAAGCTGTCAGGGCTGGAGTGTTGAGTATTACTGCCGAGAAATTACACCTCACTCGCCCTGCTTGACACCGTGTGACCTGCAAACACACGCGAGCCCAAGCCATCTGTCCCAACACACACCGATGACTCTAGGTGCGTGTGATGTTGACTGTATCTGCACGTGTGTGTGTTTCTCTGACCATGCCCATCCTTGCAACAGGGAGAATTATCTCTGCCATGCGTCAGGGATGGAGTCCACAGTCCATCCCTGTTTCACACAACCAAACACGTACACAAACACACACACACACACACACACACACACACACTCATACGAGGAATATGTGCTGAGAAATGGAGGCAGGAGGTGGGCCTATCTGAAGACCTTAGGACACAGTTGTCAGAAAAACAGCAATTTGAAGTGGAAAGGACGGAGGCTAGCAGGGCTGCCACACCCACCGCTGGCTGCTGAAATAAGAGGGGAGGGTTTGACAAAGTCAGAAGATTGAGGGCGAACAGAGAGGACACGGACAGAGGCCGAGGGACAGAGGGAGGAGGAGGGGGAGGGGGTGGGGGGGTTCCCTAATGTTGTATATTGTAGAAGCGGCTACATTTAGCATTTTTTACACCAATATAACACAAAAGTGCAAAGATGTGTTAACTTGGCTTCATTTGAAAAGTTGACAATGGACAGGACAATTAATGGGTGGCCTCTGTTCAATCACAGTGGTATCAGTGTTTGAACCATTTCACAGATGCTTGATGCAATAAACATGACGTCAGTTTGCATGTTGAACGACTGAGATCATCTTTTGGTTTCATTTATTTATTCACTGATTTATTAATTCCTTCGTTCCTGTTCCCTTTTTGACTTTGGAATGGTACTTGCTTACATGCTGGTGCTTGTTTTAGGCTGTAAAGCATTCAAGTAGCTTTTGTTTCTAATCTTATAATTGACAGTGGCAGCAATGAGTTTTCCAAATGATGGTTAATTATATCATAGTCTAACACTACATGGTCAACCTACTTATCGTGTGTTCTCATTACAGCAATTAATGTTCCCCTGGATCATTCTTAAACAAGGACTTGTGGCCTCTGTATCCACAAACTGGCACCTTTTTGAGGGTAAATGTGACAAAATGCTGTCTAAAGATCCATTTGGCAGAGGCGGCTGCTGGCTCTACGCAGATTTTCTAAAATCATCAAACGCAAACAGACACACACAATGTGCCCGGAGTGAGTGCTGACGTATTTATCACATTAGTATTAGCCCTTCTCTCTGTCACCACAATCCCCACAGCTGGTGTTGACATGCGGTCCCCGGACCCCCGCAGCACCCCTGAGGCCTTGTGCATGTGTGTGTGTGTGCTCCTGCATTTGTGTGTGAAATCTTGTTTCCTATTCCCCACAGTGATAATTTTCTCCTTGTTAACAAAAAAAAAAGCCTCCCCTCCTCTTAACAAAACACGAGACATGACATGACAGGAAAAAAAGAGCAAGAAAAAAATGAAAACGGAGGAAAATAAGGAGAGAGAGAGAGAGAGAGAGAGAGAGAGAGAGAAAGAGCAGAATTGGGATGAGAGAGAGGAGAGCAGGGGCAGCGAGCGACAAGGGAGAGACAAAGATTGGTGATGCCAGTTTCCATATGACAAGTGGCGACGTTATGAAGATGGACGGGCGGCCGAGACGGAGCGCCTGACCTTTCCCAAAATGCCACATGTCACCGTGCTTTTATGTCACTCCCCGCAAAACAATATGTCAGGGGCATAAAAAATCATTACGCCCTCTCTGAATTATGCTGTTATGGCATACCGCAAAAAAATAATCATTAAGATGACATTATTCCACACTTAACTAGGTGGAGGAAGAGGAGGAGGAGGAGGAGGAGGAGGAGGAGGAGGGTGGGGGGGGCCGTTGGAATTTATGATTTGTCGTGATTTCATGACTAACGTAGAACCGTTGTCTTTTTAGATGCATCGTTACGACTTTTATGCTTTGACGTGGGACTTTGGGGAGAAGCTGAAAGAGCAGCGATGATTGCACAGAGATGATGAGAGGAGAGATGACTTCTCACAGTGGGGCAGTACAGCAGTCATCTCATGGATCTACTGCATATTACAGCTAAAGTCAGCATCTGAGGCTGCGAGAGGCTTACAAGGAACATTGACTCAACAGAAATCGTAAGAGGCGAAATGGGACCTCTAATAAGAATCCCTACCTGAGAACTGAGCCATGTAAAAGTCATCTTACAGCTCCATATAATGTCAATAGGATGTAGTTTTCATTTAAACAAGGCTTCTAGATGGAAAATATAAGTTCAACACCTATCAGAGATTATTAAAATAGATGGAGCATGTCGCTAAGGGTTCTCATTTTACATGCAACTGTAAGGTATCCATCGTATGCATGTGTGTAGATGGGTAAGTGCTGCTCTATACATATTATACCTTACTATTGAGTTTTGTAGATAAATACCAAATAACAGCCTTGTTGTCCAAAGAAAATATTAAAACATGTTTTACTCACTATTGTTTGGACAGTTTAGGATAAGGATACATAGGCAAAAAAAAGGACTGTCACTAATGTTAGATGATGTTGGCAGGAATGATGAGTCGAGTTCTAAAATCGCTTACTGTTTCTGAACGGAGCACCTGTCAGTTCACATGTTATTATGTTTAAATAATGCTTCACATCAAAAACACTTTCACAGGTTTAGCCTGTAAGATGTAGTACCTGTGAGCAGGCTCACTGGGACACCTAAATGGAGCACAGCCATTACTGATGTTATCAGTTTCACCTCTGCTCCTTTGGTTGTGACAAGTCAAGTGTCTGCTGGGAAAAGTATACAAAGGACTTAGGCAGAAAATAACATGAAGCACTGTAGCCGTTAATCTTCCGTAAAAGTACGAGTCACTTAGGAGGAAGTGTTTGATATAATGTCGAAAATGATGATTTTAATCCTTTAACCCACTTTCAGAAATTCTATTCATAGTTTTTTTTGTTAAGGCGCCACAAATCTACACATTCCCCTCCAGAAAAGAGAAAAAAAAACATGCTTAAAAGCAGAAAATAAGAGAAGTGCTTTGACTTTTCATCTTGATACGACAGTACTGGTTCTAGCAGGTTTTGGTTAAAGCGGTTCAGACAGAGACTTGCACATGATATACCATGTGAGCCTGGTGAATGGAATGATGCCTTTATGTCCAATTGAACTATTGATCTGAGGGATTGCACAGTGGCAGACTTTGACATTTCGCCTGGTATTTCAGCTGGGAGATGTTCTACCTTCAGACATTTGACCTATATAACCCTGAACATGTCTGCACACATCAACACACATGTGCTACACACACACACAGATGCACACTCACACACACACACACACACACACACACACACCGTCCTGTCCTATCAGTGTGTGCATGCGCATGTCGTCATTTGTAATAGCTCCTGACATCAGCAGAATTGAGTTTGGAGTCAATGTGGATGTCCTCTATAAGCCAATCATCCAATCAGCGCTCTCCTGACTATGTGGGTCAAAGGGCAGGGTGATGTCATACTTTCTGACAACATGACAAAAAGCCTAAGAGAGACACGGAGCACGGGAGAGGGAGAGATAATTTCTCATAGGTTTGGGGTGCTATCATGACGCAGTGGTGGAATGAACACACACACCCACAGACACACTAAGGACCCTTTACGCTTCTCCAAATCTGGCAGCCAACAATAAAGCACTCAGTGAAACATTTATGACTTTCATAAACAAGAGCCGGTGATTAATGTTAGCCCTCTTCTTTGGGATTTCTAATAAAGTATGACACATTTACACCCTCGGTCAACGCAGCCAAAGCCCTATTAAACATGTCTGAGAGGATAGATGGCCGCGGCGCACACACGTTCACACACACTCGCTCACAGAAGAAAAGGAAATTACCCAAACAATGCCTTGCTCGTGTTTTTCCATTCAACTCATAACGAGCAGGGCACCCTCATGTCCAATTGCCGTGACATTTAAAGCTCAGTCTTCTCTGATTGGAGCGCGCCGCTGGCAGAGATCCTCTTCGCTTCCCTGTATAACTGTGATTGTTCTGAGATCGCCTCCCAATTCTACTTGTCTCGTAGTCTTGTTTAACAGCTGGACTGCGCAAGGAGGATAGTAAAAACGTTGACATATTACCACGAATATCGAGAGGGGATAAAACATCAACAACAAAACTCTTCTGGCTGAAGAGCCAAATGTCTTTATTTGCCTGTTTCCTTTGTGATCATGACTGTTTGCTACTTTTTCACTGAGAAACAGTTGTCGCTTACTTTCCAGACTTTACACCTTTACACCTTACATCGATATTAAAATGACGTGTTGCATTAGTTCAACAAAGAAAAATTTAAATCATATATTTATATGATTTCAGTTTTCCTTTGAACGGTACATAGCTCTACACACTGTACAACCTTTGACTTCAAACACGTCAGCATAAAAAGTTTAAGCAAATTTATAACAAACAGAGGAAAAGGTGATTAAAAAGAAGTGTGAAAAGCTTTTATGACAAGTTCTTTCTTTGATTGTATAAAGCTAATCTCTGTTGGAGCCCTCTGGCTTAATACAAAACCTAAACCCAGAAAATGGATACAAATACTGCAGATGTAACTGTAGTAGAGCTGAGAAGGAAAGGGGAGTGTAAATGGAAGCAAATGAAAAGAAGGGGAGTTAGGAAAGGTATAAAGAGAAGAAAAAAAGGGAAGATATAAGGGGTTGAAAAGAAAACTAAAGATTGAACTTTGCATTTCCAACCTGATTTCTGTTTTCACAGTGTCTTTGATATACATATAAAATGTCAAGTTCAGACTATTCAATTAAAGATATTTAGCTCTGTTGCAAACAGCATTTGAGTCATGTTCAAATTCAAAAGGTCAAAACATACCAAACCGTCTAAGTATGGAAAACTTAAATTTAATCTTCTTATTTGGACGAGTCTTGTTGCTAAGTCTCCCTGCGTCCTTGGGGCTATTTGGATGTGAGTATGCATATGTGTGTGTGTGTGTGTGTGGTAATAAACTATGCCATGACTCCATCTCTCCATTATACTGTAATCATCTAAAAGTAGAGAGAAAGACATTAAAGTGGGAATGAGGACATTTTCAGAAGGGGAAAAAACACGAGTGCCAATACCACAGTGAGTGTGCCACACAAACTCACTTTCACCTTTAGCCTGTATCCCAGTCACACCAGACACACAGGGTGCTGCAGATGTAATAATGTTACTAGTTTGACATTTGTCCTTTTTTTCTGTTATTTGACTCAACTACCTCAAAGTCATTACAGAATGGGTGTCGTGGCAAGGATTTTCCAGATGACGATGATTGTGGCAAACAATTACAAACCACATGATGTTTGGGGGGAACATTTAATTAATGCTATAATTTGTGCTGCTGAAAGTTAAAGAAATCTGTGCATGTATCCTTGTTGTTTTTTACTTGCGAAATGAATTGTAATTACAAGACAGAATAAATTAAAATTGTATTTATGCTACTGCAGCGATGGCAGGCCCCACATTAGTGTTTGTATGAGTTGTGAATTTTTGCTGAGGGAAGGCCCTAAAAATTGATCATTTCAGTGGCTGCACAGGCAGTTAACCAGCAGAGAGACTGACACTGAGCACTCCCTACACATTACGTATATAAGTTACTCTGTAAGGTACTTTGTGTTGTGATTCACCAGTAATGGGGAAACGTATGCAGTGCTGAGGTTACAGTGGTCTCTGTTGCTGTTAGTTTTCCATGTGATATTGGCATGTTGGTGTTCTCGGAACGTCATAATTAATATTGTTCCAGGACTGTCATTAAAGCTGACCAATAATGCTCTTGTGATGTCACAGCTCTGCGACTCGTGTCGTTCCTGGAACATCAAAACTGATGGTGCTCCAGGGCCATTATCTCTTATTACGAGAAAACAAAAAGGTCTGTTGTGTTCTACTTTTTTGAAAATCAAAAATGTAAAATAGGAACATTATCAGAAAAGTTATTTCCTTGTGAAATAGTGTATTTGACTGTAAATGTATGTGAGTGTCAAAAAGCTGTGTAAACTGCCTGCTTCACCTTCTATTACAAAACTGATTCCGGGTATTTTTCTCTACACTACAATGACTTTTCCAAGTATGTTTAACCCGCTTAACCCCAGTCCCACCCATTTCTGTAACCATAGCAGCATTTTGTCTCAAACTTAACTAGGAATCCCATTGCCCTCCATCCCAACAGTACACCCCGGAGCCACCCATTGTTTTATTGCCCAGTGTTGTTCTCTGAAAGACTGGAATTCGCTGCTTCGCGAGGTAAAATCAAACCAGATATGCGGGTCGAATGGGGGCTGTGCAGAAAGATATGTACCACTACAAGACCTTTGGTTTGGAGCTGTTACACTTTATTATAGATATTGATGGTTATGGGCTGTTGGATTGAACATGGTTTTCTAACCATGAAATTTATCATCCTGTTATTGTTTGAATACATAAAGGGGTTGTTTGTTAGTGATTTGGTACACTGTACAATTGTTCCTGATACATGCCTATAAAGTTATTACAACTAGAGACAAAAGAGCAAGAGTGCAAGAGGAAAGAAAGGGACATACGAAGGAGGCAAAGGAGGGTGTGTGTGTGTGTGAGTGAGTGTGTGTGTGAGTGTGTGCTTGAAGGGAGGGGAGGGTTTAGGAGTGCGAGCCTGCCTTGCTCCCTGCTGGGCCTCCATTCATTGAAGCTGGTCTTTTACAAGGGACCCTGCCTGGCAGCGAGGGGCAAACCTGCCAGGGTAAAAAGAAAGGGGTGGGCAAGTCCAGTCAGGGATGCAAATGTTGCTATGTGGGGGGAAAATACAGTAGTGTGCTAAAGTCTCATACAGTCCAGTTTGGTTCATGTCAAGTAAGAGCTATCAGCGGTCGATGAGCCAGTGAGTACTGCCAAAGCAGCTAAATATAATTGAATTTACATCATAAAAATAAATAACTAGTGTATAATAATAAACATGTGTTCCTGATGTTAATGTGTCTTCAGGCTGTATGAGTGTGGGTGGCTCTTATTGTGATAGTACGATCCATGTGGGAAGTAAGGGTGGTGTTAGTGGAGGTGGTGGTGGTGGTGAAAAGGGGGGACTCTTATTGTGAAATCCCGGTGGAGGGTAATTGGAATTCAATAGGAGTTAGATCATGGCTGCTGCCTTAGCTCCTTTGAGGGAAAAGCTATGGGGGATTAGCAGTCGTTAGCCCATAGTGATGTGAAGTGGAAAGGAACAGCTGGCTCTCAGCTAGCCACATGGTGTGTGTGTGTGTGTGTGTTTGTGTGTGTGTGTGTCAATTTTGTGTTGAATGTGGACGTGTAAGAAGAGAGATAGTAGGTGAGAGATGGTGTTTTTCAGTCTGCCAGCTTCCCTCTTCATCTGTGTGTGTGTGTGTGTGTGTGTGTGTGTGTGTGTGTGTGTGTGTGTGTTAGCGAGGGGAGTGATTGCCACAGAAATCCCGGTGCCTGGGGGGTTGCACTTCTGTGATCTGCCTCGCCATAGTTTATTCTATTCTATTCTTTTCTATTCTATTCTATGTCCTTTGCATCCTTGTTGCCGCCTTAACGCTAGAAGTTTCTAGACTGTGGGAAGTCTGCTAAACTGTCAGTCCTGCAGTGTTTTACAAGCGCTGAACACTTTGTTATTTTATGTAAAGAGCAGGCAGGCAGGTTTGCTGAATACTTATGACATTTTATGTGGGAGGATGAAGGAGGGATGGAGGAGGCAGTGAAAAAGCGGGAGAAAAGAGGTGGAGTAAACAGGCCTATTAGAAGACCAGCCTGAGGATTGGGCACGTGGCCCCGTACTGCAGCGAGCAGCAACCGCCATCATAATAATGCAACACAATGCTGGACCTGTACCTTTGATGCCTTTATGTGTCTCTGGGTTCGATTATGCTGTATGGCTCCTTATTCTGCCAACACTAGAGTTTAAAAAGTCATCAAATACTACCATATGTCCTGCAGAAAATATCACATTATCCATAGTGACAAGCATCTATTGTTACTGCCGCATGTGTTGCTCACTGATGTTGGTGTTCGATAGGCTGTGGTCACATATTAAGGGCTACTGCTATAAAGCAACCCATATATTACAGGTGGGTTATTCGGCTGAAACACAATATTACAATCTATTTAACCTCAACCATGATCCACTAGACAAATTGCGTTCTTTATTCTCAGTTTTTGAAATGCCTGGTAGACAGACTTAAAATAACAAGGGAATTTTTCCAATTGCAACATCAAAATGTAATATTTAATCAAAGATCGAAGCTCTAAAGATTGGTTGTTGGCACGAGCTCCTTATCCACTATGCCTCTAGCAATACGTCACCCAAGGAAGAGAAGCACGAGAAGTCATTTGTCCAATCAGCATAGTCGTCTGGTTGCCAACATCAGTCTATTGGTTATGTGAACGTAGCATGGAGCTAGTCATCAGCTCACCCTATGCGTATGTGTTTGTGGTTAACACGCATGACAAACTGCAAGTGTCCGCATCAGTCACCGCTGATGGTGTGCAGCCTTTTCTTGTAGAGCTAGCTGCTTTGACCTGCAGTTGCATCTGTTAGATACAGCTCCATAATTGTTGTCGTCCTGTGCTGCATTGCAGGGAGGCCATTACCTATCCCAATATTCAGATTTTAAGTGAAATTCATTGGTGGCTTGAAGTAATGTGAATAAATAATAAGTTAATTTCAGTTGCAACTGCCTGGATGATCAGGCTGCTGTCATGTTTACATCACATGTAGGGTATCCCATTTAGCACTTGTTGTGTCCAGATCCGAGGTATATTGGTGGTTCACCAACCGGATGGGGAAAAAAGCAGCACTTCCACAGAAAGCTTTTCAGATGATGGGCATGGCCTCGAGAGAGACCTCAATTCAAACGCTGTATGGGATATATCAGACCTTTGTCTCACCCCCTCTGGGGTCAAAAATACAAGACCTCCTCCTCTCATCAATGTCATGTTCTCTCCCTTTCGCTCTCTCCCTCTCTCTCTTCCCATCCCTCTATCCAGTCGGGTCAGGCTATTAAATGGTAGAATACATTATAGAGAAGGGGGGCTAATAGATTGGAATATTATAACCATACAATAATTTCATGAAAAAGTCAAGGAGGGATCATCGCTCTTATTAACTCCAAGAGAAATTGAGGCTGAAAAATGTTCAAATAGAAAATGTTAATGCCAGGCTATACTACATGTAATTGTGCCTGCACCATTCCCTGGGCTGGCCCCATTCATGCCACTTTATTAGTGGTAATTGAGGATATGAATTATAAATGGGGGGTGATTTCTCTCCTCCTTCTCATTGAAAGTGAAGCGTAATGACCACTGCCATTGTTTAACCTTCGTTATAGTGTGTTCTCATTTCTTTGCTTTCCTCTTTCCTCGCCCTTTTTTTCTTTTAACTTCTTAACTACTCTGGTCTTTTCTTTTATTCCTCTCTTCTGTTTTCCTTTCCCGTCACTGCCCATTCTCTCCAATACTCATCTTCCACCTTCATTTTCTTTTCTCTCTGATTTCTTTTCAGGCTTCTGTTCTGCCGACTTAAACCACCAGACCATTGTAGTCTGCTGAAATTAAAACTAGAAGACTATAAAGGTAGGTAAAACACACACATAACATGGATATAAACACACATAATCACACACCCACACACTCAGATGAGGGGATTGGCAGTGCTTTTTACCTTGCTGTAATTGCATAATAAGCCCCACCAGTGATGTGAATGCCCCAGGCGAGGGATCCAGGCGAGGGGGCTGGGGGTTTTTCTTGGCATGGTTTCTGAGAAGTTCACTTTTTTTTATTTAGGCTTTTCAAAGATCAGCAGCTCCACACCTACCATCCAACAAAGTCCATTAGCCCCAGCCTCTCACCCACGACCAGTCTGCTTTTTATTTACAACATCAAACGTTTCACTTCATTAAATTACCTTTTCTTTCCCCTCCCTCCGTTCTTTCGCTCTCTCCCTCGCCCTCTCTCATAGCTCTCCTAGTTGCATTTAGTTGAAACATGTTTTCCGAAACAAAAGGACGTGGAGTGATTGGGGGATAAAACAGCCCTCCGATGCAGTCTGCAGTGGTTTTATAGGGGGAAATAATGGGCAATTGGGAGAAGGTATTTAATAGGAAACCGACATTGTGCTGTAATGCAACTGTTGTTAAAGAGAGACTCACTCAGCCGGTGTCTCTGAAACGTGGAGGGCTGCTGTTCGCTATTTTCCTTTTGAAGTCATCAACTGCCTGTTAAGTGGTGATGACTGCATGCATCTGTTCTGGAGACACTTGAATGTGTGTGTGTGTGTGTGTGTGTCCTGAGTTGTGATGTCAACTCATGCAGTAATGAGACTGCCAATAAAACAAAGTGTAACCGTTGCTTTGCAGACAATTTTTTGCCAAACAGCATCAAGCAACAGTAACTTCAGTAACATATCTTTCACCAGTCAAATTTACTTGACTTTTCCCCATAATATGAAATGAAATTAACACAATTTAATTTGAACTGTTCATTTTCAAAGACTTTTTTTTTCAACACATTGATTTTAGTTAACATGATCCAGCGCCAATCTCCCATCAGAGATGCAAGATGCTCTGTGTGAAATCCCCCTGAAACCCAAATCTTTTACTCAGATTTTTTTTCCTCCAGCATTGATTGAGAGTTTGATTTGATCTAGGTCCCTCATGTACTGCCACATCTGCAGCTTGTACTGCTGTGTGAAGCGGGCGTCAGCTGTGTGAGCATATAAATGAAACCAGAGAAGAGTGAAAGCTAAACATTCTCCGAGATCAATATTCCAATATCTAACATCAGGGAACTCCAATAAGTACAACGCCAGGGACACTTCAATGGCAACATCAAGGCAGCATAGTTTACACATACACACACACATGCACACACGCGCAAACGATTAGTGGCTTTCAGATAGTGATCAGGCAAGCACCATAAAATCCATCCTACTTAGGAGAAGGGAATAATCCATTTGGGGACAGGTTTCAATACGGTCCATACTAACCATGTCACGGCGAAGCGCCCACCATAAGCAATGGAGATAATTTGGGACCAAGACACATTGGCAAATTTTTGAAGCAATGAAGTGAGGTCATATTGCCGGAAGCAGGGATAAGAATTAACAATCAATGTTCATCAAAGTGGTTAACATAATGGGCCTAAGGCCAACAAATTGGACCAAATACTGTTGGTTATAATCATTGTTGCTCGCTTCTTCTAAGTTGGAATAATTGGGCTCGCTTTGACCAGGTGATTTTATGATCAGAGCTTCAAGCTTTGTAACTGGCCAACGTAAATGAGCATAACGACATTCCAGCAATGTTTGCAGATGTGACCGATGACGGTTAAATCTAATTAAAAAGGAGACACAAGGCTGAGGAAAATGTCCATCTGCAGTGCTTCATTGTTGCTCATATTTCACCCAAATTATTAAGTAGCTTCCATTAGTCTCGGACATCTTTGTTTGGACAATAAGCAATGAGGTTGAACTAATGACCCTTACCCTAATCACATCAGAGGAGAGGCAGAAGTGTGCTCTCCTGCAAACATGCGCTCCTCTCTATGTGTGTGTATTCGTGCAAAGCAGTGACCCCCAACGACCAGTGGTCATCGAAGCACTGACCACCACTGGTCGATACCCTCCCACCCTCCCCACCATCTCACCCACCTAACCAATCCTTCCTCCCCACCATCCCTTCCTCCTGCTCCTCCTCCTCCTCTCCACAAAGCCCATTCATGGCCCCAATCAATGTCAAATTATGGGTTATTTATTGAATAATCAAAAAGGTATTATGGGTCCGGCTGGCTGACTGGCCTGCAGTGGCTGACAATAGGGAAATAAAGGTTGGTGGGGAGGGTGGGACTATTTATCAGCCTAGCTGTCATGCATGCATTTGAAATTAGGGTAATCAGTTGGCATGTAAACAGTAGGCCTAGCAGCTGGCTGCCAGACAGCTAGGCTATTACTTACTTGCCACTTATCGTCGCTGACGTCTGAGTGTGTGTGTGTGTGTGTGTGTGTGTGTGTGTGTGTGTGTTTGCATGCGTGCATTGTATATTGGTAGGAGATGATGGAGTATGCATTTAGGGATTGGAGGTGCTTATGTTTGTTGTGAAGGAGTGTGCACATGTGTATTTGAGCTCGATCATGTTATAAGTCAGTACTCAACCCTCTCTTTCCTGTAGGGGAGGGGAGGATGCCAACATGTGCAATATTAAAAGCCAAAGCAGAGGACTAGTTAGTTAGAACTTGGTATGAGCATAAAATAATTGTTCTGTCAAATTTGTAAAAGAGTAAACTAAAGAAAAAGACAGCTCTAGCTTTTTCTAGAGCTTTGAACTAATTCCCATGGTCTTCATCGGCAAGTAATGTTCAGTTGTCACAGTCATGTCATACCAAAACTGAGCTGTCTGCATGACGAGTAAACTCGACCCATTGATGAAGACCATGAGGTACAGTTGCAAGGGCCAACAAAAAGCCCTTAAGATAACCTTTAGGTAGGATTTGTGATCCAAATGAGTGTGGAAACATTACGTAAACATTACATTTAAAAAAGGTTTTAATAATATTTGTTATGACAAAAAAAGCCTGTTGCTGTTCTTTTCTAAACCAAACTGATGGTATGTTGTGACTGCATATAACATCATAATTTCCACTATGAGGTTAACAGTGTGCCTTAACTTAGGCTGCTTAAAAAAATATGTAGTTCTGTTGATACAATAGTATCACATCACTCACAAGCTGTCACGACAATGGTGGCAAGGCCGCAAAGAAAAAAAAGAAGGCATTCATAATCAATGCAGAAAATTGTAGGGGTTAAGATTCGAAACCCAGAGTCCCTAGGCCACTTGTAAACTAATCTGCCAGGGCAGGCTTTGTGTTAGAGGTCAACAGGCATCATTACAGCGGGTGTGCAGGGGGCAGAAGAGAGGGCAACGCTGCGCATGTGTGTGTACGTGTGTGTGTGTTTGTGTGAAGGGCAGATGAGAGGGCAGGGTTGGCCGCTGTGGGCAGATCGTCTTTCTCTCCTGAGCTTTGGCCTGTGACGACTGCCTACATGCGCTAGGTTGAGAGTGGAGGATGAGACTGATTTGTGTTTTAAACACCAGAACAAGCAAACATTGGGACTATATAGAAAATAGCTTGTTAAAATATCTTAGTTTAAACGCGTGTCAATGGTTAACAGGTTTATGTGTTGGTAGATATGGTTGTCCTATCAATTATAATTTATTGGGGATTATAAACATCATAATAATAAATGTCATAATCGTAGGTGGAAAATAAGATTGCTTTTTAACAACTGTGACCATTGACGTTGCCTACTTTTCCAAAATACACCATGTCTTCAGTGTGCCTTCACTGTCCAGCTCCTCTCCCAATATTTCCAATATGTTCATGTGCACAGCATGCGCAAATGAGAGCATCTAAGTTAAAGGGATAGTTCAGCCAATTTTCTACAAAACATGTTTTGTCACTGAACTGACAGACATATTTTGTTTCAATTTACACATCATTTAATGGGAGTGTAAGTGTGTGTACAGCTGTATCAGTACGTGTACAGCAAATACATATATATTCTTATACGCGTGTGTGTTCGCGCTGACTGAGGTTAAACCCATATTCAGGGTCTGTGTCCATGTATTAAATATAGTGGCATCACTGTGTCCTCCCCTTAAACAGCATTATAAATCTGACCCACTTATGGACTCCATAAATTACAAACCAATCACAATGCCTCTGACTAATGCTCTGTCTGGTGCGATGGTGCACGAGAAGCAGGACGCAAGGAGGTGAAAGAAGGAGGAAAGGAGGTAAAAGAGGAACAGTTGGAGAGTAGCTAAGAAGGAGGGAATAATAGAGGGGCAAAAAGTGGAAGGAAAAAATGGGAACAAAGTAATAGCGATTTCTTATCCATCTACTCCTCTATCTCTATCTGTCCATCTAACCGTCTCCCCCTCTTGCTTTTAAGACCTCTGTACTGTTGACACTTATTGCATGTTGCCATATTTTCATCCCTCAAAAAGCATTAGAAAAGCCAATGTCGGGGTGGGGTAAGTGAATTAGGATTGGTTTTTGCCTCCCCTGGCCACAGAGGGAGGTAGGGTTACCCACAATAAGATCAGAATGAGACCAATTTTGTTTCCGTTGCCATTCAAAACAAACAATGGGCACCTAATAGCCCTGCAGCATCTGTGGCCTCGCTCAGGCCAAAACACACATGATGGCCCTGGTCGATAGACGCCGACAGCTAGATGGACGAGTGGAGTCGCGCACAAGAGCGCACGCACGCATGAAGGCAGCCGCACACTTACGCGGGCAGATAGGCGCGTGTGATTTTCCCTGCCTGGAACACTAGTTAGCGGTTGCTGTAAAAGTGGCCTGAGTGCTTCTGAAGACACCGATCATATCAGCAAAAAGAGGAGAATAGAGGCTTATCGACTCAGAGAGGGTGACGGACAGGGAGGGAAAGAGATAGTCGGGATTGGTGGTCGTGTCTAGCCCACACATACTGAAGGTGATCTAATCTTGTGGCATTACAATGACGGACAGGCCGGAATCAGTGGGTTACCATTTGAGGATGGGAATGGATATATGGATGTCGAAGACGATTTGTGTTTTGCTGCACTTTCTGATTGTCCTCTCTGCTCTTCTTCTAAATCATCCGACACA
Organism: Sparus aurata; assembly: GCF_900880675.1. Taxonomy (NCBI): domain Eukaryota; kingdom Metazoa; phylum Chordata; class Actinopteri; order Spariformes; family Sparidae; genus Sparus; species Sparus aurata. The sequence goes on along the minus strand of NC_044207.1, from coordinate 8,161,666 downwards.
GCTAGCTCAAACTTTTTCTCGTGCTAAATCACTGTTAAGTGATAGGAAAATGTTGATGATTTGTGAATCATTTAATTCCATTTCTCAAGCAAACATTTACATGACACCAGGTGTAATCAATCTGCTCTAACTATTCTGCGTTGAGTTTGAAACTGATCGCTGTTTTAAACCAAACCGCCAGACAAAATAAAGGCTTTTTAAAGCGTTTCTCCGTGCCCTGCCAAAGAGTGATGTAGTGATGTGATGAGTGATGAAGTGATGTGATGAGTGATGAAGACTGAAGAACATATTTTATTTCTCGTGTAATCAGTTGTGATCATAAAGGTTCCCAAGAATTAGCTGCATGCAAAATTCCACCCGTCATTAATTTTGAGGAATAATTTGGCTCCAGCTTTTCAGTGTGAGGTTTGGCTGACTTTTTCAAACAAGTGTTTTGGGGTTTGGAACTGTTTATCAGACAAAAAAAAAGAAAAGAATTCCAAGATGTCAACTTGGGCTCTAGGAAATTGTGATGGGCAACATTCCAAAGGGATCCATTTCTCTAATCGTCTTACTGGTAGTGAAACAATTAGTCAACCAACCACAACTAAAAACAACAATGTTGATAATTGATTAATCTTTCAACTAACCTCTTGAGCAAAGAATGCCAATAATTTGTTGGCGTAAGCTTCTGAAATGTGAGGTTTTGTAGATTTTTTCCCATCTTGGACTTGTTATAGGCCTTTTTAACAAGCTCTTACATATTTCAAAGGCCAAAAGACCAAAAGAGGAAGAACTTTCAGCTATTTTCTGTTTCCCACATCCCAAAGTGATCCATTTATTTCCCTTAAATCCTGTCACATATTTGATCCAGGGAGATGTGGGAAAGCTAAATTGTCATTGCACCTTAAAATCCTTAGAGTTAACTCAAGGAAATGCAGGTAATAATTTGTGATAACAAGGAAAATGTCTCCCTGGGTCGCCTGCCCCTCTAATACGCCCTGTGGGTTCTACAGTAGGTAAGGATGCTCTACGTAAGGCAGCCTGACCTCACACTGCCCTCAGCTAATGACATTAGGACAGACACGTTGGTGTTGTAACAGGGTCACCCATGGTGCACCTATACCCACACATGCAGACATGCACACACACCAAATGACCTAAGAACATGCATACACACACACACACACACACACGCACACACACACACACACACACAAACCCTGAGACCCTGAGTCCCCTGGGCGAGCCGTTCAAGAAGCTTCCCTCTCTGGTTGCCTCTCATTACAGCCCATTAGTCAGGTGCTTCTATCAGCTGTGTGTGTGTGTGTGTGTGTGTGTGTGTGTGAGAGAGAGAGAGAGTGTGTGGGGTCACCCTTCACTGGCTAACAAGTGGGGTAACGGAGTTAGCAAGAGAGCAGCCGAGGGAGGAGGGGTGCTTACACCTGCCTACAAGCGCGCGCACACACACACACACCCTGGGGGTATCGATTGCAACCGCTGTTTCACCTTTGCCTCTGTGACCTCCCCAACGATGTGTTTATTTACTCCATTGCCACACACATACACACACGCCTGACACACTTTGCCTGTCACACACAATGTAACCATCAGGGGCATTAAGGAGGCACATATGGAGGCCCCTACAACACTGATTTAGATAACCTTCACAACACTGGGCTGGCTGAGAGTAACTCTTTGGCCTTCCTTAAGTCATACAGGTTCACCTGAGACTAACAGAGATTTATGGGAGGAGGGCGAGAACAGGGAGGACGGTAGCCTGAAGAGGAAGGCACTCATGAGGAGGACACACTCCTTCTTGTGGGTCTAGATTCCTTAAATCATATTTTTATTAGTAATAATCTGTGACATTTCCATACAAATAACTGCGACCCCATCACCGGCTCATCAACGCTTTTACGAGGGCATATCTTATCCTCTGGTCCACTAAAATATATGTTTCACGTTTGTAGTTTATTTAGAACATTAAAGAACGCCACTATCAGAATCACGTATATCCACACAGAGATTGATGGCAGAATACCTGGTTTGAGGTTTGAGCCTCCCTCAGGTGTCCTCTGCCAGGCGGTCGATGACAGGAAATAGTTTATCAGCAGAGAGCTGACATTCCACACGTATCCCTCCACCGCTTCACTTTTTGTTTCACAATATTTCTTGCACCAACGCCCCACCCCTTCCCTTATACTGACACTTCAGCTGATAACATTACAACACAACGTGGAAGGGTCTTAAGACACGCAACATAGACTTTTATGAGTCTGCCAACCCCGTGATGAACTTTACCTGGATCCACCGCACGGCAAAGGCAGAGCATAATGCTCTTACGAGGAGAGACACAGTAGAATGTGGACCCACATGCACTATTTTTGGTATGTACATGATAAATAAGTAAACTAATTAATTTAATGACCCTTCACAAAATCGTGACAACCACTGTCAACTGCAAGCTGGTAACGCTAATATTTCAGTATTACATTGCCGTGGTGGACAAATCATACCATTAATCACCTTCATTTATTTTATGGTGCCATAAAATATGATTACAACTTAGAGAGGACTGTGAAGTTCAAACTAGGGAGGGACACAACTGAACAACATGACCAAATGATTCACACTTCACACAAATTACACTACGTACATTACGTTTATCAAAGCTTTATACATGCCTGCTGATGAGGGGAATACGAATGAACCAAAACAGTTAGGTTACCTGTAGTAAGTCCAAAACAATGCGCTAAAAGACTCTAAAATGACTCTAAAACTCTCCATCAACTTGACTGTGTTTTTTTTTTTTTTGGTTCAAAGTACTCTATGTATAGGCTACTCTGTTTGTACTAAAAATAAAGCACTGGATATCAGTCAGTCAGGTGGAAGGCGGTAATGCTGACTGCATGTCTGGAAAATGTGTGCATGTGCGTATGCATATAGAACGTGTATTCCGGTGCAACTTTTTCAGTTTTTGTACATGCATGCATATTTTTGACTGTGATAGAGTATGCAAGTGTGTGTGTGTGTGTGTGTGTGTGTGTGTGTGTGAGAGTCGTCAGCCAGCTTGTAGCCAGGCACACCAACCATAGTGATTAGTAGTAAAATTTTAATGGGGGATCTATACATATGTCTAGCTGTCAGCTTTACGAGCAAGCCTCACCATGCCAGCCTGGACTACGGACAGCCAGGACACAGACGCTGTTCCACATACACACACAGATGAACACACACACACACATAGACAGTGTGTCTCTTTCCGTCATGGGCTCTTTTAGCAGTGCCACAGGGGCCAGTACTGTCACAGCGCTGTCAGCGCCGGGTGCTCAGGGCCCTAAATGAAGGCATCAAGCGTTCTCATCCCCCGCTGCAATAAAACCTAGTCAACAAGCCCCCGCCGCAGGCAACATATAATGGGCTTTTTATTTCCGTTTGGTCGCCCCAGCCTACAGAATTAAAGCCCAGTTTGGTGAACGGAGGACAAGGTGGCCTCAAGGTCACTGGGAGAACTGGAGGGTGAGGAGGACACCTTTAGATTTAAAACCAAGAGCTGCTAAATTTACAGATCTTAAAAAATAGAGACCGTGTCCTTTAAAATGGCTGTTTAAAAATTTCTGATTAATGAGCAAACACAGTAGCTTACTTTCTGTTTCTGTTTTTTACTTTAAATACTTATTATTGTGTATAAACCATTTAACCATCAGAGGAGACAAAAAGGTTGTTATAGCCGGCATCATTTCTAACAAGAAGCTGCAATGAAGCTGCAAGTCAGCAGTCACACGACAGGAGCGTAGCTTGGCAGCCAGCAAATCCACTGTGACCCCTGTGATCTCAATTACCCTACCTGCTCTATTTAAGCAGCAACAGGAAGCAAATGATCTCTGCAGAAAAGGTCAGGGGTCAGTCCATGTTGTTGTGTTTTGGCGGACTAACCGGTGGCATGTGTCAAAGGCCTGTCGTGTGTGTGTGTGTGTGTGTGTGTGTGTGTGTGTGTGTGAGAACAGGATACTCCATGCGGTGGTATTCCGTAATGAGAGGAAAAAACAACAGCGGAGCAGACTGCAAACAGCGACAGGTGTCTTGTTAGGTTCAAATTACCAGGGCCCACACACGTACACAGATGCGCACACACACACACACACAAACTTAGGCACCTGTGAGCCACCAGCTGGTAGAACTCTGGAGAAACATTTGAGTGTTTTGTCTTTTGTAACTGACAAGATAATCCAAGATGTTTGAGATCCGAATGTCTTCAGTAAACTATTAGTCCTCAATTAGATGAATCGTTCGAATTCCACCAGTACAACCCAAAGAGACAAAGATGTAGACAACCTGAGACAGCAGCAGATACCAGTGACATGTTAATACAATAAAGGCCTCTTTAAATTAAGGTGTTGTTAATATCAATATTGATTAACATTATTTTTGTCATCAAAATCTACTAACCAGGAAAAAGTGATACAACTCCCAAAAGGAAGCAATAACTAAGGAAATCTCTTACAAATGAGCCTTTTGCAATATATTTTATTTCATTTAGTTCGTTTCAAATATACTCTGGAGGAAAAACACTATATGGCCAAAAATATACAGACGTCTGTTTGGACACTTTTGTTCTGAGTTCATAAAATTGTTCCATTTAAGGGGAAATGGTAATGCTAAAGCTTGATATTCTAGACATGCTTCCAACTCTGTGGCATCAGTTTATGTTCCTATTCCATGACAATGCTTATTGTCTAACTGATGGTCTTTCCAATTGGGTATGGAAGAACGTGATTGGTCCTACAGGGACCTTCAACTTTGCTGAACACCTTTGGGATGAATTGTTGAAGAGGCTGAGTGCCAGATGCTATTGCCAAATACCAGAGTAATGCTCTTTTGGCTAAATGGGCGCAAATCCTTGCAGCCGCGTTCCAAAATCTCGTGAAATGCTTTCCCGGAAAAGTGGAGGCTGTTGTAACAGCATGTCATTGCCTATAGTTTTGAAATTACATACAGGTATAATGTGCGGGTGTTCTACTTAATACCCTACTTAATACTCTGCTACTTCATAATTTTGGCTACAGAGTGTACTTTTTTCCTAAGCGAGGAGGGGAAGGGACAATGTCAGTTGTCAATTAAAGCAAAGCCAAATGACAAAAGTGGACATGGCAGGTTTTCTAACAAATAGACTTGGAGGAGATATGCCATTATGGAAGTGGCTAACCATCACTGAAGTACTTAGTGAATGTCTCCTGATAACGCCAGCTAGACTCCCTTTTAGGTGATACTTTACTTAATTGAGTGTGAAACCTTTATCACTATCAAGACAGAGAGGGGAAAGAGGGATGGGTGGATGGAAAAAGACAGAGGAGAGAAAGAGGATGAAGGAGAGGACAGGGGAGAGACTTAAGAGAAAAGAAAAGGTGGAGAAAGGAGAAGACGAAGGAGGAGGAGGTGAATGAGTGTCCCTCACCAGATGGAGTGGTCATATAGGCAGGTACCCTCCAAATGAACCTCCACCCCTCCCCTCGTATTAACCCCCATCCCCTCCACCCCCAGTATACTGAACCCCACCACTCCGTCATGCTATTACCTCCCTGTCTCTTTCATTATCTGCCGTGAACTCTGGGTAACCTCGTCGCGGCCATTCTTTATGTCACGGGCCACAACGAGAGCTGTGATTTAGGCCCATCCAGTCCACCTAATTTGATTTCATCATCACGGGGCGCAGCAAGAAATAAGGGGGGAGGAGGGTTATGTTGTGGGAGAGGAGAGGGGGAGACGAGAGAGGTAAGGGAGAAGAAGGTGGAGGTGGAGGTGATGGTAGTGGAAGGGTACGGAGGGAGAGAGGTAAGGGGATCTCGGGAGGGGGGGGGGTCACATCGGTAAGCGTTAGCAGAACGACTTGAAGAGGCTAATAAAGTAATCAAGGCCTTCGTTACACGGCCATAATATTCGCCCTAAAACACTGATAACTATTACCAGGCCCAATCGTTAGCCAACATTAATAGCTTTTTCCTCCTCTCCTCTCCTCTCCTCTCCTCTCCTCTCCTCTCCAACTCTTTTTTTGCTTCTATATCCAACTAACGCTTTACTCTTACATTTCTTTAGTTACATTTAATATCTGTCATCAGGGCCACAATAGCGCCCTCTAAATAACAGCTAGCATCCATCTAGACAGAGATACTTTGTTCTACCTCTCCATGACAGCAGTCTCAGCAAGGCCCCTTAACTTTTAACTCAAACCGCTTGTTTTTTCTAAACCCAACCCTTTTTTTTTTTTTGTGCCTAAAGCCAACCAAACTTTATTAATACAATATGAAACATTCCTCCATTAAAATGTCTGAAAATGACTACAACTTTGTTATATATTTTGTGGAGTTGTGTACGTACATTGTCCCAAATGTTCACAACCATATCATATAAGGTGCTGACAAATGTGAGATCAGAAATCAGTATTGGCTGTAGGATTATTTCAACAGGTGTTTTATTTGCTTTTCTGTTGACGAAGCATGAGAAAGTACGACAGACATTACTGAGTTATTATGAGCCATTATGACAAAATTATTGCGCACACCTCATCACATGCAATGTTTGATTTTTGGCCATATCTATAGATGTCTTTCGCAATTTTTCCTTCCACACTTCCACAATTTGTCTATTCGTTTGTCTGTTCATATAATTAATCAAACCCGCCGCTCATGTGACAATTAGCCGATACAGAGTAGAAATAAAAGCCTGGCATTCAACAGCAGCCGATAGCATGATTCTACCCGAGACACAACCTCTGCATACACACTCTCACACGAGCACAGACAGACAGACAGACAGACGGACGTGTGCCCTCCTCTGTTTGACAGAGACACTGTCATTGCAGGGTAATCATCAGCCATTAGGATACATGGACAAAGACAACAAAGCAAAGTGTCTTCATAGCCAAACTGGCTATTATCTTTCACTCAATACACCATAAAGGAAAGGAGGGAATTTAGAGAGTCGGCACTGTTAAGGCCATATATGTAGTTAACTTCGAGTTGAGCTCCAGATGAAATTACGTTATGTCTTTGTTAGCCTGTTATGGTGAGGAGGGTGGGGGGAGACGGAGAAATAGAGACATTCAAAGAAAAAGTCTAGACAGAGAAAGAGAAATGATACTCCTCTTCGTCCCTGGGTTTTCTGTTTTTTCTCTCTCAGAGTGCTCTGATTCACCAGCAAGCGAGTCACAAACACAAACTGCCGGCTTGTGTTTGAATTGAAGTCCAAGTGCAGTGAGGCATCTAATTCAACTTAATAGTATATTCTGTATACAAACCAACTTTTGGAAGATAGGGCTAAAAAGAAAGGGGGGGAAAAAAAGCCACAGATTGAATAGAAGATGCTGATTGAATACAAATCTATAGGTAATGACATCAGTGTTTCGCGCTGAAAACGGGAACCATCTATCAAAGTCAGGGCTGAGGAGGACGCCTCTTCACTCTTCAATGTAACTCTTTGACGGGAACTACATGGTAATGCATAACGATTGCTCGAATGTGATTATCTTCCAGAGGGGAGAAAAATGGCCATCTATTTTCAGAGTGTTTGAGAGTGTTTGAGTGTGTGTAACAAAGTCAACCCAGACACTTATGTACAAACCTCTCCTCTTCCAGAAAGGAAGAGCTCCTACATAAGCATACAAAGACACCCAGTAGCTGACTGCTTCAGGAGCTATTGACCACTCAGTCAATCAGCCGACAAGTGTGGTCGTTCAGTCAGTTGTGTTAATGCGTGTGCGTTCAGGTGCTTGAATGCATGTCGCAAGCATTTATTTGTGCGTGAGGGCAAATGTACTTTACGTGTCTGCGCTGCTACGACAAAAAAAAACAACCCGTTGACACATTTTGATTTTCCAGGGAGTTACGCGCTGTGACTACTTTGTGGTAGCAACTGGGTACCAGCTGCAGTTTAACAAGAAATAAATCTCTCTAAAACCTCAACTTCTCATTCTTACATTTCTGTTTGTGTATGAATTAAACAAACAAGATAAAACATGTCGACTAGTGTGCTTCAGAGGTGCAGGTAGCCCTGGTTTGAACTTTGGAGACCGCTGAACAGCCATTTCCCCCAATTTCTTCAGTCTTTATTCTCCGACTCCAAACTAAATGCTGAGTGATAACGACTTTGTCATCTCCGTCTTTGAAAAAGTGGTATCTTGAGTCCTCTTTCCATAACTTCAGACATTTTTTTCATTGCTCCATCTGATAATGACAACGTTGGACTCGGAGATCTGGTAACGCTTGATATTGCTGCAACAAAGTCAGAAATAATCTGTTTGAATTGAATGTTTTAGTGGCAACACTGAGGAAGTCAGGGACAAAGTTGCAGCGAAACCCATCTTTTAAGTGATATCTTACCTGCGTGCATGACTATTATTATGAGCACACATTTTTTCAAAATAATTCCGATTAGATGAGGAGCACCACTGCCGCAGCAGCAGAGCAAACATCCTAAAACGTGACACTTCAATGACGACTAAATATTTAATCAGTGGCAGTTATTTTCTGTGGGGTTATGCCTCCATCTGGGGAGCAGCCGAGAACAAGTTTGTGTGTGTGTTTTTTCTGTGACCTCAAAATGAAGGATTAAAATCAAGGACTGTCTGCATTCTCCTCTGTGTTTCTCACTCTCTCCCACACACACACACACAAACACGCGGTTCCTGCGCTTATGCTGGCATCATTACTACGATGCTGCAGTATGCAAAGACCATATGTTCAATTTCGTGAATGCCAAGATATCATCGATAATGATTACGGCGATGATGATGTGTGTATGAGAGGGAAACACAGAGGGTGGGGCTCACTGCATGAGTCATGGTGTAGCGTGTAGGGCTCAAAACAGTTTCTCCACATTTTGCTGCTGTATGTAATGTCCATGTGTTCCATTTATTTAAAGGGGATTATGTGGGAAATGTGCGTTCATTTCGAGGGTGTCAGAGTCTTTTTGGCACAGACTACGTGCATATTACAAATTGAGATGACTCTGAAAGCATTCAATTTGCGGCTGAGGCATGGAGTTTCTTTGATTTCGGACTAATAAGAGGCGAAAAGGAGGGACTTACCTGGGGAAGAGAAGTCGTGTAGAAGGGGAACGAGGCACATGGAAAACAAAGAGAGAGAAAGAGACAATATTAGGAACATTACTAAGCAACATATGGCCTGTGTTTCCACGTTCAGCCTCTCTGAAACCATGTAATGATCTTTATATGAAAAAAGGACTTATTTCATAGCACCGCAAGATGACCGTAAATCCAAAGTCACATTATTCTCCACCACAGTAATTATGTGAATAGCATGCATGTCAACAGTTATATGCAATGTCCTATTTGAGTGTGTGTGTGTGTGTGTGTGTGTGTGTGTTAGAGAGGGCGTACAGATTTTTTAATGCCACCCAGCAACACACAAAAACCTTGTTAAATTCAAGTTGGGAACAGACGTACTCTCCACGCGACCACAACCTCCCTCCTCCCTCTGTGCCTCCCTCTCCCTCCCTCCCTCCCCCCCTCCCTCCTTACAGTGGTGTAAACACAGATTGTTAGGTTAGGGGTTAAAAGTGTTGTGCTTAGATTCTCTCAGCACTAATCTGATTTCTCCTCTCTTTGCGCGTCTATATTTATTTGGTTTTGTCAACACTCACGTCTCCCTCTCTCTCTCTCTCTCTCTCTCTCTCTCCCTCTCTCCCTCTCTCTCTCTGCTCTGCCAGTGTATTGATCGTTGCTAATGGATTGGCTCTGATTCCGGAGACGTCTAACATGCTTTCCTATCCTCTTATTTTCACCCGGGGAAATCAATGAGGAAAGGCCTGCAAATTTAGACAGGATCAGGTTTTAAGGAATCTACAGTGAGACACAGCCCGTCGGAGTGTGAGGAGAAGGAGAGAAAGAGAGTGTGTGTGTGTGTGTGTGTGTGTGTGTGTGTGTGGTTTGGTATTCAAAAACAACATGTGGCTTTATGGTGAAGATGCACATGTTTGCTGTGACTTTGTGGTACACTGCGAGCTGCACTTGGATGGCGGGGAAATATGAGCAGGGTCTGGTCCATCACAATGTGTTTTCAACACCCATCTTTCCCTCCTTATACCTTCATTGTAGGTTTAAACTTCTGCTGATGGCTTTATATGATACCTGACACACATGACACATATGTGGATATAGCATATCAAAACAAAGAACCGTTTTTTATGATGGCGCTTCTCTGTAGGTCTTTGCATCATTTTGTCACACGAAAGATAATTGTTTGGTATCGGTAGAAACTTTGGGTTCTCTGTCACAATTTAAAACAGTGAGAGTTTGCGTGCTGGCACACCGTTGTAAATGCTTTATCACCAGGTTGAAAAAATCTAAATCTTGCAACTCATAAAGTCATAGTGACTGCTGCAAAGGAGCAAATATTCTTAAATGCTTAAAATGCTGATATATTTGTGCATTAACAATAATAATCCAGAAACATAATATACGATAAGAAAATCTTCAACGTCTTCGGCTTGATATATTAAACTCATTATGGTACACTGAAGTGCTTAGAAGGCTTTTGCACTTTTACTTCCTGTGACTGCAAGACTGTTGCTTTCTGCAGCACTTTATGTTGAGGTATTGCTGAATACTTTGTCCAACACACACACATCACAATGAAGACAAAAAGGCAAAGCATTTGGATCGCAGTTTGAGATTTCTGACCTCGTATTGACTGCCAGGCCCCACATGTCCACATGCTCTGCAGCTACGAATAGCAGTTTGACATTAATCGATGAATAGATCATCTACACTGATGTACAATACGGCCTCTCTGTCTCTGTCAGTGTCTCTCTCCCTCACATGTCTCCTTTTTTGGTGCTAATTTGAAAACAAAATGGCTAACGGGAGTGCGTGATCTTGGTAGACTCCTTTGACCTTCATTCACTGTGTGGTTAAAATTTGCTGATGCATAACTGCACAAATAAACACACACACACACACACACACACACACACACACACACACACACACAGTTCAAAGGGATGAACATGGACACAGACAGAGGTCCCCACTGCTGCTCAAACAACGGATGGAGCTGTGTAAAATCTGAGAAGGCAATCAATGACCAATGAGAAATGCGACTGTGTGTGTGTGTGTGTGTGTGTGTGTGTGTGTGTGTGTGTGTGTGTTTGTGAGTGTGTGTGACACATGCAGGGGGCAGAAGGGCCCAGCAGGTTTGAAACTCTATCCCGGGGCCAGATCATTTATAAATGGGAGGATATTGATGATTTCGGTGTGTGTGTGCATGTGCAGGGGACGGTTTGCGCCCGAGTGTGCGCGCGTGTGTGTGTAGGTGGGAAGATATCAATGTGCTCCCTGCCTCTTCACACAGCAGAGCAAATTGGAGAAGTTGTCAGGAGTCACAACATGAGGGGCCAGCCGGGGGACGAAAGAGAGCTGCAGGCAGGATGGCGCTGAGCTGATGGCTTAATACGACAAAGGCCCGGGGCATGATGGGATGTGTTCAGGCGTGAAAAGGAATAGGTGTTTGATTTTATTTAGTGTTTTGAAATCTTTTCCCTAAGATAGCTATTAAAAGTCTGCAAGTTGGGTGTCGTATTTTGAGTTCTTTAAAGACTAAATTTTGTCATGGTGTTCTGCCAATACATATACACATGATGAAGTAAATGAATAAGAGAATGAACAGAAAGGTAAATGCGTCGCATTTCTTAACATTTTAAACATTTATTTAAACATTTGTTGCAAATCGTTGGCATATTAATTAATCACTTGAGTCAACATTTTATAGAGTCTTTTTTATTCAGGCAGTTCTGATCTTTAACCGATGCGATGCGATGCTCACCTGTGTGAGTGATGTGACGGATCCATCGTGGCTTGGCTCCGAACTTTGAACACGCCTTATGATGTGATATACAGTAGGACTGGATTCTAAGGATGCTACTAGTGCAGAGGAACAGATCAGATTGCAATTGACTTTAAACCCTCAAGAACAGAGCAACGGGCTCTAAAGAGATTTTCCTGCCACAAAAGAGTGCAGTTTAAAGCCTTTCAAAGAGCCGTAACCTACAGTTTGTCTTTCCAGCCGACTGAGCCTTTCTATTCCTCTATGTGGATGAGGGATCTGTTTGTACCTGGTGATTCAAATCAAAGTCTAATTGTATGTGATTAGACGCAAAAGCTGCAAAAGCAAACCAGCCAGCCAGTCAGAAATGAGGATTCTCAGTGGCTATGGTATAATTATAATAGTACAAACAATTAAAGAATGGTATAACAGTTTGATTGACAGATATCCAAACTCGCACTTCTGTTCCAGCGATCGACAGTGGATGCAGAGGATGGATGAATGAAATAAGGGGTAAAGGATGGAGGGGTGCTTCTCTGCCCAAACTCCTCCCTCTCCTGAGAACAGCTTACCCACCACCCCCTTTTACCCCCTACACTTTCACTCTCCCACACACAGCAACGGAGTGGCTGCTGCTTTGTCCTCTTACACAAACATTCCCACAGAAAAGAGGCAGAAAACTATTTACCCCCTTTTTACTTACTATCCTCCCAGCCCCCCCCCCCCTGCCCCCTCAGAGGTTGCATTGGGGCAGAAAAGGGTATCCCGCCTCACTTTCTCCCTCTTGGCCTCCTCCCTGCTTTCCCTCCCCCCGATTTCACACACACGCACACACGCATACAACAGACACACATGGCCACGAACATAGGCGCACATACAAACTGAACCCACCCGGTCAACAGCTGTACATGAGGTGACAAATTGGGGTCTTTGTCTGCTTAAAGGGGGGTGGGGGAACCCCTACTTTGCACACACACACACACACACACACACACACACACACACACATTGAGCCATCCACCCCTATTGTAGGCAAGTTCCATTGCATGCCAGACAATGCACATCGCCCCCAATGTTTAAGAGGAGAAATATGGTGCTGCCTTTGTGGGAGGTAGAGAGCTTCAGTTCATTGAGGGAGTGATATAGAGACAGACCGATTAACAGGGAGAAAGACAGAGAGTGCATAAGACAGAAAGAGAAAGTAAGAGGAAGAGAGGAGGGAGAGATGGATCAGCCACTCATTTGGAATGGTTGGAAATGATAGCAAAAAACCAAAGAAACAGTTCTAATATAGCACAGAAACCGGTTTGAAGAATGAGGAGGAATGTGGCCACAAGGACAGTAATATAAGTTTACAATCCTAAACTGTGTTAATTACCTTTAATTAAACATTTTCTGCACGTACATTCAGTACATTAAACTGCTGGCATCCAGGCCTCAGATAAGTGAATTAAGTCGATGTGGGAAAGGGGGTTAAGATTCTGGTAGGGACAGGAATTTAAACTTGACTCACATTTTGCTGTTACTATGGCAGGCTCCGTTACAAATGAGTCTCGACAAACCTCGTAAAGACGCCCAGAATAGACCCAGCGTCTCACCACACTGATTATTACATCACCGGCTTCCCAGTGAAACATGCACACACACACGGTCAAAAGCGTACTTCTACAAATGCCACTGATATTATTGGGACTTTCACAGCTTTTTGCTCCATTTACTGCTAATGCTGCTATTATGGCTGTTAATAAGCTCCTCTTTATTAGGTTTCCATTCAAAAAAAAATCCATAATCCATAAGAAGGGACACCAAGCCAGTTCAACATTTAGTAAAATAACACTACCTTCCACTTCCACATCTCAGGAAATATGCTTGGCTTTTCAGCTAAAAAGTTAAATGAGAAGATTAATGCCACCTCATATCTGTCCGTTTATATTAAAATACAGTTAGAACATTGTTAGCTTAGCTAAGCTGCGTGCAGAATGGAATTAGGGGAAAAAGCTAGTCTGGCTACTCTTTTTTAGAAGTCACAGCACATGGCCAAGAAGCAGAACGTATAATTTTACAATTTGTTTTGTGTGCAGTCAGAAAAGTTATATCATGTCGAGTGAGCTTTAGAGGGGCCGCTCAGCCAGGTTAGCTCTTTCTGCATGTTTCCAGTTTTTATGCGAAAAATAAATACATAAACACATAAACTGCTGGATGTAGCTGAATATTCACTGTAAAGACATAATAATGTTTATATTCTCATCTAACTTTGGACAAGAAAAAAAAGATTAATTTCAAATTAATTTGTGATAAGTGAAAAAAAAAAAACACTCACATTAATAATGTAGTGATTTATACATAACCTATTTTAAATCCATTGATCAACATCTTTGCAGCTAAACAATTGTGTCCAAAAACACACAATGAGGCTGGTGATGGACCCCTTATACCGGACACACACACACACACACACACACACACACACACACACGCATATACATATACATACCCAGCGGTGGTGGGCTGACCCTCGGGGTGAAAGAGCTAAGCGTTTGACAGACTCCACCTCTTAACTTGTTAACTTGCTAATTAGACCTCACAGTCACTTCATGTGACCGGACAATAGACTGCTGGCTGAGCAGGCTGTGACGCACACGCACACACATACGCATACACACACACACACATACACACACACACACACACACACACACACACACACACACAACACACACACACACACACACACTAACCCTAAAAGCTAACAACCCCCCATACACTCTACCGATGTGACCACCTGACCCCTCTTGCTTTCCAAAGCATAGTGTGTGTGTTTGCCTTTGTGTGTGTGTGTGTGTGTGTGTGCATGTGTGTGTATGTACGTGGTGGGAGGGTTGGTGATTTGGGGTCCGGTTGTTGTGTGTGGGGTCCTGTTGCCACGGGAACAGGGGGAAGGAGGCAGGACAGATATATAGGGTGAAGGATGTTGGTCCCCCTCTCTTTACTCCTATATGTCTCTCTCCCTCTCTCTCTCCCTGTCTCCTTTATACACACAACTAAAGCCACCAGAAAAGAAATAGAGGCAGGGATAATGCTTATGTGTGTGTATGTGTATGTGTGTGTGTGTGTGTGTGTGCATGGTGTTTGCCCAGTGGTCTCCAGATCGGGGCTAAACGGGGTTAAACATCTATCCATGTTAGAGTCCCGTTCTCTGAGTTCTGTCATTAGCCTGCAGCTTAGAGAGCTATTACTGACACAGCTGCTGCTGCTCGCTGGGTAAACACACACACTCTCTCTCTCTCACACACACACACACATGCACTCGGTGGTATAGCAAGCTGCCCACAGGGATTGTGTGTGCTGTCTGTTTGTGGAATAAGGATGCCAAATATCACAAGGCTAAAACCGTGAACGTCCAACTGGCATCCAATTGCTGGTTTTGTTCATGTGTGTATGGGTATGTGTTTGTGTCACTGAGTGCAGAAACGAAGGCATTAACCAACCCTGTAATAAAGCATTCATCTGCTGTGCTTTGCATTGGACTAAATGTTAAGTGATAAGTAAGTCATCTAAAGATTGACAAGCAACAATTTTAATCATTTTTTCAACTTAAAATCTATCAAAACTGAATATGTTTGGGTTTAGGACAGTTACTTGGACAAGTAATACAAGTAATTTGATTACATCAATATAGATGTGGGGAAATTGTAAAAAAAAAAAAGCAAGTGTCATGTGAACTGTTAATGAAAACAATTGGTAGTCAATAATGTAAAATAATCATAAGGTGCAGCCCTATTTTGCAGCAATGTAAAAAAAACAAAAACAAATATCAACAAATATCTGTTGAAAGAATAGAGATGCAGCAATACCATTAACTACCCAATGTACCAAGACAGTCAGGGGCCCCATGACTGTGTGTTTATGAGGTTTAAATATGTTTATTAATTGTGAAGTTGTATAGGGAACTTGCAACATGAATGTAAAATATAAACTACTGTAAGGTGGATTTTTTTATATAATCTTGATGCCGGTCGGTATCAATCCAGTATATAACCACTGGTTGGTTTCTGTCTTCTGGGAAAATATTGAACCTGCCACTTGGAGTCTGCTGAGCTCTCTGTACTGTGGAGGGTCCACAGGGGCTCAACAACAAACTTTTGCCACAGGACTCCAAACAGATGAATCCATCCATGTTTTGAAAAGCTAGAAACTAAAAATAGTAATGGCCAAAATGGCACTACAGCTCAGGTCATGCATGTTAGCAGTGAGGCCACGCAGCTCACCCTCCTGTCTGGGGCAACCTGCAGACATTTACTGGAAATAACTGGATAAAAAACACATGAGAATGAGAGTCGGCCTCACATGAGGTGTTTGTAGCTCCCTTTAGCCTCGTGGCATCTGGGAGCGCTGTGGGGAGTCTGTGTGTTAAATAAATGACTGGGGAGTTTAGCCCATGTGCTAACCATGTTAGAATAACATGAGCAGCCCTGGCCCTGCCGGGCAGCGCTCAAGCCTAACGTGGGGCTCTTCCGCTGGGTCGCCTCCCCCGGGTGAAGCCCAGGCTCCACCCGGGGCCTTGTATATTTTTCCCTGGCTGCCTCTTTATTTTCCCTCGGCTGAAACCAGTCAGATCAAAGAGCGCCTTAACCTTCCGTCCTCTCCATCCCTTCATCCAGACCAACCCTGCCGGCTTTTTTTCTTTTTTTCTAGAGCCACCAAGGTTGAGAGAAGAAGAATGGATGCCGACGAAGGTGTAAAGTGTTTGTTTACTCATCTGAAACAACCGGCTGTACCTCTGAGGGCTCTGGGTTTTTTTTACGACTGCAGGAGAGAAGGAGGAGAAAGACGGAAAGAGAAGGAGAGGACAAGAGAATGGAGAGAGAGGAAAAACAGGTCGGGCCTGCCGTCATTTCCAGGAGCTCAGTCAGTTGTGATACCATGGGAACGAAGAGCGATAATCATCCAAAGGCTACATTCTTTGTGGAAGTTCAGTGTTTGCTAAAGGGCTTGGCTGGACTTCATTTCACCGAGCATTTCGACTTCATTTATAAAGGAGAATTTGAACTGAAATATCCTAATTGTGGATGGTATGGATGTCTTAAATGATACAATGTGTGTGTTTTTGTACGCACTTGCGAGGGTGTGTGTGCACGTGTGTGTCCTCATTTGTCCTCCCGCCGAGCCCTCATCGCAGACAGTAGCCATTTTCAGCTTATAGGGCCCTTCATCAAAGCTTCAAACCCACCCATGGTCTGCCCGCTTGTTACACACTCTCTTTAGCATGTGTGTGTGCGCGCCCGCGTGTGTGTCTGTGCGGCTGCCAAGCTAACGAGGCACTAGGTATTGTTACAGGGACTCACTCCAACCGCACCATGAGCAAGCCATTACACCAATAAGCCTGCATCATTTCCAAAGAATCCAATTAAATTTTGGTCTTACAGCGCTGCACTCTGAAAACACAGATTTTCTCCATTGAGAATGTGCAAACACACACACTACGCAGCGCACACGCACACACAAATGTCTCAGACACGCTGCAGTCATCTTTACCTCGGTTTCCCTCTCTTGCTCACATTTTATGTGTGTGTGTGTGTGTGTGTGTGTGTGTGTGTGTGTGTGTGTGTGTTCCAACGAGGGGCAGAATAAACCACGCATCCAGCTGTCCATGTACATGATATCTCTGTATTTGTGGTAAGGAACCTGCATGACTCCCTCTCTCTCTGCACCTGTTGGTCTGTGTCGATCATCCTTTCCCTGTCTTTGTCTGTCTCTTCAGAAGTACTCGATATCTTCTTTTTTCTTCCCTTTTCACCTTCTTCCTTCCACCAGCTTGTCTCTGTCTCCCCTCTTCTATCCCTCCCTCCTTTCCTCTCCACCGATTCTGGCTGGCATCTGTTAAGCCGCTAAACAGAAAGTGTGTATGCGTGTGTGTGTGTGTGTGTGTGAGTGTGTGCGTGTGCATGCGCGTGTGTGCGTATGTATGTGTTGGTCTTGCTGGGTTGGATTTGAACAAGCCCATGCCTGTTCTGCCCCGGTGGCCTATGAAATGAGAAAGGCAGCCACTGTGCTGCAGACCTCCACTGATAAATCTACCAGGGTTACCCCTTCATGTGTGCATCTGCATGGGCTTGTATGTGTGTGTGCGCGTGCGAGTCAAACGCGCGTGTTTGCATATGTGTAAGCGCGCATGCATGTAATGTGCGCGCGTGTATGTGCGAGCAGTGATCATCTGTGTTTGCGTCTTCAGCTCCGTGACGCCAGAATAGAGATTTGGAGAGATTTGATTTCACACACCCCCAAAGCCAAATGTGTGTATTGAGTGTGTACTGTATATGTGTGTATTTTGTGTGTGTGTGTGTGTGTGCACCATGTGGTGTAATCTCCCATCATTGCCTTAAATGCATGACATTAAAACACCACCCAGTCGATTCTTCTTCAGACATTTGGCGTTTTTTTTTTTTTTTCTTCTTGTCGTTTGTCTCATTTTTATCCGTGTGCGCATATTCGTCTCGGGAGAATTGGAGGTCATGTTACCAATCTATGGGGCACTCAAAGACAGGGTAGAGCGAGGTGTACCGAGATAGAGCCAGTAAGAGAGAGAGGGGGGCATACAAAGAGCACTCAAAGCCTGGGGTTACCTTGCTTATGACAGAGAGGTCAGATATTGAAGAGGAGAAGTCAATACAACACACCATTTAGAAGCCATATTCATCTGGAGATTGGAGTTTGTACTGAAGACGTGAAATAAAGAGAAAAAGAAAGAAAGAAAGAAAGAAAGAAAGAAAGAAAGAAAGAAAGAAAAGGCATTTTATGGCACTAGATTTAATAGGTTTAGCGAGATTAGGGTTTAAAGACTGGGCTTTTAAGTTTGAGGATCAGCGTACAGGATTTTACACAGTAAGTATACAGCACTGTGCAGGTTTAAGTTACTGTAATTCCAGCATTTTAAGACAAAAGTCCTTGAAGTGCTCTGAAATATACAGTTCCATGACGAGTGGTTAAACACAGTCTAGTTATAAAGATCACACTGTATGACTGAGAGCTTCTGAGCATCTACTAAACTGTCATTATGACAAGCTTGTTTTTCAAGAGTTCAAGAAATGGACTTCAAACCTGAGTAGGGTTATCATTTTAAGGTATAGCACCTTTGCGTATACAACTGATAAGTAAGTTCCAACATCTGATGTGTACATTAAAAATGAGCAAAATACCAAAAAAGTTCTCCATGTGAACTGTGTGGACAGACAATTCTAAGGAAAAATGAACTGGTTCCAGCTTCTTAAATCTAAAGAGTTCCTTCTATTATTGACATTTAGATTCTTTTTTTTTTTTTAAGATCATTTGGGTTTTGGACGTTTGGTTGTTTAAAGAAGCAATCTGAAGACGCCACTTCGGGCTCTGGGGAGTTTTGATGACCATTTTTCAAAATGTTTTGAAATGTTACAGACATTTATTATTTATTATTATTCCATAGTCATCATTTTCCATGTTTTCTATTTGGTCATATGTAGATTCTGTAAGTGTGAGTTGTCAGCCAACAGCAAACTGTGCTTCTGTTGGTTCCCGCCCAATGTGTGATCAACTAGGACTGCCTTGTTTCAACTGCCCGAAAACTTGGTGGCATAAGACAGGAAGTGTTTGTCTCCAGGCATTATCCATTTGCCTTTATCTCTGCATTATAGAGTAATGCGCCACTGTGTATAATTCATGCAAGTGCCTCGACAACTTCTGAAAGCCATTCTGCGATTCTCTGAATGATGTTCAACGAGCATGTGACATCTTTGTACGGCGTACTGACCCGCTGTTTACAGAAAACAGGTCTTGCAGCGGGTCTTAAAGTGTGCGGCTGTTACAGCGCTTTAACATCACCGGAGCAGCTCCACTGCCGCATGAGGAATGCCACAACCACCCTGACTCTCACCCAGGGGCTCGTTCGACAAAGCAAATATTGTTACACACACACACACACACAGATGCACGCACAAACACATCTATGTAAGCACGCGTCTACACAAGTACACACTATAATAATTCATGCGCAGAGGCATAGCCCTCTTGCATCTTTAGTGCATGCACACGCACAGCACCACACAAGGGTGATGGAGGTCGTTGAGGCGTTTTTTATGAGCAAGGGCCTGTTCCTTGTCTACCATATTTCACCTCTTTAGTGTGTGTGTGTGTGTGTGTGTGTGTATGTGTGTAGCAACACAGAAAAAAAAGCAGCCCGAGACATTATCTTCAAGCCATGACAGCTGTAATTGTGGAGCACATTAAAATGGGTGCAGGGTGACACCTCTAACCACCTTCTATTAAGAAACACACACTCTCACACCGCACCCCTCCCCTTCAGATCGCTCTCTCTTTCTCTCTCAAACACACACACAAAGGTGGATTCATTGTGGTCAAACAAGGAAATGAGCATCTTCGCGCCCGTCAAAGCTGAGTGCTTTGAGGAGGGCCAAGCCTGGCTAATGTGTACATGTTGATGTCTTGATTATACATGTCAAATACTGTATATGTCGTTAGTGTTCAATGGACAGGTCTGCCTGGTAAGAAAAAGGCGAAAAAAAGAAAGCTTTTACACAGAAAAAATAAGTGGTGGAGAAGAGATAGAAGGAAGCAGCGCCGCCAGTCCCCAGCCACTGGGTCTTTTGGCTGTCGTCCCATCTGCTTAAGTTTTTCGTCATTCTCGTTTTGACCCCATTACACATTATAGACCTTATCGGTGAAAGAGTTTTCAGAGTTGTACTTTTAAATCAATGCTAAGGGGGCCCAAGAACTCCACTACAGACACCCAACGTCTGTCCAAACTGCAAGTCGATGGCACAGAAGCAGAACAAACATTTGCTTTCTCCCTCTCACATTCAGTGTTTTTACTGGTTTGAATTCAGTTAACTAGTAAAAACTGAAGCACTTTACAACAATGGCACAGGGAGTCATGCTCTTATTCAAGTTCGAGATACCAAACCAGTGTGGGAGGTTCTAATTTCCTCAGATTTTATTGTGGTCTGGTTTTATTTCATTAAGTTTTTTTCCTTCAAATCACGAAAGTCAAATAAGCAATTTTGAAAGAATGGATTGTGTTAACTTTGTGTGCTGAATCTGCCACTCAGATCTTTTTTGTAACTTTCTGAAATATTAGGACACACTGAAAATAATCTTGACATTATTGTCAGTAATGAAAAGATCTCTGTGTGTATGTGTATGTATGCATGTGCTGACAGTCAACACAAGAGAAATGGGAATCTGCATTTGCAGAGTAGAGTATGCCATTTTTGGGCTTTAATCAATTCCAGGATCGGTAATTCTGCTGTAGTTCAGGCTTGGATCTGGTAAAGAGATCTCATCTACGAAGGACTGGGTTAGGGAAGAGTTAAAGACCGGGTTAAGACGGATCAGGTTAAGAGAGATTCAAGGGAAGAATGGTCGGAAAAGAAAGAAGCAGGTTTGAAACGATTCACACAAGGAAAGGTTCAGTTAAGAGTTAAGAGGGATCAGGTTAAGACAGAGTCAAGTCAAGAAGGACCAGGTAAAGAAGGATTGGGTAAGGAAAGTTAAGAAGAATCGGGTATAAAAAGTTAAGATGAATCGGGTTAAGAAAGAGTCAAGTTGAGAACGATTGTGCTAAGAGGGAGTCAAGTCAATCCATTGAGATGAAGAAGTATTGGAATCACAAGTATTCCTGGTGGCTTTTGTCCTGTATTGAAATTCTGATGGCCTCAGCGGGGGTAAAAGCAAAGCTTGAAACTAAAAGATTACCTGTATGATGCCAATTGTCGGCTATTTCTGGTCTAGAGGTCAGACTTTGAGTCTTAAGCACAGAGAATTTACATTGGCACAGCGAGCCCATCCATCTAGATTTCACTTTTTCTTTCTAGTTCTTCTCATTTCTACATAAACACTCACCCAGTCCCACATACACACACACAGGAGGTGCCATCGATACAGCAGTAATCTGTGCAGCCGATAAGCTCAGGCTTTGGTTGTGAACAAAGGCGAGGGCAGCATGGCCGTTATAGATCCTCCCTCTCCTCTGTTCTCGCTAAATCACTTCACCTTTCAGGATCACACACACACACACACACACACACATAGAGGAATCAAGGCACACACAGACACATACTGTAGGAACGCATACACACACACACACACACACACACACACGCTGATGCACCGAGAGATTTAACATGGACAAGTGGGCACTTGGTAAAAGAATTCAATTGGCCTCCCTCTCTCTCCCTTTCTCTCTCCAGGTCTCTCTGCCTCTCGGGGTGTCACAGGACATGCCAGGCCTTAATGCCTTCCAATCTTCTCCCCAACACACACTGTCGCCTTTCATTTAAAGGCCCGCTGACAGGAATGACCAACATCTCCACTCCTCCAGCCCTCCTACTCCCCTCTCTCTCTCTCTCTCCGTCTGTCTCTCCCTTTCTCACAGCTCGTTAGACCTCTTTCTCTCTGTTACTTAGACCATCTGCCTTTCTCCATCAATCACTCAAATTATGTCTTTGGTTGTGTCGGGGGCCCATATTAGCCTTTGTTTAGCGTCTTTTATTACTTTGTATTTCTTTTTTCCTTTGGAATATCATCCCTCTCTCTTTCCTTCATTTTACCGTCCCTTTCTTTTTTTCCTCTTCATTCTTTCCTATTTCTGCTCCTCTGTTGCTGAAATCAAATCTAATGCCCCCTTTCAGCGCGGTCTGTGTCTGGCTCGTCCTCCCTCCCTACTCTCCCACAGTGTCCTCTCCTCTCTAACCGCTTTCTATCTATTTGTCTCCGTGTCAGTGTTCAGCACCTCACACCGCCACTTTAGCTCCTCTCCCCATTGTGCTTTCCCTGCCTGCCACGCTGGGTTTTCAATTGACCAACAAGAGTAAACACCGGTTGCCGAGCATCAATCACATCACACACACCGGCAGAGAGAGTGAGAGAGAGTCTCCAATTTCACTGTTGCGCTTTTTTTCCCCTCCACCAATTCTACACAGAATATGGTCAGAACAATCTACCAAGAGATAATACCCCAGGTGACGTGTGTGCGTGTGTGTGTGTGTGTGTCTGTATGTATGTGTGATTACAAATTGACTAGCTCTTAAATGATTCCTATGAAACGGTGCCTCTGCCACACACAGTTATACGTCGAAATATATCATTATCTTTAAAAACAGAAGCCCAAATATTTGAAATGCGACATGTACTTAAAGAGCTGCTTTCATATTGAAAGCAGGAAAAAGAAAAAAAGAGCAAGGGGCTAATAAGCCAAAACACAGTGGTTTATGACTTGAAATTACTGTTATACAATTGGACTGATGTTATTATTTAAGTGTATATATGAGTGTATCGCATTCTTCCAAAATGCATGTTTATAGCTGTCACGTCTCATTAATAAAGACATTTCACTATCGTTAGCTTGGAGATGTACTTGACCAGTTGTGACGCAGACTGAAGAAAATGACAGCTAAAGTTTACCCAAAAGCCCAAAACAACTGGCTGTTGGGTTTAGATTTGGTTTATGAAAGATGCCAGCAAAGCAACACAGTGCATTAAATATGCACAGCGAGAAAAAAATAAATAAATGGTGTCGCCAAGTAAAATGTTGACCAAACTCGTGAAAAGAATACAAATAGTTTGGAATTAAAAGGAGAACTACACTGTGAGCTGCACTGAAAGTGATTGAACGGGAGTGACACCCAACCCCATGACTACTGAAAGGTGAATAAAAGTGTAACGCTCCTTTAGAGATAACTCAGTCAGCATGAGGGTGACACAGAGAAAAGAGTGGGAAAAAAAAAAACGAGGAGCTACAATTGTCTGCTGCAATCAAAACACAGCGGAGAGGTGTTTCTGTCACACATGCCCACTCAAACACACACACACACACACACACACACACACACACACACACACAGTCAAACACACACACAGTCACACAGACACTGGACTGAAGTGCAGCTTAGAGGAGCCTTGTTAAAGCACCTAACTGAGCAGCATAACATGATGATTTGCTGTTGGTGAGTTCGCTCTTATCTACTCCCCCCCGCGCACTATCTCTCTCCCTCGCTTATTCACAAACACACACACACATACATATACGCACCCGCACAAATATACAAGCACATGTAAACACATTGCAGTTGTACTGCAATAAGGAATTATTCCTTCATTATTCATGCCCCCTCGGTCCATTCTGAACCCTTTTGCCCTGCCAAACCTCATTTTCACATACATATACATATATTAGTGTGTATATCTGTCTGTGTGTGCGTGTGTGTGTGTGTGTGAGAGAGAGAGCGAGCGATACATTTGTGGTTTGTACGTGTGCGTTCTCCCCCAAGCAGTAAATCAGCGCTGTGTTAATTGGTAGGAACAACAGCAACACTTTGGCAGTATATAATGTTTTATGTTTGTTTCTTTATTACCATCTTTAATGTTCGCGTGCGTTTGTAGGTATGTTAACACGCGTGTGTGTGTTCCACCAGTGTGTATATGTACTGCATTATGATCCTAATGAGACACCGTAGATGAGAGGGGACTGGAAATGCGCAGAGGAACAAGAGCATGATAAGCCTCTTAACGATGATCACTCAGTGTGCGCGAGTATGACAGTGTGTACGTGTGTGAGATGCAGATATGTGTGTGTCCGTGTGTGTGTGTGTGTGTGTGTGTGTGTGTGTCTCATTCTCTCGAGGCTCTCCACTCACAGGCGGAACACAATCAACGCAGCTCTCATTTGCAATCAGTAATTAGAATGCTAATTAGCCCCTGGGAGCTAACGGGAACTAGTGTATTACAAGGGCTTGATTAGGACTCCTCTATTCCTAAGGGAGGGATTTACACCTGCACGCTATTGGTTCAAACACCTGTCAGTCATGACCCCTCATCCAGTGGGGTGTGATTATGACTGAATCTGAATGAATTAGTCACTGGGATAACTCTTCCTGAGAAGTAGCTGACTACAAACTGCTCACAAAAAACTCGAGACACAGAATCGTGATACAAGACGCTTCTCAGTAGTTAAAGGGACATGCCACCAAAATCTATCATTCGCGTATCAAATACTCATCCTACTTAGTTTTAAAGGTGGCTCTAAAATGTTTGCAACTTGCTCATTTGCATAAGACAACAGCTGTGGTCAGGTTGAATTCAAATCAGTTGCAAACACATCAACAATGTTCACAGACACGTTTTCAAAGTGTTTCTGAGAGCCTTGAGTCAGCTGAGCTACATACGCCATGCTCCATGTGCTTCCAATTCGTCCTCATTCATAACTGAGTGAAGAGGTCAATTGCCAAGAATTGCTGGATTTTGCTTACAACACTCCTTTATTAGGTTTAGCAAATAAAACTACTTGATTAGTTTTAGGAAAAAATCATGGTTTGGGTTCAAATACCTAAGCTTTGTTAGTAACATAAAGGACATGTAGGTGACATAGCTTAAGTAAGTTACGTCAGACTTTGTCTCAGACTTTGTCCGCCGATTTCCCTCTTTTGTTCACCTCATGATAAAGACTAGAGGTTGCCACCTTATAGTAAAAATAAATATCCGTTGTACTAAGCTACATGGACAGACAACCTATACAGTCATTTTCCTGGTGAGGATGGGCAGAGTACACAGTATCTTTAGGATTTTGCTTGCTTGTACCACCAACTAGGCAGGTTCAAGGGAAAATGTTTCACTAGGCTTTTATGCTGTCATCGGGGGAAACACTGTACACTATTTATAGGAGACATCATGTTCAAAGATATTTTATCTATTCTGAGATGGAATAACTCTGAATTGCATTTGCTGTGCACAATTGCGTTGATGATCCATGTCCATTTCTATACTATTATGTAGCTTTTGAGTATGAGGGTTCAGACTCTCTCATTTACCATTTCATTGTGTCCCTCTTCCTCTATTTATACCCTCCACTCTCTCCCTCTCCATCCTCTAACAGGAGATTCAAACACTGTGTTGTCTGTGCTGCTTAGACACTGAAGCCATTTGGCTAACCACTGACTGCTCGGGTCCATTCTCCTGTCCCATTTAACATAAGATTGAGTTGATAACAGCCAGAAGGTCATTAGACCAGCTCTGGATTGTGTCTCCAGGTACTCCCCACAGTCTAATCTAAATGGACACAGAGAAATGGCGATGGACTTAACCAAAGCTTCTGTTACTTCTTCATTCTGGGGCTGAAAGTGAATGAATTTAGAGTCACCCCGGGACTGAGACTCATTAAAGCACACTACCGCTGTAAAAAAAAATAAGAGCTTCAAGCTGCAGTTATGGGTACAATAGCACATAGTAAAACTACCGCAAGAAAATATTTGTTTGAAATAATGTTCAACAAATAATCAGGCAACAGTGCTACATCCTGCAAGAAAACACAATGTAAAAGTTGAACCAGGCTCAACCTTTTCCCAAACGTGAAGTCAGTGGACATTAAGGTTAATAGATCTGTGATGTATAGATTTGCGCATTCACTTTGATGCCAAAAGTGAAACGTCTTCATGGTGAATATTAAACTGGATCAAGTGGACTGGCTTAGCATAAAAGAAGTGGGAACGAAGTTGAACGAGGTGCTGCAGGGTGAGAAAGGTTTGATAACACTGGTAAGTATGTAAATGAGTACTGTTTCACTTCTGTGTCTTTACTATCTTTTTTTTTTTTGTCACAAGCTATAAACCCATATCTTATCATACTCATGGATGCTGCAAGAACACATACATATATTTCAGTAACGATAAATGGAAAATTAAGAATTCATAACAGCAAACAGTGAAACTCAACGATTCTCGCTATCTCAAGTGCTTTCTGATATCTGGGCCCTTGTCATTCCGCTTACTCCCGAAGCCTTGTTGATATTCTGCTCTCTTTGTGTACTACTGACTCCAGTGACCGTCATCATACACACACACACACACACACACACACACACACAGATGCGTTGACAGTGTGAAGCGTGACTATCATATCAGGTCTAATTTTCTCCTCCATTCGGCCAGCAACCTTAGACACTGGTATGATACACACTCACGGTGCATACATAGTCGCATTTGCTCACATACTTTGCTCACATGCATGGAGACACACACGCACGAGCACACACACACGCACGAGCACACACACACTCACAAAGGCACTACTCCCTTTCTCTTGCTGCGAGACAGATGTAAGTGGGGTGTCATTGTGGGGTGAACAGACAGAGTGCAGGGTGATGAAGAGCAGTGTTAAAACCTTATCTGCGGGTGTGTGTGTGTGTGTGGGTGTGTGTGTTCATGTGTGTGTGCTTGAGCTTGATACTTTGCTTTGTGCCTCCGGGCCGTACTAACTGCGGCGTGAACCTGCACTTGTGAACCATACATTATATGCTGCTAATAACACACACACATACACACACACACACACACACACAGCTAAGCATCGGCACAACCGCTAGCACATGCACACACACCGGTGCACACACACTTATCCAGATGCATCGCCAGCCTATTCATTATTTGCATTGGGACTCTTCAATATTTCAGCAGACCCTTCTAATCCCATTACTGTGACTCTCGAAAGTGTGTGTGCATGCGTGTGTGTGTGTGTCTGTGCATATTAGCAAGCTACACTGACTGTATTGGAGAGCACGGGAGAGGGCTGCTTGAGATAGCGAGAAGGGAAATCAATCTTGGCAGAGGTAAAGAGAAAATGAGAGAATAAAGACATAGGTGATGAAAGGCTGTAGGGAGAGAGAATGGAGAGAAGGTGAAGAAGAGATAGAGAGGTAAGGAAAGAAAAAACAAAGAGAGATAGATTGGGGTCTTTACGATGGGCATCTTTTGAGGATGAGAGAGGGTGGGAACCCCTATTGACTGGTACAAACGGCTTAGCAGCGTGCTTGTTTTGTGTGTGCGAATGTGTGTGTCCTGCATGTCCACAGCTGGGGAATAGCTGTGAAATCATCCTAGCAACCAAATAACAGTCCAGCGAGGTTTGCATATGCTGGAAAACCACTGGAAACTAACACGTTTAATCGTGTCTAGTGCTAAAATATCTATTTGGAGTCAGCAAAAAGTTTTTGAAAAGTACTGAAGTGATTTTTATAGTAAAAATAGTGTGTTTCCAAAGTATGCTTTGGGGTATATGGTCCCAATTTGTAGTTGAGAGAAGGTGCAAACAAATGCAGCCATCCTGTGGAATTCAGTGGGAGGGGCGGGTTGTGATGACAGGGATAGGAGGGTGACCACCAGCACACCTACTTCCCCTGAACGTCCTCCTGCTTCCTTCATAAAATCTGCAAGTTTACGTGTGCGTGTCTATGTTACTAATTACTGTGCAGAACCAGACAAACACCTGTCTGTCTGTCTAGGAGGCAGAAGACAGGACAATTGAGACACAGATGAGGAGTGCGAGAGAAGAAAGAAAGAAAGAAAGAAAGAAAGAAGAAAAAAAGAAGAAAGAAAGAAAGACACCTCAACTGTGAGTGTGTGTGTCTGTTTGTGTGGCTGACAAGCCACCTCTGTCCACCATTTCCAACCTGCTGTTACATATTTAATATCCTGCCAGCCCTGCATATAGACCCCTCATTATCTAAAGAGGGACACACACACACACATACATACTCACACACACACAGACACGCACACACACACACGTCACAAATAGACGTGCACTTCAACGCTTCGCATTTAAGTTCGTAAGAGGAAATGTCACCTTGGTCCTACCAGACGACAAGCGATCAGTAAAAACCTCTGACATGACTACAGCCACCCTGAGGAATTACAACCACTCTATGTGTGTGTGTGTGTGTGTGTGTGTGTGTGTGTGTGTGTGTGTGTGTGTGTGTGCGTGTGTGAGGAGGAAAGAGAGACAAAGAATAAGACAGAGAATGAGTGCCATTTGATTAAAAGAAACAAAAATAGTTAAAGAAAGAGGAGATGCTGGCAAAAGTGTGTGTATGAAATCATGCATGTGTGTGTGATTTGCATTTCAGTGGTCACAGTAAAGTACTGGGGCAGTAAGACTCCTTATTTTTTCGTCGCCTCTGATGTTTGTGATCCACTAATTGGAGCTACTGAGGCGCTAATGTTAAGTCACTCTGAATAACAACATGAGCTTAACCTGCGAATGAGATTTGTGTGTGTGTGTGTGTGTGTGTGTGTGTGTGTGTGTGTGTGCGTGCGCGCAAATGAGTCAGTGTGTGTCTACTAAGAGCTATCATCATTAGGGGTGAGTGTGAGGCTAGCTGATTTCCCATTCAGCAGTGGCTGACTGATACTCTGTAACCCTGCACTGCTGAATGGCCCGGGACCGTTTTAACAGCCAGCCACACAAGTCGAGGCCATTTCTCATAGTGACTTCATAAAAGTCTGAACACACCCCCCACCCCACCCCTACCCCCACTTTACCCTTAAACTCACCACTCCCCTCCTCCATCACTGCATTCCCTCCCTCCTATGAACTCACCATTGGGTTATGGGTGCTTTCAGTTTGTGTTTGAGTACGTGTGTGTGTGAAAGACAGAAATTCAACTTACCTGAGTTGACAAGATGGAGAAAGCGAAGACAGGCAGCCCGCGGCAAATGAGAAAGAGAGGAGGGGGAAAGAGGAGAAAAAAGTTAGAAAATGTTCAACCAGAAAAAGACCATTCAAAAACCTTTCAAAAAGTTCAAAAGTTTGTCTTGTTTTAGCTTGCTTTAAATGGTAATTCTGAATTTGAATAACTTGGAACATTTTTGGTTTTAATTATTTTGGCCCTTTCAGAACAGGAAAACATCACTACAATGAAGTCAAACAGTGCAAAAACACGAGATTTGGTCTGTTTACAATAGACAGCTTGGGCGAGAATTTCTCCCCCACCTCCATTGTCTTTGTCACATAAGTTTAGCTAACCTTGAGGTTTGTCACAAACCCCTCAGATCGTCTGACTGCTCATGTTTCCAGATCTTGGTAATTAACTTGAGGTGGGATGTTACGATAGCCAACTGAAAGCATTTAAATAATTGGTCAAGATGACAGAAATAAATCAGAATTTTAAATATCTTAAGTCATTTAAAATCACCAATGAAAACTCTTAATCTGTCTCCTCCACTAGAATCATATATATTTATATATATGCAAGTGTTAGCCTGTGTGTGAATGACCAGCTTTACCTTCTATTATCCAATAAGCTCGCTCCATTCTGTGGCTAATTGACTGTCTAATGCGGGAAGAGGGATCAGACCACCACAGAGTGAACAGCCTTTTGTTATGACAGGAACACAACACTCTCCATGTTGATGCGAGTCAAGTGGAGTGGCTTGTGTGTGTGTGTGTGTGTGTGTGTGTGTGTGAAGCTGTTCTCTTCATTACAAAAAGCACAGAAAGAGGCAAATAACTGATTTATTCTAGTTCAAAATACTGCAGCTTGTGTTGCATATTTTACCTTAGCAGTCTCGCGTTCTCATGTATTTTATCCTGACATCTTTCACTACATTCGCTCCCAGTTAACACAGCGTACAGAACGCAGACTTTGACAGCGATATTTCAGCAAAGTAGAAAACAAGACAAATGCGCAGCAGGGAGGACACACTACATAAATGATATAACTATGTACTGAGTGAGCTGACTTATAACAGCAGTGTGTGAGAAACAGCACAACACATGTGCTGGTTAAAAAGTGGAGCCCACCACTGGCTAACTGCTCCTTGTAGACCAATAAAAAACAAATGCTAGATGGAGCAATATAAAGTAAGGAAAGAAAAAAAAAAAAAAAAAAAAAGGAAAAACCACCCAACCACTCATCAAGAACATGACGGAGCGAGGCGGGATCCAAAAGGGAGTGCAGGAAGAAAAAGAGGGATGCTCATTAGTAGATAATGGGAGGTGTGAGTGTACCATCACGTGTAATGTGTGCTGATGGAAATTGCCCAGTATGCCCACTATGCTGCCTCTGTTCCATGTGGAGGGTGAAGCCTTGTTGTGGTTTGAGCAGCGGAGGCCACCTCCAGCTAACAGCTCCTGGTAGACCTATAAATTTACCTTCATAAACAGGAGAGACTGGGAGAGACGGGCAGAGGAAGGAGGCAGAGGAGGGTAAAAAAAGGGGGGGGGGGAGAGAGAGAGAGAGGGGTGAAAAGAGGTGAGGACAAAGAAAGGAGGAAAGGAAGGAGTTATGTGTAAATCTAGGGCACAAAGATGAAGGAGATGAAAAAACAGAAGGATGGTTGGTGTAGATGAGATCAGGTGAAAGTAAATATATGTAGGTACGAACGAGGGAGTATGTGTCCTTTCTTCTCCCTGTCTTCTCTTTTATATGTCCTTATCTTTTCCTCCTTTTTCTGTCTTTGTAACCTCCCCTGTGTCCTCCTTTCCTTTCCTTTTCTTTCCTTTCCTTTGCTCTTTTCTCCTCGCCTCTTCTTCCCCATCCACCCCTTCTTCCTCTCCTATCCTCGTTGCATCTCCTCAGTCCTCATGTCCTCATTTCCTTTCCACTCCTGTTGTTTCCTTTCATCTCCGTTTATTTCCTCTCCTCTTCTCCTCTTCTTTCCACTCTTACTCTTTTTTTCTCCTCGTGCCTCCTCTCCTCTAATATCCTGGCTGTCCTCCCTCCGTCTCTCTCCCTTCTTTTCCTCTCCCATCCTATTCCCGTTTTCTCACCTACAATGATGATTTTTATTTCAAAGTGACTTTCTTTCAGATTATCTATGTCATTCAGCTGTTTCCCCTCAGAGATCCCATGGCTATATTGAGACCTTTGAAATGCGGCAAGGTGAAAATGTTCGTGACTTGGCTGGTTTGATCATTAGAGGACGGCTCTACGACTCATTGGAGTGACGGGCCTCAGAGGGGTAACCCGCGGCAGCCCCGCTCAACTCCGCTCAAGAGGCTTCTTCTTCTCAACCAATCACTTCCCCAGATGGCGCCGGGTCATCCAGGAAGTAGGAAGTAGGGGTCGACCAATGAAAAAGCAGACATGGCCTTTTACCGCTGACCCGTGACGCCTTCCTCCCACAAAAACAGACCAAACCTGTCCATGTGTCTGTCTGCCTGTGTGTGGAGGGGGAAGGAGGAGTAGACTGGTGTCCAGCTGCCCAGTCCCCCCCCCCACCACCACCACCACCACACAAAGACAGAAACCTTGACCATCATTGTTTGGTGGTGGGACACACACACACACACACATACCAAAGGACTGTCTGCATGTTTTAGTGGCCAAATGTGCGTTTAACCTTTACAGCTTCGACTTTATGACCAGGACAAAACACCACGCAGCCAGCTACACAGACATGAGTGACAGCCTATTTAATGGTGAGTGTCTTTTCAAAATAAACGTTAAGTAAAGAAACTATAAGCCTAAATGAAATAAAATGAGAGGAAATGGACTCAGACAGCGGGCCATAAACCATTGCAATACCCTCAACAAACTGCACCAAACTGAGGCGTAAATTTCTCCAAATTGTTTTCCCTCGTGTCCCGTCTCACTCCCTCTACTCCATCCATCATAACGAACCCCCGAGATCTCTTAAAGAGAAGATGACTCACATCGATGAGAAAAAACAAGATTTATACCACGCCATGTCGCCGCATGAAATTGTCTTTTTCCTGTTCTACTTTTACTTTTTTTTTTTTTTTTTTAAATACAACCTCTACGGCTTTATCTTTGAGCGTGTGTCCGTACCCGTGTGTGTTTCTGAGTGCGTGTGAGTGTGAGTTTTGTGTGTGTGCCCTGCGTGTCTTTTGAAAGCAGCTGGAAACTTCACAGAGAAGTGAGCCTCCAGCTAAGGCAGTCATCCACTATTAGTTTTACTGTTAAGACCATCAGACTCTTCCCCCCTCTCTCTCTATCTCTCTCTCTCACACACACACACACACACACACACACACACACACACACACACACATGGTGGGGTAACAGCACTCCTTGTGAACTTAAGGCCTTCACTTTCAGGGGTTTGTCTCTCTAATAGTATCAAGTGCCACAGCTCATCTTACTTCCATTGACTTTCAATGGCATTAATTCCTCTTCTACGAATGCTCTTTTGTGAGGCCTCTCAAAGCTGGTTTCAAAGTCAAATCCAGTAGAGGAGGAATCCTTGTGTAAACAATTCAAATCCGGCTGCATTTCACAATTTCGACTTCCTGAATCTGAGATGTAGATCTGAGGCCTGACAATCACATCAAACCCGACGTATCATCTCCAAAATGTATCCTTATCTCAATAAAACAACTCGTATACATGCAAAAGAAAGATCAGTGGTCAAGTACACTGAAACATGATGTAACCTGAGATATAAAATGCTCTGAAATTCATAAAGAAAAGGAAGCTTTTGAACCTACGTATCCATGTGTGCTCTGATTGATTCGCCAGCCCTGGGGAATCTTCGCAGCATCTATCTCTTCCTCTCCCTGACTTCTTTTTTTTTTTCTTTGCCTCATTCCTTCTTTTACCTCCTTCCCTCCATCTCTCCCCTGGACCCAGAATGCTTTGAGCCTCTTCCCTGCTGCCTTTGAACCAAGATCAGAGGGAACGTTTTGGCTCGCACACATACATATACACAGCGCCGCTGCTCGTTCAGGTGCAACAGATTGTCTGCTGTTTTGATCGCCTGTCTCTCTGTCTCTCTATCTGGATCTTTCACTCTCCAGTAAAGCAAATGGAAACAAATCCATCACTGGATATTTTTCATATTCCTGTATGTTCTAGTTTGTCATACTTATGTTAAGTATCAGGTTAAACTCATTATGAAGAAAGAAAAAAAAGAGGGGAAAACAGTATTTTAGTCACTTCTTAGGGATGTTGAATTCATCCCAAGTGACAGACTTCAACAATTCATCCTGTAAAAAGTTCAGATTCAAGCGCAATGTGTGCGATGACTTTATTCAGAATACAATGTTTGGTCGTGGAACTTGCCATGAATCTGGCCTGGAGAAAGTAGTTCTACGACCAAATGTTTTTCTGATAATCTCAGCGCTGGCAGTATGCAGAAATGTTTTATCTTTTTCTTTTGTATTTCCCATTTACTTACTCATCCGTCTCCCAAGTGTGCCATAGACCTTATACACTTACTTGAATTCCATTTCCACAGTTATTGAGTGATTTATGTGCAGATGATTATGTGACTGGTGTTAACACAAATCGAAGCATCCCAACACATCCTACATTTACTGATTTTTGGTTGTCACTTCCTACATTTTCCTTATTTTTAGATCCTCGCCAGCATAAACCTCATAAAACTCCTTCCTTTCCTCCTTGCTTTGTCCTAAACTTCATGATGCCTGTTAAAAGCATTAAGCCTCAAATTCTGCAATCGGACTTTTACATTTTTTTACTGTTTGAGGTGTCTGCATTTTTACACAACTTGTGCAGATGTATGCTGTTTATTCTCACTTTTCTGCATTAAACGACTTCCATCGTTCATTCCTCGTGTTACCACTGTTGTTCTCGACTGTTTCTATGTGGATAACTTCAGTGGAAAAGACAATAAACAGTTTTAATATTGTGCAATGATTGTAATGTCATTTTTTGCTGCCCACACACTGTTGCATTCACTCTCAAAGTTACACGACTCAATAAATCAACATCAATAAAAGTGTAGTGTGCAAGATTTTAAGTTACAGCATTATTAAACTACTGAACACATACAGCCAAAACGTCAACTATTTTAATATCTCAAAAATAAAAAAAGGAAATTTGTGAAACAGATGATGGGTGGATACCAACTATTGTGGATGGACAAATGGATGGATGAGCAGTTGAAGGTTTCATTTCCATTTTGAAGAAGTCACAACAAAAGGCAGCTGCTGCCTTTTCAAAATGCTAAGACAGCGTTGTTGGTGTGTGTGTGTGTGTGTGCGCGTATGCGCGTGTGTGTGTGTGTGTGTGCGTGTTTAAGCGACATTAAAAAGAGCAAAACAGAAAACAGGTAGGAGGAACGGCAAGCTTAACTGCTACCTTTTACACCTGTCAGGAGACAACTCAACTGTGTTTATACAATATTTATATCTGACACACACACACACACACATGCACGCAGGCACACACACAAAGAAAAGAGAGAAACAGGCGGCAGTTGCAAACAAGCGGTTCAACAAGCTCGCTGCAATTTTGTGTAAATTTCTTCTTAAAGAAACACACACACACACACACACACACACACACACACACACACAGAGAGTCAGAGTTGTGTATATTGTGCAGCTATCATATA
The DNA here is from genome assembly GCF_900880675.1 of Sparus aurata. Classification (NCBI taxonomy): domain Eukaryota; kingdom Metazoa; phylum Chordata; class Actinopteri; order Spariformes; family Sparidae; genus Sparus; species Sparus aurata. The sequence goes on along the minus strand of NC_044207.1, from coordinate 8,126,709 downwards.
GTTGCTGTCAAAGCCACCGCCAATTATGACCATTAGGAGTCCCATCATGTCACTAGCTGTCCCTGGTCTGCCACCCCCCTGTGCCTCCCTCTCAGAGACCAGACCCTATAATCTAACCTCACTTTGCTCCCATCACACACACACACACACACACACGCACAGAGGCAAACAGATTGTTACATGTGCTGTTTTTTCTTTCCCGTCTTTCTTCCCATGTAATTTTTTTCAGACAGAGGCAAGTGGATATTTGAGGTATAGAATGAGAGAAGGAAAGTTTCTTCCTGTCTGAATAAAGAGCTAGAAACTGCAAGGCACTGATGGAGAACTCCCTTGATTCTGCCTCCTCATGTTCGTTCTCTGGCTTATTTTTCACATAAAAAGATCCGTGAGATCGACTGATACAGACGGAGACGAGCACTTGTTGCGTTTACCTTTCCATTCTCAACCTTTTCCCGTTTCATTTTTGCTCACTTCTCCGCCGCCCCCTTCCAGTGACAGCGGCCCAGGTACCTCAGTGATGTTTGCGTTATGTACACTGGACTGAAAACGGAAATGGCCATTAAAGTATGGAGAGCAGAGGGAGAGGGAGAAGTGCACTCCGTTTCACACACTCTGGAAGTGCTGCTGCTATACAGTACGACCTGTCATTGAGGGAGACGTACACATTTCCTGTGGGTCACAACGTGTGTTTAGACAGAGTCAGACTGTGTTTGTGTAGGTGTGTGTGGGAGTGTGTGCTGTAAAGGAAGCCATTAGCCTGGTAGCCAGGGGCCAGACAGTAGTTAAACCACCTGTTTCAGTTAACAGGTAGCTTTCAGTTTATGAGTCTAAGTAGTCTGTGTCCTACGGAGAGAGACTGTGTGTGTGTGTGTATGTGTGTGTGTGTGTGACGGCCTGTTTTCCACAGTTGCATAGTGACCATGATGGTAAATACACCATATAACTGTCTACTGACAGCTAAAAAGAAGTATTTTTTTTTTAGTGATGAAAAACAGACATCACATGAGAAAGAAATGTTACTACTAAAATTGGAAAAAACATGAAATGGGATTTTAAACCTAAAAAGATATATACACAGAATATACACAAAGAAGATATTCTTTTATATTGACTGTAAACATGACTAAGGCGCCTCAGAGCAAAGTGGAGAGGATCACAACTCAAGCACAACTCTCACTGCGGTGATGTCACCCTCGCACACGCACACGCACACACACACACACACACACACACGCGCACACTCTAACACACACCACTCTCTTTGTCTGCTTTGCAGCAGCTCTAACGGCAGCGTTGCTGGCAGAGCCACCAACATGTTGCTGCTGCTGCTGCAGTGCCAGGAGCCGACACTTCCCTGCCCGCTCAAGTGTTTCAGCAGCCAAAGCGAGACCCGAACTGGGGTCACTGCAAGATTTAATTGGGTGCCTGAACTATTCTGGGGGTGTTGGAGTGTCCGGGAAAAAAAAAAAAAAAAAATCTCATTTGACATTTATGAACACAGCTCTGTTTGCAGTAATGTCGCAAACATTTTTGTACAGAGCGGCAAATTGTGTTTCAGTGCAACACTCACAAAATATCTTTCAGACGGGGGTTAAGTCCAGAAAAAGAGAAGAAAACAGGAGAGCGATAAAAAAGTATCATGTTTAAGTGTCACAGCATGTGGTCATAGCTTCAACACACACACACACACACACACACACACATACAGGTGCAGCACCCTGTAGAGTCCCAACGTGTGTCATTAGGCCTATCAGGGCCACTCTAGAAGGATTAGAGGACTGTTAGAAGAACAAGGCTTCACATACACACACAGAGTGACAGCTCGCCACTGGGTTGTCTACACACTGCTGGACACCAAATCCAATACGTGTGTGTGTGTGAGGGAGAGAGAGGGAGAGCACGTGCCAGTATCTGGTGTATCATGCTGTGAGCACTGAGCAAAGATATCAGTGTACCGCTGAGCCCCTTACAGAGCTAATCCATCACACACACGCGCGCACACGCACGCACAACACACACACACACACACACACACACACACACACACACACACACACAACACACACACACACACACACACACACACACACACACATCCATAGATACATGCAGTAAAAAAGCAGACATCACAGATATTTGCTGTACACTTACATGATCATAGAATTGTTTTGTTCATCCTTACATTTCTTTTCTTTTAAATTTTCCATGAGAAAGCCAAGTGTTGAAACATGCCATGAAGGCAACACAAGAGAAATGCATCGCTTTTGTTAAATTACCAGTGCAAAAACAGAAGTAAAATGCTGAAGGAAGTGGATATTACAAGGAGAGAAGAGAAAAAAGGCAGGAAGAAAGAAAAAAAGAAAGGAAGAGGGGACAAAAGGAGCTCTCTTAACTTTCTATTGATGCAGCTTATTTGAATGAAAACTATCACAGATGGTTCTTTAAATATAGAGGAGTGGAGTCGCCCACCCAACATATGCACTGACAGTCTGTTCGTCTTTATTCACCCCCTTCTTTTTTTTAAATTCCACCTCTGTCTAGTGGGGCTTCCCGACCGCTTTGGGAGGGGGGGGGGAAGAGGAGACCGAGAGGAGGAAGAAAACGATGGAGCGATGGACAGCGAAGAGGAAGACAGAAGGAGGGTAGAGGAGAGAGGCTGGAGGGATGGTGTGGAGGTGACGGAGGAGGGTGTAAATGCAGCAGCAGCAGCAAGTCTGTCAGTCAATGGTTCAGAGGAGAAGCCAGCACAAAAGGAGTTGATGTGTGTGGCTCTTTTCAAGGCTGGTGTTTTTGTGTGTGTGCGTTGGTAATGTGCATGTGTGTGCTGGTGGGGGGAACAACCCCTTTTTTTCAGGGGTAGTTTTGGGGTCGGGGGGGGTTGACAATGGGGTGGAGGGGTTGGGTGCATTAAGCTCCCTTATAGCAAGCTGAGCGCAGTCACTGAGCCAAGGGGCTGGTCATTTTGCTGGTTTCACTGAGGGGGAAAAAGGGAGGGGAAGGGAGAAAGGGAGGGGGGGGGGTCTCTCTGTGGTGACAATTTCCACCTCTTCTTTTCTCCAACCATTCTTCTGCTTCTCCAGAGGCTTTTCTTCAGGGTTAATACAGCCTGCAGTTGAGAATGGGATGGGGTGGTTTGGTGGAGGGGAGCGCTTTAAGGCCCAAACTAAACCCCTCCAACCCCGGAGGCTTTTATTACTATCAAGAACTGTTGGAGCACTTCAGCTCTGGGGAAGTTGGACTGAGAGAGACGCGAAGACAAGGAGGCCTTGATATATGTTGTTCTTTTCTTTATCTGAGCACCTAATATACAGCGTGAGATGAAAGAGATGTAGGACATAATATAGCAAAATTCACAGGATGAAATCAAACACTGGAAAATATTAAAAACTGACAAATTAGTTACTGTTGCTTTGTCAGACACTTACTGTCAATAAATGTCTTGAAACTGTTTTTTTTTCACGGCACGGTGCTTCTGCTAGCATCACTTAACTCCTGTAGCAGAAGCTAAAGCATTTTAGCTGTCAAGCTTAGGGTAACAAAGTTAACTAGCTAATGCCTGTTGCACTTTTGGTTTAGTTTGTCATTATACGAGGAGTGACATTGAACTGCACACTTAATAAAGACTACAGACATGCAGCTTAAAGCCAAAGCTAATGCTATGAGGCTGGAAGCATTGTGTCTGCAAACATCCAGGAGCATTCTCTAGCTAAATGTATTACTGTTAGCTTGTTGGCTAGAATACTGTAGATTTCATACAGCCATGATTGCTTAAAATGTTGGTGTATATGTTGATATAACATGCCTCTAATGCTGTTTGCAGCTCAGGTAGAGTCAACCAGAGCTTAAATGTTCAAAGCGCTAAAAAATTGTGTATTATCTTATGCTAACATGTAGCTAAGACTTCCTCCTGGGGCAACCTGTTTTTTCCTGAGATTTACGATTGACTGATTTCAACAAACAGCAAACCAATGTGTTATAACTCACTCTTGTTACAAAAAAAGAAAAAAACATTTCTTAAACATTTCAGGTTTTCCTTTTCCATTTATGTCACAGAGCGAACGTGTGCCTGGGGAACGGCGGTGGGAGAGGAGCAGGAAGGTCTGGCGATGGAGGGACGCAGCAACAGTGAGAGAAGGAGAAAAAGGGGAAAGAGGAAAGGATGAAAGCTGTCTCCACTTTAAAATGGATTAGGGGCACACAGTGCTGAAACAATGGGAGGTGAAAAATCAAATTAGAACTCCCCAAACATCAAACGAGGGAGGCCAGGAATAGCTAAGCTTCCTCGGTCGCTAATCTGTTGACTCAATGTGAACGATACACGCCGCTATTCACCGCTGAAGACAAGCTGTTCTGCTTCTCTTTGCCTCAGTGTGCTGTGTTTGACTTCTTTTCTCATCTGGCCCTTTTTTTTCCGCTTTTTTGCTTCTGCCCGCTTTTGAGCCTTTGGCTTCAAAGGCATCAGCGCCAAGGTGCGGCTGACGTCAAGCTAGCAAAACTTGACTGCGGAGGATGATATTATTTGGCTACTGTGGAAAAAATTGCCGTTGTTGGACTGTCCTGTCCTGTCCTGCGTGGTCTTGTCCTGCATTGTTCTTTTCAGTCCTGTCTTAAGCTCGCTCTTGCTCAGCTCTGCTCTTTTCTGTTTGCTCCTGCCTTTTTCCCCTCTCGCCATGTTTTGATTTTGCTCCTGTGTTCTCCTCAGTTCTGTTGTGTGCCTCTCTCCCCCGCTGTCATTTCTTCTCGTCAGTTGTCCTCATTGTACATATTCCATATTTATATTCTCTCCCCTGTCATCTTGCTTCTTCTCATCTCGTCCTGTCAGTGCTGCTCCCCCCCCCCTCCTTGTGATCTTACTTCAGAGAACTGAAACTTACACACAAACGTCCATGTTAAGTCCATACAAAAAAAAAAAAGAAAAACACAGATCTGAGTTCTGTGGCCCATAACTTATCTTGGGCTGAATACCACTCCGGGGTACAAAAAGAGGCGATCGCCGATAGCAAAACAGGATGAATGAAACCTGAGAACGAAACAAAAATAATGATGTCCTAACTTTGAACGCACAAAAATCCGTACCCCTGGTTGTACCACTCTTAACTATCTCAGCCTTTTTAAAATCCTTTGCTTCCAGTTAGTTTCCTCCATGTCTTTATGTACTTTTCCTCTCATCCTTTTCAATCCAACAGCACACCTAAAGTATGTACGAGTCAAACTATCCCGCTTTGTTAGTAGCTGGTGTAAATCCAGTATGAAGACCCTTCATTGCACACTCACTGTCTACATCTGGATGTCTATGGCACTAGAGTTTCCTTACAAAATGACTTTCTCTCCCTCTCCCCCTCCCACAGTTCCCAGTAAAAGAGGAAGAATGCCCCAGCAGCGATGCATGTTCCATTGTTCACGCTCTGCCTCCAATTTGCTCTCCACATTCTGCGGCCTCGGCCGAGACGTTACGCCGGCTTAAGGGACAAATCGCACACACAAAAAGGGAGAGAAAGAGAGAAAGACAGAGGTGGGGGGTGGCAAGGAAAAGATACGAAGAAACGAGAAGAGGGGGGGTGAGGGAGGGCTAACCCTCTTCACAGCAATGCAATTATGGTCTGCATTTGAACCCGGCGGGGTTTTGTGGCAGCCTCCATCGCTCTCTCTCTCTCTCTCTCTCCGTCGCTCTCTGTACTTTAGCGGCGAAGCTAATAGCCATAGCCACAGCAATTTCTACGGTACATGACATTAACATGGTAGCGTGTCGCCGACAAAGGGAGGCATTCAAAGGGACTTAGAAAAGAGCAGCGGTTTCGCCTGGTTAAGTAGGCCTCAACCTGCCAAGACGGCAAGACAGACAGACAGCTAGTGTGTTTATTACCAGAGCCACCTAGGGAGAGGGGAGCAGAGGATGAGCGAACAGAGTGCAAAGGGGAAGATAAATTAGTCGTCAGACGGAGGAAAGCAATAACATCCTACTTCCCTTTTAGCTGTTGCAAGTGGCTCTTTAAATATGCACAGCTGAAAAATAGGACGCGTCCACATGAGTGAATGAAACCTTACCCCACATGTCCAGAGAAGAATGCAGACACTTTAAATGACGCTATAAAACAACACCGCGCCGGGGGAATGCACACCGAAATAGGATTGGGTTTCATTTTACATAAGAGTAAAATTCATAAGTGGGACCACCAACTCGGACAGCTGCTCACGCTGCCTTCTTCGTATGAGCAGAAATGCACGTTGGCGGCGCCCGAATGAATGAGTGCCTATGCGTGAGTGAGAAACAGGTGGCCAATTTTTATAATTTGACATACAGTAGCAATGATTATTTTTTTTTTCCCTCCTCTTTATCCTCCTAGTGTTCCCCTGACTAATTGGAGTGGGCATGTGTTTGCCTTAATGCCGGATTCTCCACGGGCCTAAAGATGAAAATACAATGAGATCATTGTGCCACCGTATGATAATCCCTCACACACATTGCGGAAAATATACACGTTATCTAAGCTCGGTTCAAATGTTATGTCTCGCATGCTGTGGCATTTCTTGCAACATGCCAAATGATAAACAGCTGTTGAAGTGGTTGTCTACAGCGCGTCTCTAAAAAAGTTTGATTGGAGACTTTTTCCCCCCAGATAAAAACATCCTCATCACCTTACCCCCGTCAGAAACATCTTATATTATATACCATCAAATTCCTATTTTGTGAACCCCGCAGTTATTACTTTATAGCACATCAGATATTCAAATCTCATGTTTTACAAGGATTTAAGTGGATTTAAGGAACTTTGTGTTCCATCTTTACAGGACGACTACACTTAGTTCCATGTGTGCATCTGTAATGGTTTCTATCTCTGAAACACACACATGTACACACACACACACACACACACTTGTGTAGGATGGGAGAGGTTAAAATAGGGGGGGAGATGAGCAGAAGGCAGAGTTGGTCAGTGGCCGTGGGTTTGACACAAAAGACGTTTTCCAAAAAAGAAAAGTTGGGGAGGCACAAAGGAGAGAAAGAAACGTCGGAGCAAAACGGCTGCCTGGACACAGAGGAGGAGGAGGAGGTGGAGAGGAGGAGGCTAAAAGCGAGGGTAAACTCCCACATTCAAACACACACGCACACACATACACACACACACACACAAGGGAACCCCCGCTCCATTCAAAAGACCATCTGTGGCTTGAAATGGATGAGTGTTGTGTGTGTGTGTGTGTGTGTGTGTGTGTGTGTGTTCAAAACATTTTCTGTTTTAATTCCTGTGCCTCCTGAGCGGGCGGAGCAGAGAGGGGAGGAAGGGAGGAGGAGAGGGAGGCAGGCGTGAAAAGGTCCTGCTTCTGCGTCCTATCACTTTCTTTTAAAAGGGGGAACGCCGTAAACAAATGAATGGTAGATACTGGGTGTGTGTGTGTGTGTGTGTGTGTGTGTATGTGTGTGTGTGCACGTGCGTGAGTTTGTGTGTGTGTGTGTGTGTGTGTGTGTGTGTGTATGTGTGAGGGCCCCTGTAACATAGGGCCATCTACACAAACCAAATTACACGGGGCGAGCTGGACAGACACAGCTATTTTGTTAACAAAACCACTTTGAAATCTGGCATTAGGGACACACAGAGTGACTAACTGGGACAGACATTAAGGGCCAGTTTAGGAAATCCACCATGTCCCACTTGTTAGGAGAATACACACTCAATGCTTTTAATGCCAAATTAGCCTAAAATTATTTTCAGCCATTGCGTTGCTACCAAATGTACTGACTTTTTGTATAAAATCAAAAGACGTGAACGTAATCTTCAACATATATAGTATAATATCCCTTTGTTTGTCCACATTGTGTTTTAATGGTAAGAAATAGTTCTGTGACATTCCTTTAGACATTTGTACTGTGTTGATGGTCCTTACTATCATGGACATTATGCTTATTATATATGCACTGATTGTTGTTAGTAGCTGTTTGATGATAATATTGTGACAAAATCAGTGTATGGATGATCGCTAATCATCATTCATTTTGTAATTTTGATTCATTTCCAGACTTTCCGTTAGACTTAGAAATGTTTTCACGAGCTACACGCTGAAAAAGATTTGTTGCGCACCGTTCTGAATTTTTGGACGACTCTTAACTCTAGACAGAAAATGGCAACAACAAGTGAGCCATGAGGGCGTTTCCATAACAAGTCATTTATTTTATTTTTTTAATTAAACTCTTCAGAATGATTAAACTTGTTTTCGTCTTTGCCTCTCGCTGCATCTCTACCCCCCCTCCCCCGCCTCTGTTGTTGTCTCCCTCTCTCCAGATTGAGTGCCTCCGATTCATTTCCGCCCCCCCCCCCCCCCCTCCATGTCAATTAATTAAGTGCACGCTTTTCTTTAGCCGTGCACGCCAATTAGCATGAGATAAATATGCATTAGTCGAATTATCTTGTCTTGTCGTTCTCCCCCCCCCCGTCCTATCCCCTGCACCCCTGCTCTGATGTTAACGGTAATTTGCATCATGAGTATTTTTAAATGCGTGTTAATTAGGACCAGGTATTAGGTCCTACCTTGATACAGGACCTGAGGAACGTGTTCAAGTGCTTTTTACGGCCAATGGGAACCTGACATATTTTAATTAAAGGGTATATGTATGAGTTGGAAGGGACATGTTTGCATGTTGTATGAGCAGATGGTAAAAGTAATAGCTTAATTATTTGAATATATTTTTTAAATTGTCCATTTTATTACATTCAAGAGGAGCAGTGGCAGGAGTAGCACAAATAATACTGTTAATAGAGTTATGTTGGCTAAAATATGTTATTTCTGAGGATCTGCGGTCTTTTCAGTTATACGTTTAAAAGCACAGAAGCAGTATAATCCTATCGGCCCATTTGTAAAACTGAAAAATGTGATCCCTTCCCATAACATGATGCCAATGGCCTTCTCCAAACTTCCTGCAAGATAATCAAATAATGGGCCCAGAAGTCGATTTTCTCTAATAGGCGTAGGGGCAATTCAAACGATAGACTTCATAGCATTACATCACTCACAGAGCACTCTGACAAGCCATTTACTGACAATGAATTACCTCACTGCCCATAAAAACTAAACTAATGTGAAATATCACATATTTTAATCAACTTGGAGGAAGGGAAAAAAGTATTGCTCTTCTCAAATATTTGGACCGAGGCCGGACGTTTTGGTGGCGAGCCTTAATTAAATTAACGTGGGACCATATTTGATTTGTGCCCATTAAAAACTCCGGGTTTTATGGCGTAATTCCTAAAAAGTATCACGAGAGGTTAACGACTTGTAGAAAAGGACCGCGCGGCTTTTTTAAATTACGTTTGGACAGTGTTTTATTGTCCAAAACTAAATCCAGCAGAGTGATTTTTCAACAGGTTCTCGTGGTGCGGCTCGGCGTTAAATCAAAGGAGGATCATCTAAAGGACACGGGGCTTCATTTAGTGTTTCTGTAAAACTAAGTGAGGAGAGGTAGAGGAGGATGGATTGGGTGTCTGCACCTAATACATTCTCTCTCACACATATACATGAGTAGTCTCAATGGGAACTTACTCTTAAAGAAATCAATTATCTCTAGAAGAAACTAATAACATTTTAGAACGATAGATACTGCAGAAAGAAGATGCTACAGGAGTATTATAATTTGACTACATCATAATTCACTGTGGAGTCACATTGAGCACCGGACACACACTTCAGACATTTAGTAATATTGTAGCAATGTCAATGATTGCATGGGTTTTTTTTTGTTTGTTTTTTTAAGTGGAGTGTTTGTGTTATATGGATTTTAAATATACATGATTTAGAAATTAGGAAAATGGGTCTTCGGTTGGTTATTATATATTTTTCTTGACGTCAGAAAATTCCATTATAAGACAAAACCTAAGAGGATCTTTGTCTGTCTCTAAATATTTCCCTGTCTGAGGCACCCAGGCCAACAAGCAGGACATCAATCTTTAAAAACAGGCCACAAATATATTGCTTCAATGAATTTTTTGGGGATGATTTTCATCTGTGTATTAATATCTGTGTGTTTCATTGACGTGTTTTTAATAATTTTGGGACCATAATGAATCTCCATGCAACAGAGGAACGAGATATGCAGGGTCTGGGTGGACAGGTAGTTGCTATTTCGATCTTTTTCTCTAAAAATGTAAATTATAAGGGAACTAACAGCACATTAGCACAGAACCTTGTCACTTGTTCATAACAACAAAGCAGACTGATCTCTAATCACAGGAAGAATGCTTTAAATCATTTTATTATGACCCCGATTCATCAAAGGCCTTCCACTGGCCTCTAAAGGATTTCCCGAGAGGGGAAGACACAGAGCGAGAGCTTCATGAAGTCAAATAAGAAGCAAGGGATCTCTTACTAACTGGAGCTGGTTTGCTGAGCACTAAATTCTCTCACATAACAAAGCCTGAATGGCTGAGAAAGAAAGTGCAGTGTAGTGTCAGTGTGTGTGTGTGTGTGTGTGTGTGTGTGTGTGTGTGTGTGTGTGTGTATGCGTGTGTGCGTGTCTATGAGACCTCTTGTTTCTTGACCTCTGGAGCCCTCAGTCCAAGCTGACAGGACCTCCCACCCTCTCTCTCTCTGTCCCGCTCCGTCCCTCTCTCTATCAATTATCATTTGTCCAGATTGAGCATGCATCGTCTGCCTCAACTTTAGGGGACGCACTCACTCAAAATGCAAATTTGCAGTCAACCATTTTTCTTGATGAGCTACTTGTCATTTGGTTTATGTGTGGTAGTGTGTGTGTGTGTGTGTGTGTGTGTTGGGAAAGCAGGGGGTCGGCCCTGGCCATTCACTTAAAGAAAAGCTTGTCAGCATTATCAGCTTTCCCTCTCCAAACCAGAGGTCATTTAGTAACTTGTGTGCTGGGAATTGGACCCCGGCCCCTGACTGAATTAGTGCCTTGCTAAACTGTCACCACCGAGCTGGATTATTTGGGCTAAAATGAGACACAAAAGCAAATTTTTTCCCATAACTTTTTCATTTTCCCAGATAACGAGAATAGCATTTGTTTTAACGCGGAGTGGAAACACAGGGAAAGAGAGTGTGTGTGACATGCAGGGTTTCACTCACACACACGGCTTTATGTTTACGTATAAAAATCAAGCACTCAAACAAACTTGAAATGCTCACTGTGACACTAGAGGTGTCGACATAGTTTCCGATCAACCAAATTCACGACATTTGCTAACTTAAATACAAAAGACACATTGTGTGTCTAAAATGTTTTTCAGATCATCGAAGAGGAGGTGAGAAAAATACAGATACGGACGAAATTGGGAGCTAATGGGTGGACAGAACGGAGGGGATGGGTCAATGTGTGTGTGTGTGTGCGTGTGTGTGTGTGTGGAGGGGGGGTGTGAAAGGCTGAAAGAGGGTGCCTGATGGAGGCTGAATGCCACCACCCAGTAGGCCGTGAAATCAGAAACCCTTGCCAACAAGACAGCCACCCGCACACCAGCCGTCGCTCAATGTGTGTGTCTGTGTGTGTGTGTGTGTGTGTGTGTGTGTGGCAGGGCTCCTCTAGGGAAAGCGCAGTCATGCAAGGTATCACCCAGCTCCTCCTCCTGATATCTCCTGTCGCTCCCTGTCCTCCTTTCTCCTCCTCCTGCTCTCCACACCACTTCACGTCCATCTCGTATGTGTGACCGTCTGTATTACAGCTCTCCCCATTTCGTTAGCATATACTCTCACTATGGTAATTCTATCTATGGGGAGAATCTGAAAATTGTTATTCTTTACTTTATTGTTTTCTTTCTAACGTTGGCCTCCCACACACCAGACCTGGGCGAGGTAGAAAGAGATTAAAGAAAATGTTATCGCGATACATTTTAAGGTGAAAATAGCAGCTTGCCTTCAAAATTGCTGTTGCCAAATACACAGAGAGGCTTGAGTGCTTCACTCACTTAGGAAGCACTTCAAAAATAGAATGTCTTAAATTAACAGTGAGCGTTTTTAATGTTGCAAAGAGACAAAAGGCCTCTAAAAGAGAATATTGCAGGTTGTGGTAGAGAAAAGAAACTCCCATACTATGAAATGATTCAGTGAGACGTGATTTTTTTCCCCTGATCTGGTTCATTTAAACATTATGTCAAGAGATAAACGAAGGAGCATGAATATTCAGAGAGAAGAATTCGATGCGACAAAGCAGTTCTGTAAAAAAAACACTTGTTTCTGATGCTGACCTGTTTTCTTTTTTTTTTTCTTTTCTCAAAGAAAAACAGCGTTTTGCCTGCATGTAAAGTTTCCTTAACTCCCCTTTATTCCTTCTCTGGTTTAACAAAAAAAAAAAAGGAAAGTGTTCTGAAAGCGCTCCCCTCCTCCTCCCCTCTCTCTGTCCGTCTTTTCTCCTTTAACAAACTCTCCTCTTTTCTTGGTGTCTCGGTTAGCGGGCCTGATTACCATGCTGCCGGTGACTTTTCCCCTCTTGTCTCACTCTCACTCTTTCTAAAGGGTACTTAATAAAATTCTGAGTCTGGTCTTGGTGTGTGTGTGTGTGTGTGTGTGTGTGTGTGTGTGTGTGTGAGAGAGAGAGAGAGAGAGAGAGAGGGAAAGAGAGAGAGGAGAAAGACTTTTCTCGTGTTTTGTTTCTCTCTCTTTCTCTAAAGGGTACTTAATAAAATCTGAGTCCTGCGAGGCCTTGTCACAAAAGCATGGCACGTCTCACACACACACACGCAAACACACACACACACACGCACAGACACACATAAACACAAACAGAAACGCACACACATATACATGGCCCTTAATTTCCATTAGAGAAGAGGAACGTAGAGCTTTCACAAACTAGCGTCTGGGGCTGCAGTTCATTCTCACTCCAATCTGCCAAAGTATAGAGTTTGGCCAGACAGAGAGAGAGAGAGAGAGAGAGAGAGAGAGAGAGAGAGAGAGAGAGAGAGAGAGAGAGAGAGAGAGAGAGAGAGGGTGGGATGGAGGGAGAGAGAGAGAGAGAGCAACTACACATCATGTAGTGTTTGTATTTTGCAGTTTAACACGTTTTCTTTGCAGCAGATCTGCCCGATCCTCTATTACATATATTGAAATGTCAACTGAAACATTATCACTGAGATTCTTCATAGCAGGTTAGAATAAATATGCCAAAATTGACAGGGCTTGTGTTTAAAAAATGAAGAAAGAACAAAACAAAACAGGATCCAAATCAGCTCTTTTTAGCACATTTAATTTGACATAAAATGACAATTGTTTTAGTTTCTCTTTTTTTGAACTATAATTGTTGTCAAAAGCAGTTTAAGAATTTAGAAATAACACGTTTTTAAAAATCTGAAAATACCCTTCTTCACACAGTTACAAACCAGCCATTAGTGCAAAAATAAAATCTAATTTCACCCATTCTTTAGATTAAAATCAAGCACTGAAACAAACTTGAATTGCTCATTGTGACACTAAAGGTCAAGCTCGATCATTGTAAAGCATACTCATAGTTAAAATAGATATGAACGGCTGCCTATGAGGAGAAGAAGATCCGGAAAATAAAAACTTTCAGCGGGATCATCTGCTGGCACTTGTAGGACAGATTTCCCAGTCGGGGCAGAAAGAAGAAAAATGTTTATTCTGTAGCTCTCTAATCATTTAGGGGGTTAGGGATTCATCTGTAACAACCAAATATGGGCTTTCTTCCTGCTGGAAGACTAATGGCTTTAGCATTAATGAAAGTCTTTCTTTCCCAGGATGAGAAATTAATCAAAGATAGAGAGGGAGAAGGAAGATATTAAAAGTTTAACTGGGGCTAAGTAATTAATTACCCTCTCAGAAAGCATTCGACAAAGATAAAGTCTTCCAAATTAAGATTTGTTTCTGCTTATACACTGTCCGGACGGGTACATCACCAAATGTGTGACGTGTGTGACAAAGATAGAAGGAGGGAAGATGGAAAAGAGAAGAATGGCAAGAAGGGCGGAAGGATGGGAGAGGGAAAGAAATGAAAAAAGGTAAACGGTAAGAATGAAGGACAGGACGGGGGGTTGAAAATAGAGGAAGGAGAAATTAGTTAAACAGCAACAAAGAACTCAAAGAAAAAACAGGAGAAGGAGGATGAAGAGAAATCAAATAGGGAACGGAAGAATGAAGGATGGCGGGAAGAGACAAAAAGGAAGGGAAACTGAAAGGAAGTGTGGGTAAAAAAATTAAAGAAGAACAGAAAATGGTGGGAGATAACAAGACACAGGAGATAAAACGGGGAAAGAGTCGAAAGAGATTGGATGGAAAAGTAGAAGGATGGAGAGAGCGGAGGAGGGAGGAAGATCGTCTCCTCATCACCTTCCTCCCCTCTCCTCTCCCTGCTGACGCCCTCCTTCTCCCGTCCTCCCCCCCTGCTCACTCGCTCATTCTCCCCCTCACTGTTAAATTATTCAGGGCCACTTCTGCAGCATGCTTGATTAAGTTTTCATTTCTGCAAATTACCATTCGGAAACGCGCCACGCTACTGAATCACATAACCACTACAAGCTACAAGACTGTTTACCTGCTGTTAGGCGGAGAGAGTGGAAGATATGCAAAGAGAAACAAAGGCAGCATAAATGATTGCGTTATACCTTAATCATTTCTTTGTATTGTTGTGATCTTTATGTATTGTAAACCGCTTTGTCAACACCGTTAATTCTCCCACAGTCGCGTCGGTAAAGCATCCTTTTTCGATTGAATTGCAAATTACGGGCTGAGAGAGGGGGAAAACGGAAACGGAGAGAAAAAGATAAATAGATGTGAAGAGAGTGCGAGGTAGAGGCTGCTGTTCCAGTCTCTAATCTACTGTACATACATAGTGATGAACTCTGATTGCGCAGCCAGTCAATAGGTCCCATTAAGAAAAACAATGAGAAAGAGGCTAAACATTCCGCACCAAGTTAAACCCCTATTAGCGTGGATGCATTGCAGTCACTTTTCAACCGCTGGAAGTGTCCAGGACCAGAGATCTTCGCTGCAACTGAGAGGAATGTCTCCACCCCACTGATTGAGATTCAGCCTGTTTGCTCAAGTGGATTTGTAATGGCAGATTACACTTCTCTAGATTAGGATCAAAATTTAAAGCTGAACCAGTGGTTTCTTTTCAGTTAAAAATGGACAGTCGCCGAGCAGGGGACTACTGTTCCTGACTGCAGTTTAAACATTTGTAGGCCTGAAACCGCTGGATATTGTTACTGAGATGTAAAACAAAACTAAAGATTTTTTATATGATGTCGGGGAAATTTGCAGCTGTGAACTGGATATTTTAAATGAGACGTCAGGACAATTTCTGTCCATGTCCGTAGCCAAACCAGGTGAATTAAAACATGATCTTTTCCTAAACCTAACCCTCAGTGGTTTATGTGCCTAAACCTAACCAGGCGCGAGCACTGCCATGGCATTAAAAATAAAACATGAACAGGAAAGGGACCTGAGGAAAGGTAAATCTATCTGTAGATTGCAGAAATGAACATTGACATTTATTCTGGCAATTGTGTTAAAATGGAAAGAACCAAAATGTGAAATGTTAGTTATTCCTATCAAATTAAAAAGTACACATTCATTTTTAGACATCTTACATGAAGACAAGTATTCTGCTAATAGATTGAGCACAAGCTTTCCTCAAGGAATACACAAAGTGGTCTTAATACAGTTCGAGGCGCGAGCAATTGTTTCCTTGAACCACAGCTTCTGCCTGGCGTCCTGCATGCCTAACAGCCCATCATGACTATGATCAGCAGCTGGAGGGGATCCTCCGGGTATGATGTAAGTGGCAGTTAGGGAAATGACGGTGGTTAGAATGAACAACATGCATATTTAGGCCAGGGAGAGGCAGCGGGGGGTTGTGGGCATGATTTGTGTATTCGTGTGCGGGCAGGTGTAACCGGACGGTAGGAGATACGTGCGTGTCGTCGTTTCTGGGTATATGCTATGATTAGGGAAGGGCCGAGATACCAGTAGGGGTGAGGACCATGGCTGTGCGTAATGCACATGTTCAAGCGTGTGTTGTCAGTATGCAAGAATGCCTGCGTGCGTGTGTGTGTGTGTGTGTGTGTAACATAGTAGTCTCTGAGGCCCTCTAAGGCAGCAGGTATCCAGCTCTTGTGAATCAACCTAATAAATTCCCCAGAAAAACCTGCGCCAGACCCCTATGGAAATTACACTGGAATTATTAGTGAACACACAAACAAATAGGAGAGCGCGCACACACAGACACACACACGCACGCAAACACACACACACTTTTCTTATGCCTCATTACCGCTAATATTGCTTCACATAGGTAGATTTACGATCGGGCATGTGTACAGACAGCTAATCAGCAACAGACCACAAAAGGCCCCTCTGAGGCTACAAGATAAAGATAAGCATCAGACCATACACACACACACACACACACACACACATGCACACACACCTGTAGCTGGCAGATAAGCGCTCGCCTTTCATGGTAGAAACAACAGGTTCTGATTTACTACTTTGGATAACTGCAGCAAAATGCCTACTGATTATACTTCCCTCCCTGTGTGTGTGTGTGTGTGTGTGTGTGTGTGAGAGAGAGAGAGAGAGAGAGAGTGGTAGGCAGTTGATTTGTGTGGTCTCTCTGATGAAAGCAATCTGTCACTGGGTGGCTACACTCGTGTCAGCCGGTATCATGTACTGCCGCATCTGTGCGTATTGTGAACGCGGCGTGTAAAGGTTGTGTCGCAGATTTACGGTCGTTTCCCATGGCGAAACGCACAACACGGTTCCTCCTGTAGCGACTGACAATGGACGGTGGATTAACGGTCCGCCTTCAGCCCTCCAACCCGTCTCTTCCTCTCCCTCCCTCCGTCTTTCTCTTGCCTCGCCGTGTCTGTCTGCTTGTTAAAATCTGGCTCCTAATTAGCGCTTGTGGAGCCTGGTGATATACTATCTGCGATCTTTCTTACAAATGCTGGAGAAAAGGAGACATTTATTTTATTGGTCTGTGGTCTTTTCTCTGTTCTCGTCAGTGTCGCCTGGACAGGGTCTGATTCCTTATCTGCTCCGCTCCCTCTCTCACTGTCCTTTGTTCTCCATTTAGAACTTTTGTTCTTCTCCTCTCTGCTTCATTGTCGCGGTGTCAAATCAGGCTGTGTTCAGACCGCCATGAACACTGTGTCAGAAAAAACGCAGCCTCCTCGTTCGTACTCAGGCTGCTGCCTCGGTGCCGCAGGGATCCCATGGCAGAGGAGAACGACGAAGAATGTAGCGTCATCCAACAACATCTTTATTTTGACTTAGCTCAGCTTTTGTAATGTCATCCAGCAAAACGTAAAAAAAAGAAAAAAAAAGAGAGAAAAAAGGGTTAGAACTTAAAAGATAGGGTGCATCGGTGCAGATGCCGATGCTGCAGGTGTCCAGATCCTGTACCCAACTAGGGTCGGATGTGCATGCTATCATATCAAATTATAATTGTAACTTTCTGGATAAAGACAGATGATTGTTGAATCTCGTCCTCAGAGCGTCAAATACTGAGACGTTTATGTCCGCCAAGCTGCAGGAAATGTACTGCGTTGCTTTCCAGCACAAGCAAGTGCTTTATGGCACAATACAAGGAGGATTCCTCCAGTGTAAACAAGAGCTTTCTGGCGCTGGCAGAAGGTTCCAAGGAGTGATTTGTCACAAAAATGACTGGTCACATAAGAATGTCTGACTAACAATAAGTCCTTGAGTTCTCTTCAATATTTATCCATCACTGGGGGCAACGAGAGAGGAAGACGAAGCAAGTTGTGTATTTGTTTACATCGCACTCAAACAAACTGCGGGCAGGATTTACAATAAAGATGACTAAAGAAGGCGCTCAACAAAGTCGCCTCTCGTCTTCAAAATGTTTTAAACTGTGGCAAAGAAAGGACTTAGACTTTGTTTTTTTTAATTGATCATAAACAGGGTCTGTCGGTTGTAAGAATTACAAGAAAACCCCGTCTCCATTCACTGAAATCGCCGCTTCCTAAAGTTTTGTCAGCCACCTTTCCATCCATTACAGCTCACGAGATTTGGACTTTTGAACTTTTGTTTGCGTTAATAGCACAACTGACGCGCATAATCATATATTTCGCTAAAGGAAATTGTTCCACACGGCAGCTCTAATCTTTGCTTTTCACTCTCTTGTTGTTCCTTTATCTGCATCTCGCTCCCTCTCCTCTCTCTTTCTCCCCTTCTGTCTCTCTCTCAGCGCTGAGGCCATAGATCTCTCTAACAGGCACTATCTGCAGCCCTAAGCCCTAATGAGGCATCATAAGGCGAACAGTTTGCAGCAGCGCCGCGCTCCTCTTTTATTTGCCAAACCATATCTCTTCCTCTTCCCCCTCCCGGCTGCCCTCTCCTCGTCTCTCAATTGCTCTATCAGTCTGCCCTGCTCACCATATCTCTCCCTCTCTGTCTCTTTCCTCCCCTCCTTCTCTCCATCTCCTCCCTTTCTCCCTCTCTCTCTCCCTCTTGCGCTTCCCGCCATTGTGTTTTATCTCTCTTCTCGTTCACCCGTTGAGCTCCCCTCTCCCCTCTCCCTGTCGCGGTGGTTTGAATCATATCTGGCCGTCTACATATGCTAAAGCCTGTGTAATTACAGCAGCTCTTAAATAAAGACACGCTCCTAAAGCTGTCGGCTGGAATCACAGCCAAACAAGGCAGGAGGGACCTCCCAGCAGCAACAAAGCTGTCATAGATAGCTATGGATTTATCACCGCCAAGGATAAGGGGAGAGGGAAGGAGTGAAAAAGATATATTTCACATATTGTCTGAGACATAGCGGAGGGTAAAGCCACCTACTCTAAAGTTTAATCATGTTTTCATTTGGGGGGGGTGGGGGTCTGAGAGAATGAAATGAGATGGGTGGACAAAGAAAAAACTTGATACAAGTGGGGATAGGGCAGGCAGACAATCAGTGTGAGATAATGTCATGGAGAGGGATGAAAATGGTGGTTTATCTGTCGGTTTAACCCAAGTCAGCATTTTTATTTCCAAGATTAGAATCCTTTTAACAGGTGAATCATCCACCTGCTGCAGAGAAAAGACGCTTCAATTTGGTCAGATAATGCTTTGAGAAACGGTTTATATAATGAAGGCTGAAACAACTATGGTGACATATATTTGGTTTAAATATGTCAATTCAGAATCATACATTTAAATCTTGTTGTATTAAACTAAATAATACGAAATCACGTAATTTGGATCAGAACCATATTTTGTGGTGGAAATATAGTTTTAAGAGACACAGCAAAGTTCTTACACACTAGAAATATTTGGTTTCGATTTGCAGTGCTAGCTGGTGAACAGCTGTTGCTGGAGCTAAGGGGCTAACGTATTAGCAAGCCACGACATTGCTGGCAGCTGACACTTACAATTATCTGTTTAAGCCTATGTTTATTTTCTCTGATCTGGGCCTTGCTATTTCCTTTCACTTTGTATGATGATTGAACATGATTCTGTTCAATAAATAGTTTTATAAATGAGGGAAAGACGCTCGCTGAGCTAACAAACCAGCTCAGACACTAACCAAATCACTACCATCCCCTTCTGTCTCGTAACATTCTAAAAAGCTTTGAACAAAAACTTAACTGAAACTTAAATAAAAGTTGACACTTTAACGCAGCTAATAAGCTACAATCCTCCACCGGTTCCTCTGGCTCCCCCATTCCGTGATTTCATGGGTCAAGGTAAAAAACAGTTCAACTCCAGGCAAAGGATTGGCACAAATTTATTTTGCCCCTACAAGCTAATCCAAACTTGAAGTGAATTCATATCACTGCTAAATTTCACTATTTTAAATACTGATGTGAGAGGGCTATTAGAACTTAATTTGCTATCTCAATCACAGTCATGAAACATGATCTACTTCTAATCTCCCATATAAACCAAAACAAGTAAAAACAGGCCTTTTTTAAATGGAGTTCCCTGTGAGGATATCAAGAAAAAGCTGAGAGAAGTCTGTACGACCAAATGAGCATCAGAACAACATATTGCGATAAAATACTGCTCACGTGACCCCACTTCTTGGTGAAAACACTGCATGCATTATCAGTCTCAAACCCTTGTGACAGCTCTTTAAAACGACACGATGTCAGAAAATCTCCATTCCGTAAAACAATTTTCCTCCTGCCAAACAAAGACGTCTATTCAAGCCTAACATGTGTCTGCCGTGCCTCGGTCATAAAGTCCTCCTGTCTGTCAAAATGTAACAGCTAAAGTCAATATTATCCATGCATCCCTGCTTTCAGGGATGAATTTCAAGTGCTTGGCTTCTGTATATCATGGGTCTGTCCTTGAACCTGGACTGACTACGGCTAAATGAGAGATCCATGTGACGGGCTTTCCCCACAATTTCCTCAACTGTCCAAGTATTTTATCTCATTTGGACTGCAGGGATCCTGACCATTCCCTCTTCACTTCCTCTTTGTATTTCATGTCTTTTGGTAGCCTCGGTGTGCTGTCCATATTCTCCTTATTTAACCTTTCTTCTCCTTTCTCAGAGACTCATCACCATTGTCATCGTCCCATCTGCGCACACGTTTTCCCTCGCTCCCCTTCATTTTTGTCCTGGGCCCCCATGGCTAGCCTTTCCTCTCATTTACACGTCTTTGTCTCCTCTCATCTTCCTCCATCTCTTCATCCTCCCACTCTCTCTCTCTCTCCTCCGTTCCTCCCTCTCTCTTTCTGTCTCGACTTCTGTAATTCATCAGTGCGAGCAGCAGTACAGATTGATCAGCCTCTAAAGGCAGTGCTGCGTGTGCTGCTGATGTAGCAGTAACCTCTGCTGAATAGTGAACAGTGTTTGTGTGTGTGAGTGTGTGTGTGTGTGTGTGTCCAGTACCAGGGGAAAGTGGAGGGGACATTTTTTTAAAATGTATTAATCGTCGTGGTAACAGGGGACGAGAGTGGTTGAGACAGGCCCATCTTTTGAGAGAGGGACCATATGTAACACCTACACACACACACACACACACACACAGACACACACAAACACAAACACGTAGCCGCATTCTAATAACCCGAGGGGTTCAGCCCTAGTGCTTTACACCCTTGCATCAGCCAACACACACACATGCCGACACCTAAGATACAATCCTCACCACACACGCAAACACACCCCACCTAAGGGGAAATACAAGGCAATTTATCACTAATCACTAGACTCCCTAACTTTGTATTCATCTGGATTTCCTATGATTAATAGCTTTCCGCAGCAAACTTTATCTCTCTGAAAACTGCGTTTGAGTGCGTGCCTGCGTTTGGAAGTAAGCAGACATAAACCAGTGTTTAATTGTTTGGGGAGAGAATGTTGGATTAGCCACAAGATTACTCCTTCAATTGCATCTTTCTCTGTCTTTTCCCCACTCCACCTCTTTCTCTTTTGCTCCTTTGTGTCGTGCACTCCATCCGGCAGGATATGGAATGCAGGAGGGGGGCGTAAAAGGAAGGAGAGGCAGAAAGGGAGAGAGATATCGGAGGAGGTCTTTAAACGCGTTTCAATTCCTTTCTTTCTCTTGTATCCATTCATCTCTCTTTCTTCTGCTTCCTAAGTGATGAGCTATACATAAGCGCGCATCGTGATGATTGCACAGAATCCTGCAGGAGTAAAGGAAAGAGCCATAAAAAGTGCCATAATAATGTAACCGGCTGTTTTGAAAGCAGCTTCGATCAATCCTGCCACGCACGAAACTAAATATTTCAACCTCGGATCAATTTTTAAAGAAGCATTTCCTCATCTCTCAGCGTGTAGCCCAAAGAACATTTGGAGGAATCCTGAGGAATACTAACAAGATCGGGTCAGTGTTGCATTGCAGCTATTTTGCCCCAAAACCCAGCCATTAAATGATTGCTTAAAGTTGCTGGAATCATTAAAAAATCTTTTTTATTAACTCGTTCCATTTTGGTTTTTGATGCTCGTGTGTGGTCGAGCTTTCTGCAAGACTGGAGAGGAAGAGATGGAGGAGGAGGAGGAGGAGGAGGCCAGAGAGGGTGGAAGGGATGAGGGCGACAGAGGAGAGGAAGCAGAGGAGCTGGCGAGTGAGGTGGTGACAAGGCTTCGGGGACAGACAGAGGCATGAATAATTTATCAACACTTCTGATGGACAGATTAGGGGAAAAAATGAAGAGAGACGAAGCGAGAGAGAGAGAAAGAGAGGAATTGAGGGCGGGAGGGGGGGGAGGAAGCGAGATTGAAAGCAGAGGAAGGGGAGGAATAAAATGACAAACAGAAAGAGAAGAAGAAAGCAAGTGAAGGGTGGAGGGGCCACACACTGGAGCTCTTTGATCCTAACAAACCCCTCTCACCCTGACACCACCATGCCATCTGTGGCCCGCACTGTGTGTGTGTGTGTGTGTGTGTGTGTGTGTGTGTGTGTGTGTGTGTGTGTGTGTGTGTGTGAGACAGAGACAGAGGAGACAGTGACAAAGGAACAAGGAGATAGAGGGAAACAGATACAGGCGAGGTGTGTATATTGTGTTTTTATGATCTGGACGTGCATAAATTCAAACCCGAGCCTCTCACATCGTGTCACCGACAAACTGCAGGGGAGCTTGTGCCGAGCAGAACTGCTCCATCCAACCTTAGATTCAGGGGTGGTGAAGACAGTGTCAGTATCGCGCCTCTTTGGTAGTTTTATTCTATATGCTGCATAATCATAGTGTGATGGCATCTAGTGAGAATGTAAAAGAGACAGAGTCAAATAAGAAATCCAGCAAATTAGGTAGGGAATCATTCTTCTAACGCACCGTTCATGTTATACAACATTATCAGTTTTCAGTCCGCAGCTTAAGCTTTGGATTTCTGAATCAAATCAACATGATCGACATCCCATGATGCCATCTGGTAGAGGTTTCTACGCCGCAGCACAAATTTCGCATTACATCTCACGTCATCACATGTATTGTGCACGGCGTTGCCAGTTGTGCGCCATTTAAGCGAGGCCTCCGGCTATTACGACGCTCGGTTTAGGTAATAAAAAATGAACAGCAATTTGTGGGAGTCGTGCGCCTTTAAAGCTACAGTATTCTGAATATTTAAACATGTCCTTGGTTAATTTGTCAACCCTCTGGTCAAATGCCCCAATTAGCATTCTGACCACTTATTGACGAGCGTGTGTGTGCTTGTGTGTGTGTGTGTGTGTGAAAGGAGGTGATGGATGCCTAATGCCAGACATCGGCCACCTCATTGTGTAATGTGTGTATTGACGGGGTATTATGAATGCAGTGACGACAGGACCAGGGGTGGTTAAGGGGCCCTCAGGTGCTACAACGCATTAACTACACAGAACACACGCACACACACACACGTTTTCTGCCCGTCTTCCGGTCTTACATCCGTCTCGGTGTGAAACCGGTCGAATAGGTCTCCCACTCACGCACACATCAAACGCGACCATTCACTGAAGTCCGTCTGACGATCTTGTCTTTTCTCACCTGCTTTGACTTTCACATGTTCTTTTTGTCCTCTCTCATTTTCTCTTCCTGTTACTCCTGCCGGTGCACCTGCCTTTCATTACCACAGCCGGCACTTTTCAGCTTATACCACTGGCCGTGCCCGTGTGTGTGCTGGCGGGAGCGGGGTCAGCATGCCGTCGACATTACGCCGCGGCCCTGTAGACAACAACCCCATCATGTAGGAGACTTTAACTCCCGACCCACACTCTCCTCAGACACACACACACATTAACTGCCGTGACCGGTTGCCCCCGGCGACCAGCTATTACCAGAGACCTCGTGCTGTGCTTCCGTGCCAGGTCGCAAGACATGTGACCCAACAGTTAGCGCACATACAAACACACATACATGCAACGCATCTTCCTGACATTGATGCAAAGTCAATGCTGTTCTTTTTTTCTGCACAGGTTATATCTGCTTTTATGTATTGGTTGGTTGGATTGTTTAAAGCTGCACTGATCAATATTTTTATGTGAACAGTGCGTCAAATGACTATGTGGGATGTGACAGGTGTTGCTTGTACTGATGAACGCACAAAGGATTATCAACCCCGGCAGTTCCTCACAGCTCAGCTGGTTTATTTTTGCATCATTTAGCTAAATGATTTGGTTTTTTCAAAACCCTTGGTTTTTCGGTTCACTCTCATAGCTTTACTTGGCATGTCCAAACACAGCAGGCAGTTCTTTTTAGTGAAAAAGCCTTTATAAACCCCACAGTGCACTACATGCCCATCACTAACAAAGTTAGCAACTAGCTTGTCAACATAGTGCAGCATTAAGCAGCTAATGAGCTCAATCCATCCCTCAGAAGACCAAAACAAACATAAAAGAAGAGTCAATATTGTGGCTTGAAATGTGCAAGGTAAATAGAGGCACAACTTGCAATGACTGCTAATCATGATGTAAGCGTACTAGTTCCCTGTAAATTTGCTATTAGGAGCTCACTCTCCTTTGAAAAACAAAAGTTCAGAGTGAATCTGTTCTACTTTGTTTCCTCTGCAGGGTGGCGTTGTGAAGTGTTGATGCCCTGTGGTTACTTCACAGTCTTTGGCTACCCACAGCAAGAAGCTTTGGTTTACACCATCTTCACTATGATTTGGGAGTTGATTTTAATCTTCCCACCACTGGCCTTTAGGTCCTGACCCAGTCTTTGCGCGACAGCGCTCTGGCAATTACATGAAAGTACACACAGGGTCCCTAACAGACTGCGGGTTCCCAACTGGTGACGTCCCACAGGTCATTAGGCTCTTTCCTGGAAAACAAGGCAGAGCTAACAAGTGCACAGAGAGGGTTAATATGTTGTTAGCGCTAAGACGAGGGAGAAGCTGAAAGCTCGTCTCTGCGGCTGGCTTGGTTTGTGTTTTATCGCCCCCCTGGCTTTAATTTTTTTCTTCTTCTTCCAGAACCAAAACTGAGTATGTAACAGACAGGAAACAGAGCAAGACAGATAACCCCCCCCCCAAAAAAGAATGGCAAACTGGGTCAGGCTGTGTTTTAAGATCTGTGGCTTTTACTTGTTGAAATAATCTCTATCTTTCACTCCAGTGTCTATGTGGAGCCACAAAGAACGTATGAAAAACTGTTTCATTGATTACACAATCAAAAATGTTTTAACTTATACAACAACGCTGCGGGAACAAGGCTCTGCGCTTATAAAGGAAGCAAGGAGGAAAGATCAGACTGTGTTAAGCGCTCGTGCACTCGCGCATACACACACCCTTGCATGCACGCACGCATACACATACACACACACACACACCCTCCCCTGTTGGGTGTAGAGGAGAATCAATATGTCTTTGAATGAGGGTCAGAAGGGTTGTCTGCCCAGGGAGAGCTGACAGATTTGCTCTCTTTTGCTCTGCTAAGCCCCTGCCTGCTTCTAAAACCTCCTGACACACACACACATAAACACACACACACATACAGATGGAGATACGCACAAACATATAGATGAAGTAGCGCACACACACAAAGAGATGGAAGGACACACACATAAAGATGTGACGCTTCTCCAGGAGGGCAGAATTCCGAGCATTTTGCCGCAGGGATGTGATATTAGACGTTCCACATCGAAATGAACCCTGCTGCGTACCCTGCTGAGTGTTTGTATGTCTGTACTGCATATGAGTGTGTGTGTGTGTGTGTGTGTGTGTGTGTGTGTGTGAGAGAGAGAGAGAGAGAGAGAGAGAGGGGCGATGGAAGCCTGGACAACAGAATACAAGCGTTGGAAAGTGTGCAATGTATTAGGATAAAAACAGACAACCTAAAGTGACATACACAATCACACACACACACACACACACACACACACACACACACACACACACACACGCCACGAAGTGATCATTTTCAAATTGTTGGACTCATTCACTTCTGATGCTGGACAGAACAAGAGGGGAGTAGATGAGAGATCGACTGCAGCACAGTGCAGGTGAGGAGTCAAAAGGTAATTCATGAAGGCACGAAGCAAAAAACACAGAAAAAATGAAGTCAGTGTGACCTGAAGAACTGAAGTGAACACCCTCCTTCCCTGTAAGATCTTGTCAGTCATCACGAGCCATGCACTTCTCTTAACTTCCAGAAATGTCCCTTTAGTTCTACGTTGACTTCGCTTAAATGTTAACAGTAATTCTAATTTTTTTTGCTTAAATTGTAATTTTGCTCCAAAGTCTTTCCTGATTTGGTAAATATTCAATGCTCTCATAAAGCAGGTATTCATGTCCAGAAGAAACAAACGTTTTGACACTTGCCCAGGTTGCAAAACAGTTTGTCGTTTAATCAAAAAATGCGTTCGAAATAAACTTCCAGAGAGGGATTTTTGTCCAGACAATCAAACATGAATCTATCCAAAATGTAAAGTGTCAGTGTTTACTGCTTTTGTTGTCAGACAGGTTTAAAGTGGGCCGTGAGGTCTGAGAACACAAAATCACTGCAGGGTTAAGTATGTAATGATGTTAAATGCTTTATATTCCTACTCGGGATAATTCAAAGTGACATCCGATGGATGTGATTACTGAGCTGATCAAAGGTACTTAGGCCATTTGAAATGAATCCTATGATATAGATTATGAGAAGTGAGTGATGGTGAGAGGTAATTTGATAAATACAATATTCATCTTAACAAACAGTGTGTACATCTAAGATAAATATCCCCCTCTGCTCCTCACTTCTGTACATCATTTTATGTTGCTGTGTCCTCATCCTGTCGCACACGATCAGATCAGACGTGTGGATCGGAGCAGCAGCATGAGTGTGTCTGCGTTTGATGAATGTTTGTGTGTGTGTGTGTGTGTGTGTGTGTGTGTGTACGGCTGTGTGCGCGCGTCCTGTGTGGTTAACATACTATAGCAGCAATTAGTAATCACTCATGGAGCTAATGACATCAATCAATGAGCTTTTAAAACCAGCCATTTGATAATTACAACCATCAATGGTCACCCATGGATTCATTACAGAGGCATGCTCTCTCTCTCTCTCTCTCTCCATCTCTTCCACTGTCTCACTATGTGCATGTTTCAATATTCAATCATTATTGTACTTCACCACCTCAACAATCTGCCCTGGTATGTTATGAAGTATTTATGTCATCCTTTTTTTTACTCCCTTTTGGGAAGTTAAAATGTCCAAATAATCTTTCTTTAATGATAACATTTAAAAGGAAAGGGGAAAATACCAGATAGAAAATACTAGCTGTCTGTGTAAGTTTTGACTTTATTCTTTATTTTACAGCTACAGCCTCACTTTGGTACTACATAGTGGTAACATAGTGAAAAGACAAAGAAGACATCAGAGGACAACGAGGGGGGATGGAAGATGAAACAGTTCGACGAAAGGCTGAAACAAATCTGCAAATAGAATCAGCCACTCATATGTTATTCTGTCTTTTACTGTAATCCACTTCTCACTTTCACTATCATTTTTTAGGTCGGCACAACACGTGAGGGTACTTTTCCTTATGTCAATTTAGGAAGTGGCTGCAGCGGCTGACAATAACCTTCATTTTCCTTTTCATTTCCTTTACCTCAGACTGATGGAGACATCTAAATTTAAAGTTTTTTTTTGTAAAATCAAATTTTGGTCATCTTTAGTTCAGTTCCAATATGTTTTAACATCCCATCCTTGCATTTGTTGTTTTGTCTTCTACTTTAATAATGAATGAAAACCAACATCAGTGGATACTGAACAACAGTAAAGCTTAAAAAAATACTACTGGCACTGACATGTTACTATTGGACAGTCTGCAAAACTATACTGAACTGAAGCTGTTACCTCCAATATCACTGCTTTTTGTGACCTTGACCCTAAAATCAGTTTCGCTCAATGAATATGAAGTGTCCGGGTGGTCAGCTCCCGACTGCAGGATCTGAATATGAGCTAACCTGCTCATCATATAGAAGCACGCGTGTGAGTATCTCCAGTAATGTGTGCGTGTGTGTGTGTGTTTGTGTATGCGCATTTGTGTGTGCGTGTAGCACGGATGCACAATTACCAGGCAGGCGCGAATCGATAGGTGCCTGCTGACAGATGGATTAGCACGGTAAACAGATGATACACACACCGCTAAATTATTCATCTGCTGAACAGTGGGCTGGGTTTCCACACACACCCCGGCCGGTGGCGGGGGAGAAGAGGAGAGGGAGGAAGGGAGGAAGGAGGAGGGAGGAGAGGAGGGAGATGAGTGTGAACAAGGAGGACGAGGATGAATAAGTTTCACTAAAGTGATTTTTTTCTTCATTTGGAAATTCACTGAAATGGTGTGAGATGCAACAAAGGTCAGCACCTGAACTCAGAGCTCCGTTTTTATGTGTGTGTGTGTGTGTGTGTGTGTGTGTGTGTGTGTGTGTGTGTGTCTGTGTGCGCGCCTCGGCTGTAGTTAGAGTCAACCACAAGGAGAAAAAAAACACCCATGGACACACAGACAATGTCGCTCTAATGCCTTTGAGATATGCAGAGGCACCACAGGGTCAATGTGAAGTGTCTTCCGAGGCGTTTGAGATACCGAACACACACACACGTGCGCAAACACCGACACACTCATCCTTTCTTTATCCGCGTCTTTTTCTGAAGTGCGGGCAAATCCGTGATCATCGACTGTTTATGCCTTTAACAAAGCCCGCCTCGTGAATGCAATTTCACACGCATACAAACACACACTAGAGGTGTGGGAGGATATCGTGGATAAACTGGAGCATGCCTTAGGTAAGACATGCACCGCTGGGCTCGGAGCTGGGAAATTTTTCATAGAGGGGGACATCCCCATAAAAATCAATGTTCTCCGAACACTTCAGACGGCTGCCATGATAATGTTAGCATTAGCATCAGTAGAATTTATGAAAAAGCGGATAAAAAATTAAATAAGGTGATAAAACAGCCTGATTATACACAGGCTTCGATGAGACCTTTAAGTCTTCGCTACCAGAGTGCACTCTAGTATTGAATAGTGTAGATTCTGGTGCATGCAAATCATATGAGCATGCACACACACATTCACACACACTCGGGCATGCATACGAAACACCCATTATTGATTTGTTTCACCTTTCCGACGGACTTTAGAGGCCTTTGTTGCAGCAGATGCTAAGCTCTGGTCCTCTGGGATGCCCTGCAACTTTAAGTAGCAAGGTAGGAAGAAAACCTAATGTGATGATACACGTTTATATCTGAACTGCAACTTCCAGCTTCAGGGAAGGAATAGTTCGCCGTCAAATAATGATAATAACGCAAAAAGAAAAAAAAAAACAAAAAAAACTCTTCTTTATTTAAAGATGTGTTTCACTTCCAAAAAATCCACAGGTGCAAGTGGTTTAGTTGCTCTCGTCACGTATAAAAAAGGTGTGTGTGTGTGTGTGTGTGTGCGTGTGTGTGTGTGTGTGTGTGTGAGTAAAGGGCCGGTCCAGCTTTGTGAAGCGACAGTGCGTTAAGAACAGCTAACGATCTCGAACCCATAACCCCCCTCCTCCTCCTGCGCACACACACACACACACACACACACAAACTGTTCGTTCGCATCATGGCCGCCATCAGCAGGAACCAATCAGATTTGATGAATAATTCAATATTAAAGAGGGTGTGACCAAGACGGGAGGAGGTGTGCCAAGGAAAAGTGGGCTTTTTTGGAAACGGGCCGGCTGTTTGTGTGTGCGTGTGTGTCTGTGAGTGTGTGTGAAAGTGGGAGAAGCAAAAGGGGGGGGGGGAGGCCTGTCACACTAGACTGCATCCACAAACTGGCTGCAGATTAGATTACTGAGGAGAGGAGAGAGGGGAGGGTGAGGAGGAGAGAAGGAGATGAGGACAGAAAGGAGGAAGGGAGGAAAAGGATGGAGGAAAAGGAAGGCCAGAGATAGAGAGGAGGACGAGATGAAAAGAGAAACAGACTAGAGACAAGAATCTGTTAACACATCTGCATTAGGAGGTGTCTCATGAGAAATAAACACATCTCTGCTTGTGCCAGACTTGCAGGTAGCAGCGCTGTAGCATTATACAGGGTACACATGCTGTATGCTGTATGGCGCTTTCAGATTAAATGGGATTTCTTGGTAAAGTTAAACCAGGATTTAGAGGATTAGAATCTATTTTCTCTTCTTATCACCAGAAGCTCAGTTTTGTGCAGGAAAAAAAAAAAAAAAAGTATAGTTTCATCTTTCTTGAAAATCCCACAAGTGCAACAAAATCTAAAACACAGTGAGGTGCAGGCGTAAGTTCAGGGCTGTGGCATGCTTTAACCTTGTGTCAGCTTGTGTGTGTGTGTACACATATTAAAAGCTAAATGTGTGTTGTGTTGCCAGGTGTGCTGCAGTTCTATGAGGCTCGGCGGAGTTTTAACGCAGGGTTTTTACGGGCCAAAAGCTGACATCACCGGGGGAACAAAGTGGAATTCCGGAACTCGGGACGTTACGGACCTGATCCTGTGTGCACGCGCGCGGGTGTGTATTTGAGAGAGACAGTGTGTAATTTTCACTTCAAAGCGAACCCGTTTCAAGATCCCCCTGACTGCAGAGTGACACGCTGTCCTCAGAACGCTCTATCTGATTTTTAAAATGCTTCCATCGTTTCCCAAAGATTTCCTGAGTAGAGTAAAACAGCGGTGGGGTTAGTCGTGGGGCATAAGATCACCATATTAACAGGTGTTTGCTCATTTGAAGAAGAAAAAAAAAAAGTCTTATTTTAAGAGTGAAAATGAGATGAAATGACTTTAGAGACTGGAGAATATTTTGCAGGGCGCCACTGAGGGAATCCTCTCATCTCATCCGCTCTCCTTCATTTGCCTTCCAGCAGCTCCAGTGGCTCATTTGTGTAAGTTACCCCTCTGCACACACACACACACACACACTCACTCACACACACACACACACACACACACACACACACAAACACACAATGATCTGTGTCCAAATGGAGTGGCTGGGCCGACAAAAGGCTCGACAGGAAGCGACTAATCCTTGATCTGCGCAGCGTCGCAACAATGACCGCAAGACGACTCACACCAAGTGACACACACACACACAAATACACACAGAACTGCACAAGCACTGTAACACACACACACACACACACACACACACACAGACAATTGCTGCTCGCTTCCAGTTGCCACCCAGTGAGAGAGAGAAAGGGGAGGAGAAAGGAACGTCTTGAAAGAGAGACAGAAAGAAACTTTTCCCAGAGTCAAATTACTGCAGGGTATTTCATTTGAAAAATAAATGTTTGGAAGACTAGAAGACAAAACTTTTAGTGGAAATAACAACAAAACAAAGCTATCATTATCTGATGCATGGAGGCTGGTATTGACAGGGAAACAGACACACACTCCTCACCCTGGGGGAGCTGCCAGAAGGGCAGAAGGGCACACACTTGGGGGTAAACAAAGCCACCACAAGTAGGACAGTCCTGGATGTGTGTATGGCACACAGTGGAGACTGACAGGGAGGCAACATGAGAGGGACAAGCCTTTTAACATCTGGCTAAGCAATGACAGGAAGACACACACACACACACACACACACACACACGGGCAGGCAGGCAGGCGAGTCCCAGTCCTAATTATTAGAACACTCTTACTTAACTTAACCCTGCCACTAGACCGTGACAGGCAGAGATGGAAGGGGGGAGAGGGGGGAGGGAGAGGTGGAGGAGGGCAGATTTTGTGAGGACAAGGAGGAGGATGAGCGTTTCTGTCTCCTTGGTGGATTTTTTTTAACTCCTCACATGCCATGACAGAGAGAACGAGTGGAACGGAGAAGATGGTACATGAAAATGACTACATTTAAAAAAAAAAACTTAACATTCAAAGACTGCAGAATCTGAATACATCACGATCCTGCCCACAGGATTTGATTGACAGGTGGTGTGTGGGAATAGTAGCTCAGAAATACCACAGTCATTCCTGCTTAAAACTAAAGATGGAAACCGAATTCAAAACAAAATCTGACTGTCATCTATCAACATCGGTGTCGCTATCATCAATCTTCCCGTTGTGAGAACTTTCTTTTTTCCCTCGGTTTATTTTTCTTCACTGTGGCTTTTCTTTGTTTTTTTTTAGCTAAAATAATTTGTTCTACTCGTCCCCAGAAAGCAACAACACACGTGACTTTTGCTCTGTGGAAGAGCGAGGGGGGGGGGGATGAAGATAAACACAGAAAGGAGGCAACTCTTCAAAAAAGAAGAGAAGAAAGGCGAAGAGGAGGATGAAGAAGAGGCCTCTCGCTGTGTGTTTTAACAGCTGTGTGTGATGCACTCTGCTAAATGTTACAACTGTTATGCTGATGGGAATGTAAGAAATAGTTTCCGGGCAGTTCTCACCCCTAATTTCTTGGATTGGATTAGTTCAGGTCAACGTTCCGTCAGTGCATTTAGGCCATTTGAGGTGAGTGTAAATGCTCCACACGTTCAGCAGTATCTACCTGTCTGTGGTGCGCTGCCTTAAAAAATTCCTCCGCTTTAAATTTCATTCGGGCAGATGGGATCTGCATTTCAGCTCAACATCTCACCATCCTCCCTCTCTCCTGCCTGCTTTTTTTTTCTTATTCTACTTTTATCCTTTCTTTTATCTCATCCGCCCCATTTCCTCCCTCATGCTATCCTTCCACTTGCTCTCGAAAAAGAATGTGTTTTCTCTCTATCCCCAACAGAGATTCCTGTCAGTTTTTTCTGTCGAGCATTTGTCCTCTTGACTTTTTTTTTTTTTTTCTTCAGTCTTCTCTCCTGGTCTATTTTAAGTGCAGAAAAGCGGTCAATGACAAACAAAAAACAAGAGAGAAGAGGAGAGGCGGGAGAACGACGAAGCTGGGTGAGGCATTCAGGGTCAGGTTCAGTGTAAATCTCTCAACCTTGTAAATGTGGAGAGCGGAGAGAATGTAAACAAACAGACTACAGCTGTCACACACTCAAACGGAAGAGATGCACACACACACACAAACACACGCGAGAAGGAGGGAGGGGGTGAGAGAAGGATGGAGAGATGGTGGGGGAGAACAAAAGGGAAGAGCCGGAGGAAAACAAAAGACGAGGGGAACGTGCTGGAACCCTCACATCGACACGTCGCGCGAAAACATCAAATCCCCTCCGCAAACAAGCAAGTGCACTGCGAAGGCGGATTGTTTCGTTTGTCAACACTCCCATTAATTCCAATCACACATCCCATAATTCCACTCTCTCCTTTACTGTACATGCACAAAAAACCCCTCCTCCGCTTCCTATCCCTTCATTCTTGCGCTAAAATCCTACAATGCGAGTACAGTGAAGGGTAATAGCTTTTACAATGATATGACATGCATAGTCCTCTTAAGGCATGATGGGGCCTTTATGTGCAGGTTTAGCGGCTGACAGGTTAGCGGGTTTAGTTAACAGCCAACGTGCCTGCCAGTGCAGTGGGGGGATTTGGGAGGGCTTAGCACAGAGTAGGCCACTGTTGCTTGGAGTGGTATGCGGCAGGCTTGGCAGAATTGCAATGCAGGGAAGTTAAGGGCTGTAGGGTTTTTCCAAGTTGTGTTGACATCATTTTTTATTCGGTGTGTAGCCAAGAAGAAAAGGATCAACTTCACACCTGGGATTAAGTAGCATGACAGATGATTGGATTGTAATAGGATAGCATTAAAATATATATTCAAGATGTAAACGGGCGAGGATGGATGTAAAAGTAGTGTTTTTACTTAAAACCAAACCGATTTTCTGATGCATGACTGGGGCTCTTGGATATACTCCTGGAGGCCTGGATATACTCAAACTGGACCCAATATTGGAGGATTGTGCAAACTTCTAGATGCATTAGATTGCAACTCTTCTCCCTGTTTAAATAATGTTACTTTCTGCAATATCGCTGCATGGCAACTACCATATGGCTACGGTTAGGTTACGGGGGGGGGGGGGGTATAATTTGAGCTTTGAACAGTCAAAGATCACCTTCCACTAATATTAGCATGCGGCCTCGGTAACCAAATGTTGAAATGCAGGTGTTAATTTTTCCAAATGGTTTCATCATCACTCCATGCCTGCTAGTTAGTGCTGTTCTATAGGATGAGAAGTTTCAGGAAAGTTGAGATTGAAATTCATGTCAGCTTGGCACATTAAATTATCTTCATGAACTCTTATCTCTTTAGTTGAGCGACATCCGCCTTATAATGACAGCTATAAATTGTATCCATGTTCATAAAATAAACACAGTTAAGGTAGAGATTTAATGGCCCAAACGGATTCAAAGTCCATTCGTCAGACTTACAATAAATCAAGAATGACATGCGAGCACAGGATGCACCTTTAAAGTTAAAACATTTAGAATAAGGAAACATGGCAAACTTCACATATAACAGATGTTGCGAATTAAAGTTTTGGAACCCTTTGAAAGCTACCTTTCTTTATTCTATGATATACATTTTCACACCCCTGACAATACCATCTTATATTTTGTACCAGACTTTCTGATGACACTGGGTGATCCCAAGCATTATAAACCTCTTTTCACTGTGAGATTTTCTAGAGGTATGTGTGAAGCAGCGCGAAGGCTGCTAGTTAGCTAATGTGTGTGTGAAGCAGTGAGAGCGCTGTTCTCATGGGATTGTACCAAAGTGTTGTTTGTTCTTTACGCCTCCACTGGATAGCCAAAACCAGTGAAGGAGAACCCATAATTCTTTGCTGTGAGCAGTGCCTCTGCACATCCAATTGCATTAGAAGCCTATGGTAGAGGTGGAGGCTACTTGTGCCAAGATTTAACCTGATTAGATACAGATTCAGCCGTTCCAAAAGACAGCACAGGAGCCCTGTACCCATATCCCCTCTATTTCTGGTCTCGGTCTTAGTGCTCACAGATCTGTAGTGATAACATGGCACATATGGCAACGACATACTCCGTACTCAAAGCCACCTACGACTGAAAATGTGTGTTTTAAATCAGAGACTAAAATTTGATGGCAAAGTTATCGTTCCCTTCTTACTCTTCTCTCTTTGTTCCTGTCCCTTTCCTTCTCTCACTTCCTGTGCTCTTTGATATCTTTCTCCTCCTTATTCCTCCCCAGCCAGGCAGCCACCGGGTGTCATTTTCCCAATGTCCTTCTCTCCATTCCTTCCCTCATCTCTCTCTTCCTCACCCTCTCTATGTCTCCTGCGGTGGTCTTTTTATCGGATCAGTCTCAGGTCGTCGCCTCTGTCTCTCATGTGTTCCATCAAGGATGCACCCCTCAGACACCCACCCACACCCACACCTACACCCACACACACACACACAGTCTCTCCTTCTTCCACAAAAGGTGAAGGAGGAATGAACAGATACATTTAAGAAAGGAGAGATCAAATGACAAAAAAAAAAAAAAACCTGAAAATAACTCTTTCGGCTAAATTATACATTATAGGCACGTCTCTGTCTGCCTCTCTCCTAATTTGTCACTGAGATCTGATGCAGCTTGTTGACATGTGTAGGAGATGTCGGCGCTCATGTTGAGAGCTGTTTGTGTGTCTGGAAGAGTGTTCGTGGATGCTTGTGTGTTTGTGCTTGGAGCTCTCACAACCCCTCTTCCACCTCCCTTTTATTGCAGCCACACACACACACACAAACATAGCCTGCCAAGGTTTTGGGTATGTGGGTAAATCTTTTGGCAACAGGGCTGCCAGCGTGGAGCTATGATGAATGCTGATGGCAAAGAGCATGGCCGGTCTCTGAACCAGTCACTCACACATAACACACACACTCACTCACACATACACACACACACACACACACACACACACACACACACACACACACACACACACACACACACACACACACACACACACACACACACAAACACTAATCAGATTCCCAGTGCGTGAGGGCCAAATGGCATCCTTCCACTGGTGAATGCTAATGTGACCAGTGGAGCTTGTGGGCTTGTGAAACAAGGATAGGGGGAGCCAGGAGAGATGATGACAAGAGAACATAGATGGGATTGTTTATTGGCGTGTGATGCTAGTGTGTAAAAATTTGCATTCTTGTACAAATTGCAGCAAGTTGTACTTTGGTTTTAATTTGTGAGAAAGAATTAGATTTGGCTGCGTGTGTGTCTCTTGCTGTACGGGTTTGTGCAGGTGTCTTGTTTGCCAGTTTAATTATTACAGTTGAGCTGTAGAAGAATCATAGAACATGGTGGTATAAGTTGTTCAGATATAAGTGAGATGTGAGATGAGAATTGGGAGTGTGAAATTGTTTAAATGCTGCACACATTGTGCTTTTAGATATGTTTTAGATACCATCGGTGAAAGTATTTCTAATGAGCTGGAGGAAAATGCACAATGGAAAACTGTCCAAGTGGTGTGGTGTGTTCCTTCATTGTATCGCACAAAAAATATTGTACAACACATCATTTTCATGTCATTACAATAGCATATTGGCAATGATTTGTGTTTGCACTGGAAGACACTTTCAGAACGAAATGAGGTTTGAGTGTTGTGCAAATGTATTGTTTACAGTGTCAGTACATTATGCAACAAGCTCTGATGATTTCTCTTAATATGCTGTACAAGCCAATCTTACATACAGATGGGTAACAAATATTCATGTGCATAAATGATTGCGGTGTTCTACAAGCCTCCAACAGTTCCAAAATGTACTATGTTCCCATGGTTGTTCTATTGGGTTGGGATTTGGTAACTGTAACAATCAGAGCACAAGATTCGAATCATTGTCGCACTGATCAAACCATTCAGTGATCCCTTGTGCCCTGTGCTGTTTCCACTCATTTATTCAATGTTTTTTCCTTTCATTTGTCACCCAAATGTATGCGTAATGTGGTTCTAGTTTACTTGAGTGCAATGTAGAACAGCTATGAATTGCTACTTACAGCGCTCAATGCGGTCCTCAGGGCTGGAGGATGTCTCTCGATCAGACAGGAGGCCTGACACCGCGAAGATCTTCTTCCCACTGTCCTCCACTGCTTTCAAGGCACTGCTGGGTGAGCCTCCAGGAGGGATCTGGGAACCGCCAAAGTCGTACTCTTTCCCCTCTGCATCAGAGTAACGCAGGTGGGGGGAAGCATCTGCATCCAGGCAGCCTTTGAGGCGCTTGGCTGGGGTGAAAGCAGACTGATAGCCGCCCGGTGCCCCATCCCGATCGTCCGGAGGGGAAGCGAAAGGCCTGAAGGCGCCGACACCGCTGTGATTCAGCATGCTGATTGGTGAGCAGTCTAGGTTAGGTGGGGCAAACTGATGATGAAGGTGGAGGAGGGATGGAGGAAAATCCCTGTTAGGGAATCCTGGTGGGACTGCACCTTGGCGGTGGTACATTGACGCAAAAGTGTAAGAACCATTGTTGAATGGCAAATGGACATCTTTCTCAACCGATACTGGGACGCCAAATGGACGTGGCTGCTGGCAGGGAATGGAGGCATCCCGAGAGGCTTCAGCAGTGGAAGCCAGTACCATGAGGGCTGGGGATGCCAGGGGATTGGGCAGGTAGGAGGAGCTCTCCATCTTGAAGGCTGCCCTGTGGAGGTCCATTCTGGATGGAAGAAAGAGGTCGGAAGGATTTTAGGAGGAGGAGGAGATGATTCCTCCTTGATGAGATTTGAGACAATGTCCAAGACCCTTGGAAAAGGGTCTCAGAAAAGAGCCGTTCGGAAGATAGAAGAATATTCTTGAAGAAATTAAAGAGTGGCAGCCAACATCAGTTCAGTTTAGCTTGAATTCAGTTCATTTCTCTATAGTGGAACTAAAGTGAGTTAATCTTTCCAAAGCCAAATTCACATTAGCTCAGTTCAGACCAGATCATTCCGTGCCTGGGATATTCTAGGGTATGTTCAGTCTTTCACAGACTTCACAGTTTGGACTAATTTAGTCCTTTTGGCAAATAAAATAAATGGTCAAGATGAAGGTTTTCCTCCTGCGTAATAAGCAATAAATGCCTCCCTCCTGGAGAGTTTGATGGGTGTGTTGCCGAGGCCGACTGATCCAGAGACAGTGGTCATCCGCAGGTCGTCAAAGCTGGTTCCTCATCGTCATGTGGTTGACAAACTGGAAGGACACAAAACACAAGGATGAGTATCAAGTAATTTTCAGAGTGCTACAGTGGCGTTTAGAATTCATGTGGAGCCCACCTAGCCAATCGCAAGAAAAACAACTTGTAATGCTTAAAACATTTAGTATGTATGACTAACAA
Organism: Sparus aurata; assembly: GCF_900880675.1. NCBI lineage: Eukaryota > Metazoa > Chordata > Actinopteri > Spariformes > Sparidae > Sparus > Sparus aurata. The sequence continues at coordinate 8,088,684 of NC_044207.1, read as the reverse complement.
AATGTAGTCTTGTTAGTCTCCACAAATTGTCTTGGTGCAAGAACAGCTGTCTCACCTGTTAACAACACTGCATTGTGATCCCTTAACTGAGTTCTCCCCTAACAGACAAAATGTGATGGGTAAAGATAATTACACTTTCTTCGTTCAATTCATTAGATGATTTGTGGTAAGACGAGACATGCCCTTTAACAGAGTTTCCCTTGAGATTCCATGAGGTTTCTGCTGTTTTCAACAGCCCTGAAAAGATCTCATCTGCGCTGACACAGTTACTTAAAGCTCTTTTAATATCCATGATAAAAATTCAAATCCCTTTGCACACCCTTTCACATTTATCCTAGACCTCCTCATCTTTTCTTAATGATAGGTACTTTTAGAGACAAGAGGCGTGCTGCTTTTTCAGTGGACAAAGATCAATGTCTTGCCCTCAATCTGTATGAAGAGGAAAGGCTGAGAGCTGAGTGGAACATTTTTAATAAAGGAGACGCTGGAAGCCAAGGCTTGAAGTCAAAACCTTTGGGGACTGAGTGTTCTTAAGCGGCCACTGTTGTTGAAGCCACATATTCAGAACCTCCTGGGAAAAAGTGTCCTCAAGTTGACACTGTTGATCAAATCCTGTAAATCCCTGCCCTTTGACAAAAAGCCAAGAACTATTTCAAACCCCAAACTTCTCCCACTTTCCCCTCCCTCCTTTCCTCCTGCTCTTTATAAAACTTCTCCAAACTGTTTCCACATCACATCTTTCCATTCCAATCTCTACAGCCCTCCACGTCTCATCTCTTTCCAAATGTCCCCTCCTTGTCCTCCATCCTGCTAATCTGTCCATCTCCTCCTCCTTCTCTTCGTCCTCTCTCCTAGTCATCTCCTCCTCTCATCTCCCTAGTGCTATCTCTCCTCCCTCCCTCTTCCATCTCAGATCTCAGTCTAAGCCGCTTATTCCTACCATCTCCCAGGATCTTATTGGACCAGAACCACTTGTCTTAAGATAAGGACACACACACATTCACACATTTCACCCACACACACACATCTGATAAGAGCCTATGTGGCTCAATGTTCAGCTTGACACCCGACTCGCTGGGGCGAACACACTCCACACTCTTGCAGGCTATGCTACCCTCTTCTATCTCTCTATCTAACCACTTTTAATTTGCCAATTTTAACTATCTGTCCTCCCTTTCTTTTTACATCTCTCCTGTCAATCTCTTCTCCTCCCATCCCTCCATCTCTCCCTCCCTCCTCCATCTCTCCCTCTCTCCTCTCCCTTGGGTGATTCAGATGGGTGATATCATATCAGACCTCTCCATCTGCCATCCACGAGCCAGAGGAAATCTGACTGAGTGAATAAATTAGCCGTACTTGACCTCACGACCCCGCGGCATCCGTGGCAGAAGACTAGAATCTTCCCTCCCGGGGATTAGATTGGAGCGGGCGATTGGCCGTTTGGAGCAACGCAGAGAGGCAGCCGATGAAACGACAAAATAACATTTCAGAGATTTTTATCCCCAAAGGGCAATTTGAAGGTGGCTGGCTTGTTAAGCATCCAATATGTTAAGATTACAAGAAGGTAAAGACGTGCTTGTCCTACATGAGTGCTTGTGGGATTTTGTGTATCTCTCTGGATTAAAAAGAAATCAGATCCACTTACATGCAAATATGTTATCGTACCTAATTTTACCTGATTTTATTCAATCTCATGGCATTTTTTGTAAGTTTTTAAAAACCGTCATTCTCCGTCATATCCTCGTTAAAGTCACCGCTGCCATCAAAATTCAACACCAGTGTAATTCGAAAAGGTCAAACGTGAAGTCATGTGCACACACACATAATCACACAACAAATACAAACTCACACAGTATCAAATAGCGGCCCGGCCGGCTCTAGACGAGCTTCAAAGCTGCGTTGACTACCAGCCAACATCAAAGGAGAAACTCCCTGGGAAATGAAAGGAGAAAATCTTTTATAGCTATCAGCTGTCCACAACACTCATTCAAATCAATTTCCAAACCTGATCTCGGCCTTGGCACGCTCCCCCGCCTCCCACACACACACACACACACACACACACCAACAACTGCCAGGAGGAAGGAGAGAGGAGAGCAGGGCCCAGAGACAGAGAGAGATGGGAAGATGTGAGATGTTTTACATTACCGCAAATGTACAGTAGACTAGTGTGGAGTGTTGAGAAGGGCTTACGCTAACACGCCTCTGGTCTGGACAGATGCCACAGAGTCACATTACACGCCTCTCTTCCTCCACCACCTCCTCTTCTCACCCGCTATTCCCTACCTACCGCAATCCATCCTGGAAATAGCACCTTGAAAATGTAGCCGCAACTAAACTTCTGTCTTTCTTTCTCCCCATCCCTCTCTCTGTCTCTCAGTTTACTCCCTCTCCACCTCTCCCTCGCCCTCTGTCTTTCTCACTTTCTCGGCTGGTGTCCTCTCTCGGTTTCGCGCTGTATATCAGATCACGCTTTCTCCTGTATAACCTCTAAAGTAGGAGTGTGTCTGAGGTGTTGATAGCGAGGTAATACACTGATAAGTACCGGGATATTTCAATTTTATTATCATTACCCAGCAGGCCGAGGGGGCGGCGAGTGAAGGGCCGCCAACGTGAAGCAGCCAATCCAATAAGAGGACACTGGATATTCCCTTATAGGCCACAACAGGAGAGGAGAGGAGGGAAAACAAGAGCAGAGGACGCAAGAAGATAGGAGAGGTTAGGAAAGGAAAAGGAAAGGAAAGGAAAGGAAATAAAAGGAAAGGAAAGGAAAGAGGAGAAGAAACAAGAGGACAGAAGATAAGAAAAGTTGAGCAAAGGAAACAAGAGGAAAGAAGAGAATAGGAGAAAAGAGAAAAGAGCGAATAAGGAAAGGTAAGATGAGTAAACAAGGAGAGGATATAAGGAAAGGAGAGGAGAGAAGAGGGTGTGATATCAGAGCAAAGGGTACAAATCCCATGTCCCTGGGTGATTGACACAAGCTGGCTGCCTTCTGGCCTGGTGGTCTTTTGTGCACATGTGAGCACACACACCAGCACACACACGTGTATGTGACGAGGCCTCTAGAAAGTGATACTGAGGAGCCGTTCAGCTGTCTCGCTGCATTTAACTTTTGTACGGATGCTTTCACATATTCAAAATATTATTCTGCCTCGCGTAATTTACGATAAATCCTAACTCGACTTCTATCATCACACTGACAAAAGTGTCATAATGCTGCTTAAAGTCAGCAGCGTTTTTTCACCTTATCTCTAAAACAACAATCATAATTCCAGATGACACACACCTATGCATGTCATCAATATACAAGCGCAATTACATCTAACGCACACAGGCATAATGTCAGTCAGTGCCACTTACAATCCCATTTGCCACCGAGGGATACCACCCACACCTTGCCTGACACCGGGTATATGCATTTTATAATAGAAAATGTCACAGGGGAACATTTACCACGCTGTCATAATTTGATTACAGTGGGCAAGAATGATACAGCTGTCGGCGCGATATTAAATACAAACAGCGAGGAGGGCTTTTCACGTCAAATCTGCACTTTAAGTGACAATGTTATACCAGTCGGCGAAATTGCGGTGTCAACAACAATGTGCTTTAACATCATTCTGAGGGGGGATTTCACTCAGGAAATATGAGCTGCTGAGAGAGGGGGGCTGCCGCAGAAGTCACAGATCCTGTGTAAAATAATTGGTAAATGCGGTCACACACATTATTATTGTTGGTTAAAAATAATGATAGAGTGTTATATGCCTGTTGGAGAGCTCACTAACAAAATTTCAGGGGTTGGAGACATTTTGATGGTGGCGTTATGGCCACAAAATATCACTTTAGGACTCCAATGATGAGAATGATGATGGTTTCCAAATAAGGTCCCTACGTAAAAGTAGACTAAAATGTTTCGATTATCTTCCGGATGTGACAGAGGACGGGAGAATTGGAGGAAGGAAGCGTGAGGATCTCTGAGTGTCAGGATCAGAGGAGTGAAAGGGAAAATGGAATCCAAATAACTACACCGGCGACAAAGAGCGCCTGTCTTATCGAAGCCTTCCTTTTTGTTGACTGGTCGGAATAAATCTTTTTCTTGCATGGATGCTTTGAGTGTGTAACCAACGCTTTTGCTGTTCCAACACACCGCTGAAACTTGTCAGGTCGAGTTTTCCAGTGTGTCTGCTGAGTTTCAGAGAGGAACGAAGAGGAATCCAATTTTTGTTATAAAAATGACTTGTCGACTGTGACTGGTGTGTGTACGCACACGTCTGTGTGTGTGTGTGTGTGTGTGACTGCTGAGACTGTCGGGAAGCAAAGCAAGTTTTTTTTTATTTATTTTTTTTTCTAATGGAGACAGAAAAGCAGTCAAAACCGCAGGCCTGTGTAAATGTGTGTGTGTGTGTGTGCCTGTGTGTGTGAGTACACACTTCCCGGTCCGTGGGTATATTTAGAGATTGTTGACAAGCGTGAAAGTGCCACTCTTATATTTTATTACAAGACAGGCCAAGCCGTGTCATTCATCTGTCTCTGGTGGAAACACACACATAATCACACACTGAATACGCAGATGACGCATAGACAATTTGAAGAATTAAGTATTCTTTTTTAAAATCAGTGTTCAGCATATCATAACTTGATCGAAAAGTGCATTCAAATGATCTAAACACATGCTCCCATAATTGAATTTGATATTTCTGAAGGAGTGATCCGAGGTACGCGGCGTAAAAGAGAAAACAAAACTCTCCTGAGAACAAAATGTTCATGTTCACAGGCCTGAGACCGCAGTTAAAATTTACAGCCTCTGTAGTCTACCCTCAGCATCTGCCATCCTACTAGTCTGCACTTCTCCCTCGCTGTTCTTCACCCTCCCCTGAAAGGCTTGGCACATCTTACTTCGGGGTAATTACAGCACTGCACATTTTAAAAACTGTAAATATCAACCACATAAACATTTAATAAGAAAGTATCAACCCCGTGGACTACCATCAGAGCACTAATACAGGTGCCCTATTTTTTCGGTAGAAACAATAAATACCATAGGAAAAATATTTTACTGTTACAAAAATATGTTTTTAGTTTTCATAGATGTAACACACTTATAATCATAGCACCGCAGCATGTTGCGACTGTCCAATGAACATTTTACAACTCAAAAAAATGCCAGAAATATGGCCTTGTTTTAAGATTTGGGACGTTTGTGGAATAGGCCATTAGTTTAGCCCAAGACTTGGACGAATTGTCTGAGACCACAAAAGAGCATTTCTTGCGAGTATGAAGACACATGTTTTCACTGGACAGCTCGGCGACTCTTCTCTCGTGATCACGGCGAACATGCACATCGCTGCAGCTCACATGCATGACACGACTTAAACAGCACGCTGCCATGAAGTAAAACACTTTGCTTTGAAATGAATGAAAATGAGCGAAAACACAAATGCTTGTTTTATTTTCCTGGATCAGTTTAGTCTTTGAAACGGAAAAGTAATGATATTTCGCAAAACCCCGCGAAGTGAACCAGACTACTCTAAAGACTTGTTTCACCGGCCAAAAGACAAAGAAAACAGTGCTATTTAAAACCCCGCTGTCAAATATTAAATATTTGCCAACATGACACACGCAGAGAGGGAAACAGAGAAAGTAAACTGCCTGTCTGTACCCTGTGTGTGTGTGTGTGTGTGTGTGTGTGTGTGTGTGTTTTAAAATAAAAAGCGTGAGCTGAGCTGCACACAGGTCCACTCTGTATTCCAGACAGACTGCGGTGTTTGTGCATCAGTTGGTGTGTGTGTGTGTGTGTGTGTGTGTGTGTGTGTGTGTGTGTGTGTGTAGCCGCATATGTGTTTGCTGATGTCCGAAGCAACAGTCGATACTATTGAAATCTACTCATTCATGTCTGGCCATGAGGCAAAGCTCAAATGTCCTTGTGAATAAGAATCACAGCCATCTATCTCCTCGCCGTCCCCCTCTCATATTATTTGTCCTTGTCTTTCCTTTCTGCTGTAAAACCCTAATTTTGTTTTCCGAATGCCTTTCAAATATCCAATCTCGTGTTTCTCTCTCCTTTTCTTTCTTCTCCTTTTTTTTTTTTTTTTTTCTTTTCGCACCGCTCTGATATGAAATCTGTAACCAGGTTATTCGCCTCAGTCAGCAGCTGCTGCAGTTAACAGGAGATACATGCATCAGCAGTGGAAAAAAAATATTACCGTAGGATTTAATAATATACAGACACACACATCATCCCGAGGTGGATAATGACACTTGGGCAATATTCAGCAACAAAATCAATAAGGATTGGACAAGCTTGTGCGAGTGAACATACAAGCTTTGTGCAGCAGTCAACTGATAACAAATATATTTTGGAGAATGTGTTTCTTAACAGGAAATACTTAAGACTAATTTGTGTTCTTCAATGCAGTAAAAAAAAAAAAAAAAAAAAAGAGGGACAATGTTTCAGTCATTCTTCCTCTCTCTGTGATATTCATGCAATAAAAAAAAAAAAAATAATAAAAAAAAAGCAAGAGGATTTACTTCTCAAATAAGCCTTTGTGATTTCTGAGACAGAGTCATGGCCGGCACACAAAAATCATTCTGGAAGTGGGCCCTGACCTGTGGCAGGGATTTCTATTCGTGGCAGCACCAGCGAGGCCCAGTTCAGCGGGGCCAGCTAATTCCTGGTACAGGCAAGGCTAAATGGGAAAAGCACACCATTCCGTTGCTCATAGATCACCATCCAAAGAGCTTATTTTTGGATCATTGGTAAACCAAATCTCAGCATCTATGTTCTTTTTTTTTTTGTTTCCCTGAAATGATGCTAAATAGACTTGCTTTGACGTGTCTGGCTGCTGTCAGGTGCAGCAGTATTGGCCTGTATTCTTGTCACGGACATTTCTTTGTCATTTTAAAGCAGTTTAACTAATAAGAGAAGTCCAAAACTAACAATTAAACAATTTACTTAACAATAAATTCATGCTGCAATGGATGCTGTGACAAGCTTTAACACAGACCGGAACTATAGCCCGAAAATACACTCATAAAGCTGACAATCTGCTCTCGTGCCTCATATTTATCCCTTTCCGTTGAGGTCATGATACTTTCAACATTTGGCTTTTCAGAGACGAGGCACGCACTCACAAAAACCTTCTGAGCCTGACTGGTTACACCAGCGCTTCTTCACTGACCGACAGGTGACATAGCCCAGAGCTCGCCGTCTGTCCCGCAGCAGTGTGACTGAGTGTGTGTGTGTGTGTGTGTGTGTGTGGTACTGGCCGCCCTGCTATGACTCTTTATTGCTGTGCTGTGCCGGCGTGTACAACAGCAGCCACTAATCTAGCTGGCTGGCAGGCAGACAGGCGGCTGGCTGGCCGGTTTGTACTACAGGGCTGCATGCAAGTGCAAGCCAATTAGTTCAAGTTTAACAAGGAAAAACTGCTGCCAGGTACGCTGTTTTCAATCCCAGATCTTGCCGTAATAATCCTCCATTGTAGAGTTAATAATGATAACGAGAACAATGGGAAACATGTTTGAAGCCTGCTGGGAAACGATGTGCTCTGCTCTGCATGGAAGCCAGAGGTCAAAGATACAGAAGGATGCTCAACCAACAACCAAATCTTGAACTTATCAAAAAGGCTGCCAAGCACACACAGTGATCCCAAACTGTGTGTGTGTGTGTGTGTGGACATGCACATGCACATGTTCCTGCAGGTATTTCAGCAATGCTTGTATCGGTCTCGCTTGCCTGGATGGCCGGCCGGCCGCACAGAGAGAAATGATAAGTAGGCTACACAAACACTGCCTGTCTGCAATCGATGGACGCAAATGCACCAACAGTGTCTTCAGGGGAGGTGTGCGAAGGAGGGAGGGGGGTGAATATTAGCTTATTTTCCAAGCAGGGAGCTTGTGATACGGCTCCGGGTGTAATTGACGAATGGTGGTGGTGGTGGTGGTGGTGGGGGGGAAACCTGAGAGAGATATGATGTGGCAGTGAGGGGGCAAAGGTGGGGGTGGAGGGGGAGGATATAGACACAGAGAGAAAGAGACACGGAGCAATATGGAGAATAGAAAGTATCTGACATCCGACACAACTCCTCTCCCCCATTAGGCTAATTCTTTGACTTTCTCTTGTTGCCGATAGCGTCTCCAAGTGATATTTCCCCCTATAACGGCATTACCAGAGGCTGCCTTCTCCAATGCAATCAAACCATTAAACACAGAGCTGCACCCCCTACATGGAGTGATTTCCTTCCAATAGAAAATGACTGGACATGAGCTACTCCCCTTTCCTGTCATCAATAAAAGGAATCATTGGGTCGGCATGCATATTTGCAGTGCGGAGATAAACTGCAGGTCTGCAGCGGGGATCTGATTCGCTCAGCTTGTCCAAAATGATCATTGCATTATGATAAAAAAAAAACAAGCTTTTCAAAGCAGCATTTTCATACATTTGCATATACTTAAATATGAAAAGAGAAAATACGCTTTATGTGATTTAAAACTGCTTCTATAGACCGCAAAATACAAACAAATCTGACTCCTTCGCATTTAAATGACTTTCATTCATGAAACGATAGAAAGAAATCTGCTTAAAACCTGTTCTCCACAAAAATAAATAAAAAAATAAAAAAATAAAAAATAAACTGCCAATAACTTCAACACAATGCTCTTTCAATACTAGACGAGAACGTGGCGGTGTGTGACAAACGCAAATACAAACTTTCCAACACGCAATATTGGACAAATCAATCATAATCGCCCCAAAACACAATCTTGCGTTGCGGACAGGCTGCAATTTCCAGCGAGGGGAAAACAAACATTCGGTTCGGTTTGATAAGCGAGACAGCCGCACAATATCCATCCATTAAATGATTGCATCCGGCTCTTCGCACTTAATTATGGTGATTATAAGCGCGATAACGAGACAACAATAACACAAAGTTTTTTAGGATGCAGACCGCGCACGGACGCGTTTCCGCTCCGAGGGGGCCCCGCTCCTCGCGTCTGCGTGTTCAAACACTTGTTATTTACCGGCGACGCGTTTATTTCAATTACCGTCTGCATGTCAAATTAGCTCTCGTATGTAGTGTTTATTAGCACGACAAAAATAATAATAAAACACGCGCGCGGGAGGAGGCTGGAGGAGGAGGAGGAGGAGGAGGGGAGATGAAGAAGAGGAGGGGAGGAGGAGGGATGGAGCGGAGAAGGAGTTGCTTCTGCTTTTAATAAAGAATGAGGAATTAGTGCATATTGATAGGACTTAATAGACCGAGGGGGGTCATCAAACTAGTCGCGACTGAGCGATCCACGGTTAATTTACTATCAGTGTCATGTTATGGGAGAGGGGAGGAGAGGGGGGCGAGGTGTTAATGCGCGCGTCGTGACGCATTAATATTCCCAAATATGAGAGGTGCCCCCACCCCCTTTTTCTTTTTTTTAGGTGAGAATACAAACATAGAGGCCTGAATACACACGGATTTATGGTATATTTGTTCCGGGTGGTTGTTCAGACAGAGAAAATATGTCGGAGGGGGAGAACATGTGGGAGGAGGTGAGCCAACAAAAGTTACATCCGCTTCTTTCTTTTAAATTCTCCCTCGGTGAGGCGGCGGGAGGTGAAACTATGAGCGGCATAAATCAACAATCAGAGAAACAGAAAGAGTCAGTTCCGCTTTGAAACCTCTCATAAAAAAAACATCCACATGTGACGAAGAAGATTTTTGACGCTCCTTAAAGATTATGTACATCCCGGCAACGTGACGCTTAACAGAATTCCTGATAATTCAGCAGGTGGAGGGAGGTTTTTATGTTTTTTTTTTTGTTTCGCTTCTTCGGATCCGAATTAAAATAAACTTCCCTCCCTGCGGCCATCGATCCACAGGAGAGGTGTGAAATGGACATTAATTTTAGTTCACTTCTCGCTGCGCAAAAGGAGGAGAGCGAGAGAGATCAATGGCGAGCAATAACAGCTGACTGGTGAGAGAGAGAGAGAGGGAGGGAGAGAGGGGGGAGGAGGGGGTGAGGATCGAAAACGCTGACAAATAAATCATCTTTTGCTACTTTTCCTCCGACCTCGACACTTTTTTTTTTTTTCCTTCCTCCTCTTTGCGCCTGCAGACTAGTCCTCTGGGAAGGGCGGGGAGAGGGGAAGATGAGGCCTAAATGAATAACTTAGAAAAATAAACCAGAGCGCAGATATTCTGAGACTCGGAATTAAAAAAACCGAGGCTATTATATTTATTTTTGGTTGAGGAAACAAATCCGCGGCAGGCCCGCGTTTTGTTGTTTTATTCAAACAATAATTTCTGGCTGAAAACAGGCGTCATTACGAGATGATTTATGTGTGTGTGTGTAATCCCAAAGCTCAGAGGCGCATCTCGGAATTAATACCAAAGAGACTGTAACGCACATCAAGAAAACTGACAAATTAAAACACACACAAGTTAAAAATGAAAATCTGACTTTCACAGAAACATAACTATAAAAATCAAATCATCAGGCTCGCGTGCGTTCAGATGTGGAAATCAAGATGAACAGAATAGAAGACGGCGGCCTGCAAATCACTGAGGTCTGAAAGCTGAAGCGGAAAATGACAGAATGATACAGAAAGTGACAGGGTGGTGCATCACTCCGGGTGGCAGCAGCTCACAATGAAAAACACGCTTAAAGAGATATATATATTTTTCTATTAAATTATGTGTGGGGGAAATAAATGCATCTTTAATTGTTCCTAATTAAAAATGGCTTTTTAGGAAGCGCCGGCTTATTTAAATGATAGTTTAAATTACAGTTAACCCTTCATATGAAGCGATGTAACTGAAATCAATCGCTGTGAACGTCTCATTAACATGTCATTAAGAACATTAGAACCAGACAATGATTTGGACGCGTTTTATGAAAGCGCCTTCCTGCGTGAAAAGCGGGGAAATATCATCAAATAAATCCTTTAAATAATAATCCTCAACACGATTCATTAATGAATGCATTTACGGGTATTTGCAATATAAAAGGAAAGTGACTGTGCCGCCTTTAACAGAGAAACACATGTCTCAAAATAACTACAGAGGAAAACAAACAAGAAAAAAAGAAGAGCTCACTTTTCTGTATCAGTTTTTTTTGTGTTCATGACAAATATGCTACAAAATAAAACAACGGAAACAAAGTGGACTCCAGACCGTCCCGTGTGTGCTGAGCGTGGTGCCGTTTTAACATGCTGAAAATAAGGTGTTTCTGTAAAAAACCTCCTCTCATCTATTTTTCCATTTTATGAGATCATTACTGCTTACTAATGTGGAGGGTTGGAAAACAAAAGCGCTCGGCTGTCCGTTAGAAGTCTGGGCTGCTTGATCCGACAAATCAATAAAAATCAATGCTGAGGGATTCATCACGCCGGGTTCACGGGATGTGAATGTGGAGTTTGTGATTATTTTTTTTTTTTTTTTTTTTGAGGAACTATAATTCAATCTTCACAGTGCGGTGAGTTCAATGACCCGCCTCGGGCGCACCTCCGCTCCAAACGTGTGTTTTTACGCGCTATTTATTGCTGGCAGCGAGACGACTTTTTAACTTGGAAATTACTACTAATAGCCCTGCTGCATTTTTCCCACACTACTAATTTTATTATTCCCCTGCTCGGAGAGTTGCGGCTTTGTGCTGCACTGCGCGCTGATCCGGGCGCGACTGCTCACTTGTTTGCTTCAGTGAGGTCCCTCTTTTTTAAAAAGGGCATGGACGTGATTAAGTCTGAGCGGCGGCGCGAGAAAAAGAAAGGAAGGACTGAGAACACATTGGTGAAATATTTCTACCGACAATAACCGAGCCGACTTCCAGAGGAACTGAGAGGAATAAAAATAAAGGCAGGCTCGTCTAAAGCTGTCCGTCAAACTGAATTCAAACTTGAATATATGGAATTAAAAAAAACTAAAAACAAATAAATTCTCACTGACTTCGCCCACACTACAAAGAATATAAGGAGGAAAAACACGAAAAGTAGAAATAAAAACACACTCCTCCTTCAATAACGAAGTGAGAGCTGCGTGCCAAAATAACAAAAACAAACCTGAGCTCTGTTACACATAATAATCTCGACTTCATGATGAGACACGGCAGACTGCAGAAAAGTCGAATGAAAAGTGAATGTCGCAACCGGTAACACCGGCTCAGCAGCGGCGGCTGCAGCGGCCCGGGTCCTGGCTCTTGGGGGAAGCCGACTTTGGCTCACTGTGCTCGGCCATGAAGCTGCAAGGCCCCCGGGACTTCCTCTGGCTGGGCGCTGCTTATTTAGGGGGGAGGATGTAAATTACAGTGGCTCCCCAGTTAACAGGTGTTTCCCAACTGCGTGTAGGCCTGTGTGTGCGTGTGCACGTGCGCGCCACGCAGCGAGTTGCTTTCTTTTTGAATCGGAGCCTTGTGTTTCTGTGGGAGAGGAGCGGACACTCATTTGTTGCGCATTCAAGAGAACGTGTATTCACACACGCTGGTGGAGGAAGGCGCCACCTCACACATTCTGTCTGTTTAATTCTAGTTCAGGATTTAGTTTCTTTTCTTTTTTCGTAACATTTTAATAATTTTGTTTTTAATTTAATTGCTAGGATCATTTTTGGATCATTCAAAATGAAAGTTTAAAATCAGAAATCGAAACACAAATTCATTCATGCAGATTGGTTATCCTGTTTTTACAGTGTAGTTTGCGGTCCATAATTTCTTAGTACATTTCTATGTCAGTGATTCATTAAAATCAGCGTCATCGGGGGTTTTATCGGATCCCAGATAACGGGACCAGCATGCGGCGGCTCGCCCTCGCTTCAGTCCTCCAGAGCAACAGTAACTTTCACTGAACAGCAGCGACAGAACGAGTCAGCGGACTCTACCCTGCTGCTGTTTTCATGTGAACAACTTAAAGTCAACTTTTTTTTAAAATAAATGTAGTCAATGCAGGCCTGCTGACTGACGCTCGTTATCGAGGATCTGACGGGTAATGATGAGAAAAGATCTCAGCAGCTCTGCGGGAATAGTGAAGATTCCAGTTTCTTTTGCAGCATTGGTTTGCGCTTTTAATTCCTTTGCCGAGATGTTGGCGAATAATTCAAGTGTCCAATCACTAACCTGAGAGGAGATAACCAGCCTTCCTCAACAGCACTGACTGAATCAATATTCAGAGTGGTAAAAAGTGGAGGTATCGGTCGCTCCGTGCGGCCGCGCAGGACACTTGTAATGTCCTCCTGTGTGCTGATGGTAATGTATGCGTAATGACACACGCACGCTCCTGAAACAAGTGTTCTCAAGAAGCCACCCCAGTGTTTGGGAACCACGCGCGTGCACATACGCACATACAAGAACAGTTGTTAATGTATACACACTCACGCGCACACGCGTACAAGTCCGTGTCCAAACGGAGACAGTCCGTGCCGTGACTTTTTCTATCTCTCTCTCTATATATTTCTTCCTTTCTGTTTTTGCGCGTAAAAAAAAGACGCCGCCGCGCACAGCGACGAAAGCGCACAAACCCCGAGAAAGTTTTACTGGAACGACTCGAGAACCGCTTCCAAAACAGAGAGAAGCGGCGGGACGCGAAAAAAGGCGTGGAGGCACAAACTGTATGAGCTTCAAACCCAACAACAACAACAACAAAAAGACAGTCGGTGTTACTCACCTCGCCGTGGCAGAATCCGCTTCTCCTGCAGACGACTCCTCGGTTCCCGGCTTCTTCTTTTTTTTTTATCCTCACAACAAACGGAAAACTTTTTTTCTGCGGAGTGGGAATCTCAGTAGCACTGGCCCTTCTGGCTCCTGCGCAGCGGCAGCGGAGATAACGGGAGGCGCTTTGTGGAAGCAAAAGTAGTTAACACCTCCCTGTTAGGTTACCAAAGCGCAGCCCGAGAGGAGGACAGAGAGAGCGAGGGGGAGAGAGAGAGAGAGAGGCTGACTTTCCACAAACACACTGTAAAGTGGGTATCAATAGCGCAATCGCGCGTGCAGCCCCTCCGCTGAAACACCGAGAGGGACGATCAGTGAGAGCAGAGAGGAGTGAAGCCGGTGAGGCAGCGCAGGATCGCAGAGACGGTGGCAGGCGGTGGTGGTGGTGGTGGTGTGAGGGGAAGGGGGGGTGGTGGGGGTCTCAACAGCGACGTGTGTGAGGCTTGAGCTGGGCTGCGCGAGGCTGAGCTGGGAGTGTGGGGGTGGATGGGGAGGACGGGGGAGGGAGGGAGGGGAGGGAGGGGTGTCCAGAGCGCTCCGAGGTGCAGTGCTGCCGCGCAGCGCTCAGTGACTGACTGACAGACACACAGACACACACCACCGCGCTGCCTTTTCTTGGTTAAAACACACTTTTATTTCATTCTCATTACTTGTTAGTGATTTTAGTGAAAGCGTTTGATCCTCTCTGGACATCAGACTGCCTCCAAACAGCGGACTGCCTGCTTTCTTTCCTGTAAAGAATCTGGATCACTTTGTTTCCTCTCCAGTGTGAGAGGGGACCGGACATCGTTAATATCCTATAGGCCCCACTTGTGTCTATTTGTGTCTTTACTTAATACAGTAAATACAATCTACTGTTACAACATTTCATCCATGACAAAGTCAATTCTACCAACACTGTGCTTTCATCCTCTAGTTCCACAAGATAATGAGTAATTAGGGCGGAATTAAAGAATCAAAGACTGAATGTAGTTTTTACATTTCTGGGGAGTGTGTTGGTCCGTGTGCGTGTGTGGACGCCCCCCCACCCACCCACCCTCGCCGCCTCTCCCCTCGGTCTGCTGTTTCGTTCCCCTGGGTGATTTCCACTGCGCTTTGTGCGCAAAGTGAATGAATTATCCCCCTCCTCTCCCTTTCGCTCTCCCTCTCCTCTCCTCTCTTTCACCCGCTGGAGAGACTGCTCGCCATACAGCCAATGAAGTCCACCTCTTAACAAAAAGAGGTGGACTACAGACACTCTTATAAAGTGCGCACTAGAGACTGAAGTTAGAGAGACAGAGGGAAGCTCATCGCACAGCCGCCGCTGTGTGGGAACGTCCCGGCACCGATCAGCCAAAACGCTTCCACGACGTTTAAATATCAAGTGTGAAAGGTGCACTGTGGGAAAAGTCCTCCACGTAGACTTCCAACAACCAGGGCGCTATCTGACGCGTATTATTCGCCAAAATCAGCTGTTAGGGCGGTCTCGGATCATTTTGTTGGAGATGATCCCGAGCATCTATGTTTGTTTTTAATTCATCATTTTATTGATTTTTGTGGACTCTTTGTCTCAATTTGGACTTCACTGGGCTCGATTCATTCTGTGTAAACACACATTTCCGTAACCACCACCGCAGCACTGACAGCTCGGTGCATGCACACACTCTTTAAGTTTCAGTTTGTCTGGTTCAGTTTCATCATGGCACAGTAAAGACGCACAGCTCATTTCTGATGCACACGCGAGTTTTACCTCTAATAATTTGCCCTGGAGTATTACACCTGAAACATTTCCGGTTCTGTGGACAGTTACAGGCCCAATAATTCGTAACTGTCCACAGACAGTTTGAGCAGTGAACACAGCACAGTGTGGAATGTGTGTGTTCGGTGGACAGGGCGTGTGTCACACTGTGGGGGGAACAGAGAGACGAGGAGCAGAGAAGCCTCTTGTCCCCTTGTCTTCCTCTGCACTACACCCCCCTGGTGGTCACATGTGGAACTGATCAATAAACTCACAGCTCTGGACCAACTTTTCTCCTCTGTTGTAACTTATTTTGGGTCAGTAACTGAAAGAAAATAAGTGATGCTGTAGTGGAAGAAATATGCTTTCATGCTTAAACGTACAAAGTTGGTTGTAAAACTGACTTAAGGGGATTCCTTCAATAACGCAATTATGGATTTATATGAACATAACTTTTTTTTTTTTAGAGAAAACACTCAGATCAGGCTGATCAGTAACTAAAACCGGATGGTTACATTGGCTGCATGAGTTGCATATGTCCACCTAATTGCAACTGACTGTGGCCAGGACACTTGGTGGGAATAAACAAATGTAGATCAACATGACTTTTGACCAGTACGATTAAAGTATGGATGATTTTCACGAGAAAGAAAACAAGACGAGGACTCGTGACACAGAGGAATAACACAATACACAAAGAAACCATTAAAAAGCTTCAGAATTAAAAGCCCTGAGAAGACTCATTCACATGCTCTTTAGACAGCACATTCTGTAAAGATCGAGGAGGACTCTAAAAATAGTTAACATCTTTAGTATCATCAGATAAAAATGTCGAAACCCTGGCTGGTAAGAAGGGGCGATACATGATATGAAATCCTTTCTCAGTGACGTCAAAACTCAAGTCACTGAACGTTGCTTCGGTCAAATGAGCCTGAAATCAACTATCTGAGATCCAGCATGATAATTCAAGATAAGGTGTAAACACAATGGCCTTCTTATGTTAAGCTCATCTAATATCTCCCAACCACAGTTGATCATGCACAATGTGTGATGGTTTTCTAATGGAACTCACACTTTGATCTGGTTGCACTCTATAATGTACCAATGTTTTAGGTAACAAAAGCGTGGGAAAAGTGAAGAGGGTTGTGTGTGTGTGTGTGTGTGTGTGTGTATGTGTGTGTGTGTGTGTGCTGGGTGGTCTCCATACACATGAGGAGCAGTAGCAGTGCCATTAGTGCTGTGTTGTCTTGCTAATAGGCTCAGTTTGGAGTCAATGGGCTGACTGAGGAAGAGGACCATCCATGTATTAGATCCCTCTCCATTCAAAGTCTAATGCCACCCTTTAGCCCAGCCCCTCTGATGTTTTTAAATGCTGCCTCTGTGTGTACTGACTAGGAAGCACTTTGATAGCACTTGTTTCACTGCTCAGGCATCTGCACGGCTGCTTTCCCCCTACTCTAGAGAAAAGGCATTCCCCCTGCAGAGGTGGAAGGGATACTATAGATGTGCTTAAAGGAATGTAAGACATATGGAATATTTAGTGGGCAGGTTCACCGAAATAGTAAATAACCTCTAGTGGTACGTAGCTATGGCTATGTGTAGTATGTAGATGATTTAAATTTGACTTGCCTTGAGGCATCTGCCTCGAAACTACCACACTGATGGATAAGAATGGGATTTTGCCTATTGAAAGAATATATTCCAACAGGAGTAGCTCTACAGAATCAGTGTCTTCGGACATGGTTTCTGCTTCGCTATGCGCAGGTTTCATTGGAACTTCTTTGTGCTGATTGTTTTCTGTGGAATATCTATAGATGTAAACCAGCTCAATCTCATTAATCTGAGCGCAAACAACGAGATTTCAAACTTTCGAACCGAGTGTAGTGCATACACCAAAGTTCAATTTTGCTGGTAGATTATATGCCAATCATTCAAATTCAGATCTGATTCATAGACAGGTGACCTATGTCATCATGGTTAAAAAAAAAAAAAAAATGTGTTTATCCCAGTTTGGTTAGGTTTGGAATAAATGTCTTTACGAACGTGACTGAATTTAGGGTTAGGGTTAGGGAAATGTTTTACGTCCATCAATGTTGACCTTTGGTTTCACAAGGGACACAAACACTGTTCTCCTAGGTGAAAGCCCCTGTAGGTTTGATCTATCAACCCCGAGTGCCAACCTTCCTGTACGTTCTCGCTCTTGGCCTACATGCTGCTTTCTACTGTTCTCTGTTTTCTGGCGCGCTTGTGATGTCGAACATGCCATATCAGAAAAAATAAACCAAAAAACAAAACACAACAGAAAGGCAAACTCGTCGTCTGGCAATGGGAAAGAAGTCAATCAACTATTCTTAGCCGGTGTCCTTGTCTTTAAGAGACCTGCATTTACACATTTATTTTGGTGTAAAAATGGTAATGGTAAGTTCCTGAATGCAACAAATGTCTGATAAGCCATCTTCTCCTGCACTCAGAACTCCCCTCGCACAAGCGTACAACACTGCGTGTCATCTGAACCAGGTTAACATTGGGTCTTATTCTGTTTTTCAGCAGATTTCTTCTCATCCATCAGAAGTGAGTCATGTCCTTGTGTTATGAAACCCCTGACATCTCCTCGGATATGACAGAGTGATAATGAAAAGCCAAGCTGACAGCGGAGGGCCGGGGCTGCCCTCTTGCTGCCTGCTTTCACCTCTGCTTGGCCGGGTTTATCCTTAAATGGAATTCCACTTTTTCAAAACTCTGAACTCTCAGGGCTGGACCGAGGCGAGTCGAGTGGAAAGGGTGTGACAAGCTGTGGCTTTCTGCTTTGTTTATGTTGCTTGTTGGCATGGCTATTGGGCATCCTCTTTAAATGGTAAAACACAGCAATCAGGAGGGGGGGAAAGGTGCTGTTACGCGGACAATTTCAGTTTTTTGTTGCTGGTCGCTGTACAAACAGCTTAAGATAAAGGTTTCCTTGCAGGGACTCCATGCCTATTTTATGGCTTGAACCAGTAATCTATGATATTTTAAAGCAGCTCAAACTTGACCCTGCCTACCACCCAGTGACTAAAGTAATACCCTGTTAGGTCCTTTACACCACGTGGGACTTAATTCCTTAAACAAACCATGTTTGAGTGTGATTTACAGCTAATCTGGACAGGCGACGGTCATTTCTATCTTTCCTTTAATAATTTACGATTGTTGGAATTTATAGCAGCGGCTCCCCAGCCGTGCATGCCGCCAAATCCATATGTCTGTAATATAATGAGATTTTAGCGCAGCGAGATTATAAATTATGGTGTGATTTGTTCTCTCGCTGTTTTGTCAGGGCATAGCCTTTGAGTGTGTGTGTGTGTGTGTGTGTGTGTAGCTTGGGGACATGGCTGGCATTTGGCTGCCACGACGCTCTAATTGCTGACGTACACACAGATAGATGGGACCTGATGGTTGGTGTCGCCACTGGAGGGAGGGATGAGAGAGGAGATAGAGGAGGAGTGAGGGACGAAAGGCGAGGAAGAGGGGAGGACGAGGAGAAAGAAGAGGAATAGCTGACTGGAGGAGATGAGGAGGGGAGGATGAGGAGAAAGAGGGCATCGGTGGATGGATGGAGGGACAAGTAAGGAGAAGAGATATTGTCTTGTGGCGGGAGACACAGCTGCCAGCAGCTACATGGCCCAGCGGTTAACCACAGTGAGGGAGCCACATTTAGAGAAAGGGAAGCAGAGAGACCGAGAGAGGAGGGACACAGACTCAGCCACATTCATCTCGCTCTCAGATCCGTTGCTCCAGGGAGCTGTTGGAAAATGAAGAATTACATGGCCCTGATCAGATTACATTACTGAACAAGTGATTACATGCATTTGACTCTTGTACAAAAGAACAAAAAAAAAATGAAGGGAGGGAAAGGAAACATACATGATCTGATTAATTATGTAATTATGTGGTATTTGTTCTGGCTATGATACATGGACAGCGTTCTGAGGGAAGGTAGATGGGTAAATTTCATCAATGCCTCACCGCTTGACACGGAAAGCTGCTTTAATATAAATGTTGATTTTGTGCCAGTCGTCACTTACAGACCTGACTGCTACTTAAAAAAATATTCTCTGTCATTAGATTTGGTGTGCATTAAGAAAGGAGAGGAAAAAGTCATGATGCCTGATGAATAAATAAATCTGAAGAAAACAAAACACAATGCTGAAATGCTCCAGAGTTTGTAATTGATGGGTTAAGATGTAATTTTCAAATTGATCACCTAATGCCTTTGGTGAGATATATAAAAAAAAAAGCTTTAACATAACTGGTATATCCCATTTGTTATTCATCAAGGCCGGGCTCACACTACTGGAGTATCGGGCTGATTCAACCCTGATTTGTCACTCCCGACAATTGGAGTAGAAATCCAGACGGAGAGCTGGGTCGGTCCTGCAGGTCCGCCCAGATTATCTGGTAATATGATGTTAAAAATATTCTGTCACTAGATTTGGTTTGCATGAAAAAGGGGGAGGAAAAAGCCATACAGATCTTAAAATACTGTCTTTAAACCTCATTGGGGCCACACTGATGAATATCAAACGTGCCTGAAATCTAGGATTCAAAATCTGGACAACCACAATTGTCATTACACCAGTTCTTTCACAGTAGCCAATGAGAGAAATATCCCAGAGCAGCACACTACTGCTGATAGATAATAAAACCAGCTGTCACCCCCTGTTCTCATTACTTCTGCTTTTCTTTTTGTTTTTCTCACTGCAAAGTATTAACGTTGTGCCACGTCTTCATTTGCTTACATTTGAGATCATGTGAGAGAGACCACGCCAGGTGCTCCATTGCTCCCTCTGGCTGTGAAAAATCTGCAAAGATCGTTTCATGTACGTCATGAAACCTGTTTAACCTTCGGCAGATTGCACCACTTGTTAGCGTTTGTATGTTTAATGGTAATGATAATTGGCAATTGTTAGGTCTATAAAATGTTAAAAAATTCAGAAAAATGCTCATTAAAAACTTACACAGCAACATCATATCGCTTCTTTTGTCCAACCAACAGTCCAAAACCCAAACTATCTTCATTTACTATCATTAATGACAAGTTGAAGCAGCAAATCCTTAAATTTAAATGCACTGTACTGCACTCCTTCCTTACTAAAAACCAAAGACATAAGTAGTGTGGTGATGCAGGAGTTGTCTTCACTGTTAAACAACCACAGCTATTGATGAAAATGTGTCTACCTTGTATGCTCCCAGATGAGGCAAAGTTTGTCTCTTTCGCCAATTTCTCTCCTCACTCTCTGACTCTCTGCTGGAAGTTATAGCAAAAGGCAAGCAAATGAAACACACAGTTACCTAGCGTAAACTTTCTGTGGGTTTGAACCTTGTTGGAAACAATTGGTATAATGTAAGTACACAACTGTCAAATGTTAACTCTGTGCTTTTTCTCAGTGCCAAAAATAAGATTGTGTTTTAATTCAACAAATTAACAGACAAAAGATTAAAGAAAGGCTTTCAGTTAAACTGATTTTGTTGTTTAAATTAAGAATTCGTCGGCCCATATCAACGGTAACAATACAAATACGAACACATCCATATCCGTGGATGACAACAAAAACAGCAATATCAAAATATCCGAAAATAATACTGGTGCAAATTTATGGGTTGAAATATCGTGTCGGCTTGAAGACCGAGAACGATCAGAGTGTATTCCCTCCCTCGTCGCCCCGGTTGCTCCGTCATCTTCAAACATTCCACGGGGAGTGACTTGTTATTTGCTCTGAGCTGTCTGCATGGTTTGGCTTTTTGATTAGAGAGAGGCAGAAAAGAAAGAGAGCGGGAGACAGAGGGAGAGAGCAGAGATAGTGAAGAGAGAGACAGTCTTCAGGCACATGTCAAGCAATGTCACAGATAATCACACATCGCCCTAAAATAGCTTTGAAAATGACAGTGTTGGGGGGTGGGCTGGGGAGGGTGATGTTGAGGTTTAGGGGGGCGTAAGAGATGCATTGGAGCACATGTACCATAATTAAAGACTAGATAAAGTTAATTTCTGACAACTCCCTGGGGGAACATGTATCAAGGGCAACATATAAGTCTTATCTGTGGAAAATAAGAGCAGAGCTGGGGGGGTTACATGACTATCTAACATACATCTGCTTTGTTCTCTGAAACAGAGATAAATATAAGGGGGGTGACTGCAGTGACAGATGGAGAAAGAGTAATTTCCTCAGTCAGTCAGGTGAAGATGGTTAGGTGGCCTCCTTCTATCATCATCTACCCAGTAAAACCAGCCTATTTCATAGTCCACATAATCTCCATATTACTGCTTCCACTGACGCTGTCTCCGCTACTGCTGGGGTGATTGCTCAGACCATTGCAAAGAAGTCAATTTCCTTTTATAACTAAAGGTATAATATGTAACATTTCCGCATGTAAATGCCGGAAAAACGACTAGACCATTATTATATATTTAGTTTAGTTGTATACCCCAATATTTCCATCAATGTTCAAACTCTGAGAAATATTTTGTCTTATTCATGGTAATTATGCATTTTGTATTGTTGCTATGATGTCTAGGTGAGTCAGGAAGGAAGCAAGCAAACGGGACCAAACTTAACGTGAACATCATCAGAGTCATGTCAGATAACGTAGATTACCATCGACAATGGTGTTTGATGAACAATGAAGACAACATCTCCCTTGATTCCAGGCTACTTCATGTCTTTTGTTTTCCTTTGATTGAGAGACCCCCCTAATGGTAGAAATGACATATTGTGTATTTAAATGATTGTGTGGCAGTGTTTAGAAAATCCAAATCTGTGTCTTTTACATTGGCATGGATGTTACGAAGTACATCCACTTCAGGGCAGCAGAGTCTACAGTCACTGACAACGACTATCATGGCGACTGTAGAGGAGGCCATTAAATACACGCAACATAAAAACAACATTTGAAACAATCGAACTTTTTCTGAAAAATGGCCTCTGTGAAAGCACGTGTGGTTACAAGATTTCCCCTCGCTTCAAAGACATCATTAGGTGGAACTGACTGTGAGCATTTGTCCACTAAGACCACAAGCAGGACACAACCAAAAATTATGTGAGGTGAGGTCTGTTTACTTGTATGGCAAACCCACTGATAAGCACTGAAATCTCGGCCTGTGACATGTTGAAACATAGTGCAGCATTAGCACAAGAAGAAAAGAGTTGGCTAAAGTTTTCAACAATTACAACAGTAGCCACGATAAGTGACACATCACCCCGGACAAAGTAAGGATGTAGCACCAAAAGTGTATTGAATTGAGCACGAGTAAGATTTCCTTTCAAAGTGAGCTTGAATGTTACTTGTTTTGCTCGGACTGCTTGGAAACATTTTTCAGTGGAGGAAGTAAGGCAGCTGAAACATTTTCCACTTGTGATAAACAGTGTCAGCTGTCAATTTAATCATAAAGAAACTTTTAAATACAAATACGGTGGAATAAACAAATGGCCCAGAATTTTGTACCTCTAGCGGCCGCTTTTATTTATTTTTTTGTTGGAATGATTTGCCCATCCACTTTACGGCCGCTCTGCAGAAGCTGGTAGTTAAGCTAAAAATAATGTTTATTCCTGCAGACGTTTAATGGTCCGTCAAATGGGATAACAAGGACGGCTGATTTGTGGGTCTTTCTCTGCAATTACCCAGCCTTCCTACTTCCTCCCTGTTTAAATTAAACAAGCCATTGATTTTATGCTGAATATTATTGTGCCATATTCTTCGCAAGCGCTTTTGATAGAGATATGGAGTGATTGGACTCAGACACACTCAAAGAAAGACAGACACGTGAAGCAAAGCCAAGGAGGAGACAAGCAAACGGGAGACTTGGTTTTTGTTTTTTTTTCTTTTCTAACATTTTAAATGTACATTTTGTAAACTGATTCCTATTAATAATCGTCTCTCCTTCACACCTACAGACACACATGAACACACAAACACACACAGATAAAGAAAAAAGGATCACATGTAACTATGCTCTCTCTCTGCTTGGACTGTCTTCTTCAAGACTGACATTATATAGACTTTGACAATTTTGGACAGCAAATTAAATCTTTTGTCGTACAAACTCAGAAATTCAATAGATTTATTTTCATCTCGTTCTGTTTCTGTCAAAACACTGATGAAGAAAATGTGTTATCACTCAACTGACAAGTATGTATTAAAGAAGAATATATTAAGTGTTCAGAAGAATCTCGAAACTGGACATCCTAGTTTCAGAGATTTGATTGGTCCAACATCTCAAAATGTTACGGTGCAGGTGAACAAAGCCCTCCACTCTCAGAGCTGCAGCAGAGGTCAGCCATAAGTCATGACTAATTCAATGTGTGATAACAAAACTACAGAATATGATAAAGGTTTTCTCTCCCATTTTTGTGAAATTAATGTATACAATATTCTTTAAAGATAATACGGGCGGTGACGTTTGTAGGACAATATAAACGTCACCGCCTGACTGACACTTCGTGTATAATGTGGCTTCAGTGCACCACACAGCACGCTAAGGATTGCTGGACCCTCTTATGATGCTTGTGATAGATTTGTTTCCCAACAAACCTGCATGTTTTTGCCAAAGCTCTGTTCTTGCATTCTAATGACTACCCGTTGCATCACGGTGAGCGAGAAAACATGTGATCCAATATCAAGTTTGGCCAAAGGGAAAAGGGGACGAGACAAGCACATTAAGAAAAACAGCCTGCGCATTACGGTTTGAGCTACAAATAACACAACTCTTGCCCTGTGTACTGCAGGTCAATGCAAACACTTACTACAGCGAGTACATTTGGATATCTCTTCCACTGTGTTAGTCATGCTTCTGCAGACAATTATGTTTCACTGTTGTGTTTGAAGGAAAAACAAGATCACCTTTGACAGGTTCATCATGGAGGCCTTCTAGAGGCATTTTGCCTGACTTGGCAGCCTGACAGTCAGCGACTCTATTAGCCATGTGTTTTCATCCAAAACACAGGACTCTTTTCCCGGGGTTTCTAAGCACATGCACCCTGAGCAGACGCCGCAGTCACTAAGGAGTGAAGATTACACAGAGAAGTCAAGTGACAAATTCAAGTGGCCAGAAGAAATATCAATTCATTTAGGACCAGTGAGCAGCAAGCCAGCTGTCAGAGAGAGCGGGAGAGAGAGATCAAAAGGGCTTACCCCCAATATGACAGATGCATTAGAGACGAGAGCAAGACAGTTAATTTTGTGTGTCTGAGTGTGTGTGAGTGTGTGTGTGTGTGTGTGTGTGTGTGTGTGTGTGTGTGTGTGTGTGTGTGTGTGTTCATTCTGGAATCTCCAGTGTGTCTTCAGCCAGTCAAGTGGTTAGACCCATCCATTGTGTTTTGGAACAACAAAGAAAGGTAAACGTGAACATGGTGAGCTCAATGCGAAATGAATCTCTTCAAGAGAAAATCCACCCAGTTAACACTGTGAAAACACAGCCACCGGGCATGTACCTTAATACTTTTTGTGGTGCCTACAAAGCATCTACATAGCTGCTGTAGCTCCAATATGTAGTCACATTTTTAAGGATGTGCAGAGTCTATAAGTTAAGGTAGATGTAACCCCTTCATTTAAACCCTGGAATACGGTCTTACACTGTGGGTCATCGCACAAAAAAAGTTATGTGTCCTTAGAAAAGTGTTTGGGTTAACCATTACTGTTTTTCTATGAGATCTAGTGGAAGATCAGAGAAGAGTTGCTGTTCCTTTGTGTTAAAAGATGCTTATTAATGTGGTTGCAGGATCTATTCAGGATCCACGGATGACGTGATGCTCCACGGAGGCTTACCTGTGGAGGTATTCTTGGCGTATCCAACTGAGTGAAGAACACATCGCAGATCCAGAACATGCTGAAGGGATTATAAATGCCATCTGGCATCTGTTCCGACAGAGCTGGAGGACATGGTTTGGGATAAGGACTCCTGGGCTCCTGTCACCATGGGCCGGACCTGGCGAGCAGTGGAAAACCAATGCTGAAGTGAAGCTGGTTGATTAATGCTGTTTTTAATGTGAAATGGTATTGCATCGAGCCACATTGTTGCAGAATATACCTTATTTAGTCCTGTTCATCCAATGACATGCATTATATGTAAGTCAATCCATAGTTTATTGATCCTCACCCATGTTTATAGCATTCATCTTAAATAGGAATCAGGCCATAGTCTAATCCATGTTTTATAGTTAACATATTGTCATTGTAGTAAACATGTTGGTCTATAATGGCCGTGTGATTGAAATAATAGTAAAATCAGAGCAACACTGCCTATAATGGGAATGGTGCTGCTTATGGCTAAATCAATATTCATGTATATATTAGGCCAATATTTCGTGAGAGGCAATTACCGCTGTAGTGAAATGGTGTCACTGTGTGTGAAACAAAATGACTTGGAAGTGTGGAACATTTTGATTAGGCCTTTTCAAGGTGATCTCGGGACATTTTTATGTGTCACTTCTTCCCTTCTCTCTCCTCCCGTCTCCCTCCTTTCTTTGATAAAAGAAAAGAGGTGTACAGATGTTGAAGTGTGCTGACATGTCCTTGTGGAGGGATTTCAACCATGATGCTAATAACAATAATTAGCTCCTAAGTGTTTGCGGAGGGGGAGGTAGATACATGAATATTCTCCCATTGTGTGTGTGAGTGAGTGTTCCAGGACGAATGGCTTCCCCGTGTCTTTTTAAAAGGACAAATTAGCCATAATTGCTTGTTTCAGGGGTCTGCGGATGAAGGCAGCTTTTTGCTACTTCATTATGCCCGTTTTAACTCTCCAAGATCACACACACATAAACACGCACACGCAGTTAGACCATTGAATCTATTAACAACATAATATTGTGACTATTTATGAGCAACACAGCAATTAAATTGGATCAGACTACATTTATTTCATAATGAAAATTGCTGAGTTACGAAGGAGAGCAACTGGAATAGCACTGAATGCAACTGTTTAAGAGTAAAACTCCTATTAAAATGATTAGATGTTAAAACTGTTGAGCTAGCACAAGCAAAGTTTAATTGAAATAAATCGACATTAATACATTTCATCTTCTACTTGTACTAAACACATAGGGACTAAATCCATACACCACTTAAAGCAATCAAGGGGAGGACATTTTCCAATGTGCAAAGACAGACTCTCCCTTCAGCTTTGATTAGTGTTACAGTCCGTCTTTCTCGGCCGTTAGATATTTGAGAAATTATTATTAATAACAAAATAATTTCCACAGATTAACCCCATTCTGGCATTATTCTTGATCTCATGGCCTTTAGGAAATTGATCTGGGGAAAGATTGATGGCTCTCCTGCTGTTTTAAAACGTTTGTCCTTGCTGGTCTGTTTTTTTCCATTCGTCTCCTTTTGTACCGGAATTACGTTTCCAGACGTCTGTTTAATGATGCAGATGTATCTCTGAATGTGACATTGAAACAAACTCCACGTACCTACATTTGAGATTTTCAGCTTTTTTGTTCACCCATCAGATACAGTGAGTAAAGTAAATTTTTTCTCCAGCTCTAGTCCGCAGTCGACATTACAGTACCAGCAACTGAGGTCACATACACTCCAATCTTGCCACACAAAAGATTTTGGTTCACTTTCTATGTGAATGAACCAAAACTACAGGGCTGCATTTTCTGTGTCAGAAAATTAAGTCCCTGCAAGACAACAAAAGTGTCATCCAGCATAAAGGTTAATTTAATTCAAAGGGATAATTGATATTCATAAAATGCAAACTGACATGTAAAAAGTTTTTTTTTTTTTTGCTGCACTTGACATCATCTCAGTTCTCCCCCTGAGGTCTTCTCCCTTTAGCCTATAATTTTAGCTTTGCAGGTCAGTGTTGAGTGTTCCCTGGTTACACAGCCAGGAGAAAGGTGATTTTTGGATGTGCTGCCATCAACATAAGTGTGTTGAGCTTAATAGACGACGAGAACATTGGACAGCAGTATTCGCTGCCCTCATTATCCACAGGGTGAAATGAAATGATTTTTAGAGGTAAGAAGGGATGTCATTGCAGTGTAAGAGTTGAGAAAGGGAAAAAGGAGAGTCGTGTTGATGCATCTTTTTTCCCCTCATCATTGTCATCCAGGTAAAGATATATGAGGAAGTTTGACTGATTCTAAAGCCAGAAATAGGGGGATCTATTATGCTAATTTCCTGCTTTATATTTGTATTGTTGGATTTCATTAGATTATCTTTGCATGATTCATATAAAAAACAAAATTAAATCTTATTTGTAGCATATTGGCCCTTTATCAGACCTGCAAACTCCTCAGAGTAAAAAAGGCGACAATGTCATGGGGAGGGTAACATTATGCTATATAAGAAATGGGACTGACAACTTCTCTCATGAAATGCGCAACAGCACACAACTTTAATCTGCTGCAGAATGAATAAAAAGCAAGTTTTAACACTTCTGTCTGCACTTCTGTTTGACAGTGTGCCTGCAGTGCATGGCTGCCCTTGTTTGCATAGTTAATAGCCGTTTTTATACTGGGCAGCAAGCCGCCAATTTGGCCGTCCTTTTTGCGGCCAGGTCCGTGGATTTAGACAGAGGGAAATTGCCGGAAATTGCGTGAGATGGGCGGAGGTGTCAATGACGTGCACTGTTGTGCGACCCACAGCCAGGGAGTTTTAAAACCAGGAAACAGCTGATCACAGCAGTCAGTTCATCACTTCATCTGCGGACGTCAAGATGAGCAACTGGAAAGCCGCTGAGATCCAGGAGATGCTAGCGACTCCTCGGCCTCTTTAGCGGTTTGGTTGTGTTCGCTTGTTGTTGTAGCGGCAAGCTACGAACGGTCGCTACTTTCAAATTAAAAGCCCCCCACTACGAACCCAGTTCTAAACTCCAATGGGGTGCAATGTAAAGCTCTTGTTTTGAAGACAAAATTATCGTCTTTTTGACAGAGAATGCAACGTACTTTACCTTTCGCCTCCAGTCAGTCCCCTCACCTCAGCATCATCGACACGTCTTGAAAATGAGTTGTTGGCCGAAAGTGGAACGCCCAAGCTGAGGTCGACCAAGCTGTCAGTAGGCTGCACCACCGAGAGATCATGGGCATAGTCCAGGCAGGAAGAGCAGGGCTAGGATGGGGAGAAACGCCACGGTTCTGGTCCAAGGCTAACCGCAAGCAGAGGAAAGAGATGGTGGTGGCGGAGGTGTCAAGGATAGAGGAAGAACGCTACAAGATCAAGGCTGTGTCACAGGGCCGATAAGGAAGCTGGACAACCTGGGAGGGAATTGTCAACCGGAACATCAATTGGTCTGACCTGTGGAAGATCCCACAGGCAAGGATCAGCTTCCTCGTTCGAGCAACTTACGACACGCTTCCCTGTCCCCATAACCTTCACCAATGGTTCGGGAACGAGGAAAGCTGCTCACTCTGCAATGCCCCCAATGCAAGCCTCCAGCACATCTTGTCGGGCTGCAAGATCGCACTCTCCCAGGGGCGCTATAGATGGCGTCACGACCAGGTCCTGAGGAAACTGGCTGAGGTGCTGGAGGGTTGTCGACAGGGCAGCAAAGAATCACCACCTGCAGAGAACCACACCAGCTTTGTCACGGAGGGGGACGGACAAAGATACACCAGGCCAAGAGAGACATCAAGGCCCTTTTCCCCTGACCTGGAGTGGGACATGAGGGTCAATCTAAACAAGCAACTCCAGTTCCCCACGGAGATCATAACTACATCTCTCCGCCCTGACATTGTGGTGTGGTCCAACAAGGCAAGAGCGGTGCACCTCATCGAGCTGACTGTGCCTTCAGAAGAGGGGATTGAGGCCGCCTATGAGCGCAAGAAGGCCAAGTACTCCGAGCTGGCTGCGGAATGCCGGGAGGCTGGCTGGAAGTCCACCATCTACCCAGTGGAGGCTGGCTGCCGAGGCTACGTGGGGCTGTCAACCACACGCCTCCTAAGGGGTTGCAGGAGTGACTGGAGGGAAGCTGAGGAAGGCCACAAAGCAGCTGGCAGAGGAGGCCGAGAAAGGCAGCTTTTGGCTCTGGCTGAGGAGGAAGGAGAGGAACTGGGGAAAGAACACCTAACCCCGACAACAGCCGCAGGGGGTAACTTCTATCAGCTGCAGGGGGTGACAGGGAGACGTCCTTGTCACTGCTCCGCCACCAGGAGACGTTCTAGTGATTAAAGGAGCGAAACGTTGGTGAACGATGGTTCCTAGCTGATGACCCTGCAGCTGACCTGTGGGCACCGGAGGAGGTGCGACAGGCAGCAATGCCAAGCAGGAAATACCATCTACCTGTACATTAGCTATAGAGATAGAAAAGTTGTTTTTATTGAATTCAAGTCTCCCTTCAGGCGCGCACATGTTCGCAGTTCACTGATAATCTCTGGTACACGTCCATGTCCCGTCCATACCCCCCCCCCCCCCCCAAAAAAAACTCTCCGGTTCTACGCGATTCATGTGACTGACCCAATTGACCAAGGAAACGGCGATTGTCGCAGAAAAGCGACAAGTTTGCAGGTATGCTTTATGCAGCCCTCATGTCTGAAATACTGTCTGATCACCCCCTCCCAAAAAGCACACTTTCTTCTGTTTGGACAAACCTCACCCATGGATGACAGTATACAAAGACCTCATAACTTAACCCTTGTGTTATGTTCGTTTCTCAGGAGCAGCAATATTGTTCCTGAGTCAATTTGACCTGGTACATGTTTAATTATCCAAAAGTGTCAGAAACCAAAAAATCCCAACAAATATTGTTTATATCTCATTATGAACTCCATTACTAACCATTTCAATCAATATTTAATGCAATGGTGTTCTTTACCTCTCACAGATCATGGCTCATTGAGGACAATTCACTTGTTTTAAAAAAAAAAAATGCACATTAAAACTTTTTTTTAAAGTATATTGGAAATACCTACATATCAAATACAATTGTTTTAGACGGCATTGATATCGTTTTGAATTTGTTTTTACATTTTGAATTTCTTTCTTTTTATGGAGTGATGTTGATAAATTAACAGGAGACACATCTTCTGTTCAGGGTCAAATTGACCCGCTGACTTACAATCCATACAAATGAGTTATGAGGATTTGTATTAAAAGTAAACTCTACCCACTTGTCCCACCCTGTCCTGATAGCTGCCAGCTTGTCTCTCTCCCGTCTGACAGACCTTGTCTCTCGATGATCAAATGGGATTACTCTGGAGAAAATATGAAAAGTGCCCAGAGACATTGTGGCACGAAGTAAAACCCTGACTGTCCCTGCATCCCACAGACTGGCTGTCGATTTAGCCTTTGACTTATAGTCCCCAGCCGGGATGAGGACCCCAAAATATGCATGTAAATGCATTTTATCCAGATCTTTCCACTTCTCGCCCAAAACACACTTTCCTTCTAGAAAGTCATTTTGAGAATGACTTTCTGTATTGAGTTGGCCATGACCAGCTCAAAAGCTGATATTAATTTTGTCACACGAGCTACTGCCATCTTAGAGGGCCCTGGCACTGTCTTTATTATGTTTTCTGTAGACAGTTCTGCCTAATGTATATTTAGGGATGAAGACCACTTTATTTGACTATTTTCTGATGTCATGATCCCCCCCTCTATTTCACTGTCATGATCAAAATAGAGTTCCAGAGCCTCCAGGGCTGTCATCTGTTTACTTGTGCTCCTCATTCTGTAACACTCTGACAGAGAGTATATGATATGTAGCTGCAGAGTACTAACACTTTATGAGGCAATATGCCAAATTGATAATAAAAAACATGGTATATAATTATTTTAAATCAAAGCCCTTCTGTTTTCTTTTCATGAAAACAATCTTTTAAATACTTATCTTAAACTTTGGGTATCTACAAAAATCTATGCCACCAGCTGTGATTAGATACTAGACAGCATTGCTACAGTGGTGGAAAGTACATTGACTGAATGTACTCTCTTCCACTACAATAAGGGAGCTTATACTGGACTTAACATCAAGCTTTTAGTGTGGCTCGGAATACACATACAAGAAATCACTAAAATGCTGAAATTGAGCTCAGAGTGTCTAAAGTAAATGCTGTAAATCTTCAGTTATTACTGTAGTTCTCCACATTCAAGTAAATTCATTTATTTTCCCATGTGGTATAAAATCCATTTTAAAAACCTGAATTTTGCTTAGGCTCGTTTAATTTTTGTCAGGTGACCTTCTCAACTTGAAGTTCATTTGCCCGTTCCCACGCACATCCACAAGCAGCTACACAGACAGATTCTGAAGAACCACTTAGAAACAGCTCATAAGAGTGAGGGACTGCTGGCCTTGAGACTGGCTGTTACACTGTGTGTGAGTGTGAATAAACACACCGAGAATTCAGTATTTATTTGTAATAATAATAATTGTCAAATAAATGTATACATTTTAAATTAATAATAAGACTAATAATAATAACACTAATGATAATAATAATATTAATAATAACAATAAGACTAATAATAACACTAATAATAATAATAATAATAATAATAATAATAAGACTAATAGTAATAAAATAATAATGATAAACTAATATTAATAATAATAATAATAATACATGATACTAACGATACTTGTGATATTAATACTAAAACTAATAATACAACTAAAAGTAAAAATGATAATAGTAAGACTAAGTCCAATAATAACAATAAGATTAATAATAATAAGACTAATAATCATAAAAAATAATAATGATGATAAAACTACAATATACTACTACTAATAATAAGACTAATAATAACAAGGCTAATAATAATAATAATAATAATAAGACTAATAATGATAAAATAATAACGATAATAAAACTAATAATAATAATAATAATAACAAGACTAATAAATAATACTAATGATACTCATGATACTAATACTAAAACTAATAATAAAACTACTACTACAAATAATGATAATAATAATAACAATTAAAATAATAAATATAGTAATACTAATACTAAAACTATTAATAATAAACCTAATAATAATACTAGCTATAACACTAACAAATAAATAAATAAGGGGGAGGGGAAGACGTAGTGGGTGGGGCGAGGCTGGGGTGGAAGGTTTAGGTTAGGATGGTTGTGGGTACAGAGTAGGGAAGACTAAGCCTGGAGAGGGTGAGGTAGGTAGGTGGTAGGAGGTAGAATGGAGTTTTGGGGAGTCCAAACATTCCTCCTCGCAACTGAACATTTCAGTGATTCCTTCTTCTAGCTCTCCTTTTGCGATGACTCTTTGTATGTTTCCTTTCTCTCTCTCCACTTTTACCCTCCTCCTTAATCTCCTCCAGGTCATTGTCCATCTTTGTGCTCTCTTCCTCCCTTTTCTTCTCAGTCTTCTCCTCCTCTCTCTTTTTCTCCTCCTCCTGGGTCACAAGTTTAGTGACTTCCTGTGGAAAGAGAAAAGAAAAATATATAGGCCTATTGTTTTACTTTACACAAAAAAGCTGATTCTGAAGCAGTCCAACACAAGCTGTTAGAATCCAACAGGAGATTATTGGGAAGTAAATTGATGATCTGAGGCAGCTTACCTGCAGCTGGGTGGAGTTGGAGATATGACTCTCTTCCAGAGCGTCACACCGGCTCTTCCACTGTGCTTCACTCTTGTTGAGCTGGGTTTCTTTGAGAGAAAGCTGGTGTAGGGTCTCTACGTAGGCTTTGGTTCTTGCCCGAAGTTTTTCTACTTCCCTGTCAAGGAGGCCAGTTTTTTCCTGAAGCTCCTCTTGGAGACAGCTCACCTCCACCTGCCTGTTGGTCAACACCTGCTCCTGCTCTTGTAGTTTGATGTTGAGCTCCTGAAAAGAGAAAAACAGTAATTTTATTTTATTCAACATAAAAAAGCTGACTCTGAAGCAGTCCAACACAAGGTGTTAGAATCCAACAGGAGATTATTGTGAAGTAAATTGATATGAGGCAGCTTACCTGCAGCTGGGTGGAGTTGGAGATATGACTCTCTTCCAGAGCGTCACACCGGCTCTTCCACTGTGCTTCAATCCTGTTGAGCTGGGTTTCTTTGAGAGAAAGCTGGTGCAGGGTCTCTACGTGGGCTTTGGTTCTTGCCCGACGTTTTTCTATTTCCCTGTCAAGGAGGCCAGTTTTTTCCTGAAGCTCCTCTTGGAGATGGCTCACCTCCACCTGCCTGCTGGTCAACACCTGCTCCTGCTCTTGTAGTTTGATGTTGAGCTCCTGAAAAGAGACAAAAGGGAATTTTTATTTTACTTTATATAAAAAAGCTGATTCTGAAGCAGTCCAACACAAGGTGTTAGAATCAAACAGGAGATTATTGTGAAGTAAACTGATGATCTGAGGCAGCTTACCTGCAGCTGGGTGGAGTTGGAGATATGACTCTCTTCCAGAGCGTCACACCGGCTCTTCCACTGTCCTTCAATCCTGTGGAGTTGGGTTTCTTTGAGAGAAAGCTGGTGCAGGGTCTCTATGTGGGCTTTGGTTCTTGCCCGACGTTTTTCTATTTCCCTGTCGAGGAGGCCATTTTTTTCCTGAAGCTCCTCTTGGAGACGGCTCACCTCCACCTGCCTGCTGGTCAACACCTGCTCCTGCTCTTGTAGTTTGATGTTGAGCTCCTGAAAAGAGAAAAACAGTATTTCTATTTTACTTTACATAAAAAAAGCTGATTCTGAAGCAGTCTAACACAAGCTGTTAGAATCCAAAGGGAGATTATTGTGAAGTAAACTGATGATCCGCGACAGCTTACCTGCAGCTGAGTGGAGTTGGAGACATGGCTCTCTTCCGGGGCATCACACCAGCTCCTCTTGAGCTCTTGCTCTGTCTGAGCCGGCTGGTCCTGGGTATCCACATGGTCTTTCGTGTTGAACCTCCTTATCAGGACGGCTGTCATCAGGACGTGTTCATTATGGTTCAGTTTCTCTTGGAGACGGCTCACCTCCACCTGCCTGCTGGTCAACACCTGCTCCTGCTCTTGTAGTTTGGCGTTGAGCTCCTGAAAAGAGAAAAACAGTATTTTTTTACTCAACATAAAAGACCTGATTCTGAAGCAGTCCAACACAAGCTGTTAGAATCCAACAGGAGATTATTGTGAAGTAAATAGATGATCTGAGGCAGCTTACCTGCAGCTGGGTGGAGTTGGAGATATGACTCTCTTCCAGAGCGTCACACCGGCTCTTCCACTGTCCTTCAATCCTGTTGAGCTGGGTTTCTTTGCGAGACAGCTGCTGCAGGGTCTCTACGTGGACTTTGGTTGTAGCCTGATGTTTTTGTATTTCCATTTTGAGGAGGAAAGTTTTTTCCCGAAGCTCCTCTTGGAGACGACTCACCTCCACCTGTCTGCCAGTCAACACCTGCTTCTGCTCTTGTAGTTTGGTGTTGAGCTCCTGAAAAGAGAAAAAACTTATTTTTATTTTACTTTCAAGCGCAGCTGCTAGAACCCAAAGGAGATTATTGTGAAGTAAACTGATGATCTAAGGCAACGTACCTGCAGCTGGAATGTGTTGGCAACAAGGCCCTTCTCCATGACCTCACATCTCGTTCTCCACTCCTTTGATGCGTAACTGACCACATCGGCGGCGGTTTTGGCCCTTTCTAGAGCTTTGTCCTTGTTGGTCAGCTCTTTCTTGAGTTCACTATTCTCAGTCATCAGAGATTTGTTCTGATCTTTAAGAGACTTAATCTCATTGATGGCTGAGTACAGGGACTCTCTGATTCCTGGGTGAGAGGGCTGCTCATGGGTCCTCTGCTGTACTGCAGCCGGCATGTTCTGGCCGTTAGCGGCAGCAACAAACTGCATTTGCAAATGCTGAAAGACAGAAATACACATGTCAGTCATATAGTCTTGTGTTGCCAATGGATACACAGAAAAGAAAACCTGTGCACTTGTTCACTCAATAAAATCTACTGAAGTCTACGGACAGCAGTTCACACACAGAGCAACATGTCGACACTCTCAACTAATTCAAATCAAACATATTCTCTGAAAACATTTAAGACACTTTTTAGAACATATTATTACTCTACTTAAACATCATGCTGGACTAGAGAGGCACACTGCTGAAAAAAAGTCTCTTCAGGTCAAATAAGGAAATCTTACCAGGTTATTTTCACTGGGACGTCTGTCCATGGCAACACAGTGACTATTTCAAAGTTGGAATGGGAACAGTCGTCAAAATCAAAGTTTAAAAGCTCAACTTGAAAACGGAACAGAGTTTCAGTTGTTGAGCAGAGAGACTTTGATAGATTGCGATAAATCCAAAAAGGTATCCGTTAAATATCGAGTAATCCAGAGGGTATCCGTAGAATATCGAGTATCCAGAAGGTATCCGCTGAATGTCGAGTAATTAAAGGCTTCTTCTCAGAAATGACAAAACGACTTTGATAGCTCAGACTGCCGAACGCAAATGAGGTTTCTACAGATGCACAGGCAACTAAAAGGTTGACGATGGTGTCAACATTCCGAACGTCATGGCAACAGGGGTTCTAAAACTTCTGAATATTTGAAATCAAAGTCAGAATTCTAATTCAAGCAATGATCAAAGGCACCCAGAGACAGTGTTTATGTTTAAATTGTGCCAGGGTTCAACAGACTTCTGCTCTGCATGGTAAAGATGGAGGCAGTGAGGATGTTTCATGGTCTAACTGTCAAATCATATATTAGAACTCACTAACCCAGAGCCTGTGTCCTTAAACACATGAAACATGCCAGTGATGAAAGTATGTCAAGTGTTTATCAGATTTTTAAGAGATTTGTTTGTATAATCAGAGGTAGCCCATATCACACACGTATATCAAACACCTGATTCTGTGTACAGCTTCTTCTAGCTTTGTATGAAGTTATCACAGACACCACATATCACAAATACCAACCCGTATGGCTAGAGATGAGGTGAGACGATCACGACAGTCGTTAAGGTGCATCCTCTGGGAACCATCAATGTCTGTACAATGTTTTTATTGAGAAGTGTTGAGATATTTCACAGGTTGGGTTTAGAAGAGTCAATGCTTTACCAAATACAGAAGGATGAATCCTCTGGAGTGCATGAATGCCTGTACAGAGTTTACTGGCAATCCAAGCAGTTTGTTGAGATAGTGTCATTATTTGAGATCATGTTACTTAAAGCTCCTGTTTGTAAGATGGTAAAACTGACGCTCTGGGTTTCCCAACTCGTCAGATACTGACGCTTTCAGATGGTGGCCGACCCGACCTACAATCCTGAAGTGTCAGTATCTGACGAGTTGGGAAACCCAAAGCGTCAGTTTTACCATCTTACAAACAGGAGCTTTAACAAAAGACTGTTGTGTGTGTCAGTGTTAGAAGAGACTATAGCTCAGTGAGAGAAATTTAACCCTTGTGTTATGTTCGTTTCTCAGGAGCAGCAATATTGTTCCTTGGTCAATCTGACCTGGTACATGTTTAATTATCCAAATGTGTCAGAAACCAAAAAATCCCAATAAATATTGTTTATATCTCATTATGAGCTCTATTACTAACCATTCCAATCAATATTTAGTGCAATGGTGTTCTTTACTTCTCACAGATCACGGTTCATTGAGGATAATTCACTTGTTTGTTTGTTTTTTAAATGCATGTTAAAACTTTTTTTAATGTACATTGGAAAGACCTACATATAAAATACAATAGTTTTATATGACATTGATTTAATTTTTAATTTGTTTTTACATTTTGAATTTCTTTCTTTTTATGGAGTGATGTTGATAAATTAACAGGAGACACATCTTCTGTTCAGGGTCAAATTGATCCGCTGACTTACAATCCATACAAATGAGTTATGAGGATTTGTATTAAAAGTAAACTCTACCCACTTGTCCCACCCTGTCCTGATAGCTGCCAGCTTGTCTCTCTCCCGTCTGACAGACCTTGTCTCCTGATAATCAAATGGGATTACTCTGGAGAAAATATGAAAAGTGCCCAGAGACATTGTGGCACGAAGTAAAACCCTGACTGTCCCTGCATCCCACAGACTGGCTGTCGATTCAGCCTTTGACTTATAGTACCCAGCCGGGATGAGGACCCCAAAATATGCATGTAAATGCATTTTATCCAAATCTTTCCACTTCTCCCCAAAAACACGCTTTCCTTCTGGAAAGTCATTTTGAGAATGACTTTCTGTATTGAGTTGGCCATGACCAGCTCAAAGGCTGATATTAATGCTGTCACAAGAGCTACTGCCATCTTAGAGGGCCCTGGCACTGTCTTTATTATGTTTTCTGCAGACAGTTCTGCCTGGCGTATATTTAGGGACGAAGACCACTTTATTTCACTGTTTTCTGATGTGAATGTCTTGCTTGGAGGAATATGAATAGCAGTTTCCTCATTTGGTTCATAATACGGATTAACCATACTCAGAATTAACCTCAAGCTCGTCTTTATCTTCAGAAACATCCTCCTCTATTTCACTGTCATGATCAAAATAGAGTTCCAGAGCCTCCAGAGCCGTCATCTGTTTACTTGTGCTGCTCATTTTGTAACACTCTGACAGAGGGTATATGATATGTAGCTGCAAACTGTAATATTGGTAGGACTCCCTTGCAGAGAATCTTTGTATGTTTTGCTCCTCCCCTGCTGAGTGTCCACTCAATGTGGGTGGAGTTTGCCCAAGGGAAGTCGTAACAACACCAGCACTCTCACACTTTACAGAGAAGGGTTCAAGAGAATAGGGAGAGGGTTTGCTCAGACTGGGATAGGTGTTTACATCTCTAAAGCAGGAGCTTCGGACCGCCAGGAGCAGGTTTTCAGGCCCAGGGACCCAGTGGGGGAGAGTCTGCTAATAGGACCTTTAACTGCACGGCTAACTGAACTAATTAGCCAATGATAGCACACATTACAGTTAGCAAATGGTGAGAGGTTACTTTTAACGAGCAAACCTAGTTATCCATCAGGGAACTCTCTTAATGACTGAGAGTTCAGGCAGAGCAGCTGGAGGACATCAGAGAGGGGAAAGAAAATGAAATATATATTTTCTCCATTAAATATGATCCGGATCAGAGTCCTGGTCAGCGCCGCTTTAACTTATTTCAGTACCAGTAATAAGACAGACTGAAGCGGGTGATGGGCATGTCCCTACACCTTGTGGGTGTGCTGTTCCCGGAGATCACCAATAAACAAGCCGACGATGAAATATCCTCAAGCCATCATGAAAGTAGAAAAACTTTCTTTCTCACAGATATTACTTTTCCTCACTTTACTCAATTATTACTTGAAACTTTGGCTATATATATATATATATATATCCAACAACGTAATATTATACATGACATTATATAAATATAAAACAAGAAAAAGTACAATAGGCCAACACATAACACATAATGACTACAGGTAGTAGGCAACAAACTTTTGTAAGAATAAGCAAGGAACCTTTCCCACTATTGCCTTCTACGATATGAAGTTACATTAAGTTTACAGAGTATACCTATGCTGTGCACAGTATCTCCTTCCTTAAAGAGCTACCTCTTCAAGGTCCTAGGGGTCAGCCAGACCCTTTTAAAAACATCAGCTCCAATGCCCGTTGGGATGTGGAGTTCCTGATGAGTTTCTACCTTTTAGCTGAAGTACTGTAAATGTTGACCGATAGGATATCAGTTAGTCACCCTGGTGTCACTACAGGAGATTTCCATTTCCTTCAAGAGCCTGAATGAGCTCTGCACAAACATGAGCAGATGAAGTGAGTCACACAGAGAAAGAGGGAGAGCATCCTTATTTATTGTTCATGCATTTTTAAACAACAGACCACTGGGGTCAAATGAGTAAACAGGACTTAACCTGAGGGCAAGACAAAGGGAGGAAGGAGGAGGAGAGATGGACAAATTGGATGTCAGTGTAGCTGGAGAGAGAATGCAAAAAACTATTGCTGATTGTGTGAAACGCATCAACTGTAACCAAGCATACGGGTTCTACAGTAGTACATGTTTCAGCAGCAGCCTACAGGAAAAATTAAGTGATTAAAAAAAACAGTTAGTTCCTGTTTTTCTGTTCCACTTTTTCGAATTACTTCTCTCCTCATCAAATCTTTATACCTTTTAATTTCCTGCATTAAAGATCTTGGACTGACACCTGTGTATTTAGGGGGTAGCAGGGTCAAACTCTGCCCTGCAGGTGACTTGACCTCTGAAAATGCACACGCACACACACAGCATCAAGCATGACTGTGACGGATGTCGTTGAGATTAGCTATACGTCTCCACAGGGAGCAGGGAACAGTGGGCAATGTTTGAGAGTGTGTGAGACACATAGAGAGTGTGTGTAGGGGAGAGAGAAGGTCTGCATTGATTTGACAAACAGAGGCTAGAGACTAGAAGCTTATGGTGCCCTTTGGCCTTGTGTGTGTGTGTGTGTGTGTGTGTGTGTGTGTGTATGAGCATGAGAATGACTGCAATATATCACTATGTAAGTGCTGTGTATCATCAGCCCATTTCATGTAAAGCATTATTTGGTATTCATGAACACTGTTAATGCTTTAACCAGTGTTCATGAATACCAAATAATTATTGTATTAAACACACACACACACACACACACACACACACACACACACACACACACACACATTTGTCAATTGCTGTTCCACCAGACAGTCCTCCAAGGAAGAACAGCAGCATCCGTAGTTTCAGGAGGTGCCCCAAAACTACATCTGTTTAGGTTCAAGTGTGACTGTCCTCTAGTAGCTCTGGGAATTATGACTGGAGTAAAGCGAAATAAGGTGATGTAATTACAGACAAAAAAATCAACAAAACCTCCGACTCTGACAACAAAGCTATACAAACCTGAATGAAGACGTTATTTTAACCCAGACATAACATTTGTCTAAACCCAACAAAATCATTTTTGTCTGGTTGCTACAGACAAAGATAGCTACACTATCTTTGTCTGTAACAACCAGTTTCCTATTAGCAAGTGGCTAGCTCCCCTAGCCGTGAAGCCATGTGGCCCTATTAGCTGACGGAAGTCTGCCTGCACAGGAGGAATCAGCATAGCTGACTGGGCTCAGTCAACCAGCTTCCCAGTGAACACAGCTGGGACTGAACATAGTGTGTGAGACTGACAGATGCCAGACTGAGACCGGGGGTTTTTTCCCGAAAAGATTAACCAGACTCAAAATTAGAAGAACAAATCTAAAATAGATATTAACTTAAATAAATACTGCACTTTTATTTTAAAGACTTTCATTTTTCATTTTTAAACTTTCATTTCTGGGTAAAAACAGACGAGCATCCCCTTAATTAGAGCAACCACAAACCTACACAACAGAGAGCAGGTCAAAAGATAGACGATGTCAGCCCATGCGGCCACCTCCGCCCCTCACGCTCATCTCGGTTGCCATGGCGTTGAAGTGTGATTAGAACTCTGGCTAACCAACATGGCTGACGATATTGACTTCCTGTCTGGTTCATGCAAACAGGATGTGACAGATTTAATTTGTTTGTCAGCCCACCTTAATTTAAACAGAAGGCTGGAAGCGGGAGAGAGGCAACGACTGAGGGAGGTGAGGAGTGAGGGAATTAGAGTGAGGCTTTCACACACACACACACACATACACACAAACACACACACTTTCT
The DNA here is from genome assembly GCF_900880675.1 of Sparus aurata. NCBI lineage: Eukaryota > Metazoa > Chordata > Actinopteri > Spariformes > Sparidae > Sparus > Sparus aurata. The sequence continues at coordinate 8,047,761 of NC_044207.1, read as the reverse complement.
GATTGGCTTACTTGCAGTTAAAATGAGCGACATGTGTGTGCTCATTGCAGGTGTTTCCCCTTTACTTTTTAGTGGGTTGTTTCCACAAAATCACCTCGTGCGACCATGAAAACACAGAATGATTGTGTGAGCGGCTTCAAACTGTCTTTCTCATCATTTTTTTCAAAGGAAACGCAGAAAATCTAAAAGGTTAAAATATTGGAAATGTTGGATGAACAGACAGGTGAATAGAAAAAGGACATGAGTGTGTTAATGGTGTGTAGAACATGTAAGAAATGACAAATACATAAAGCGGGAACGACAGAGAGAAGATGTAAATAGAAGAAGGCACAGTAGATTAAGTTGGAGTGACTTGATTGTGACATGATGGTGTAGGTAACAAAGTCAGAGAGAGAGAATTACAGCAAGAGGGACAGAGTAGAGAGAGGGATATGAGGAGGAGTGGTGAAAGGGGAGGACGAGGAGGGTGAGCCTACCTTACGGAGAGCTTCATGACGGAGCATGGAGCAGATGGACAATCTGGACTAGTGTGTGTCTGAGAGACAATCCTGATGGTAGAAGAGAGCGAGAGTGTGACAGTGAATACAAAGGGCTGTATTATTGTTTAAATCATTGATCTTGTCCTGTTCTCTCCTGCTCTCTTCCGCTATCTATCTATCTATCTATCTCTATATATATATATATATATATATATATATATATATATATATATATATATATATATGTATATATATTTTATTATATCTATATCTTTTTATTTTACCTCAGATATTTCTGTGACAGTCACATTGGCAGTCAATCATCTTGTCTTCATTCTTTTTCTTTCAAAAACTCACATCACACCTCCGCACTTTCACACATCTAAACCCCTTTTTTTCTCAGTTTTCCTATGGTTGTTATTATTTGAAGGTCCTAAGCTGTATGTAGTTCCTCATCATCTGCCCTGATTTATTTCTGTGTACTAAATGCACTGTTACCAACTGTCCATTTCACCGATGGCAGCCAGTGGATTTGTGGCTGGCATCAATTCTATGTGTTTCTGAGATTACCAGGATTATGTCTTGGAGGATCATGGCTGGATTAAACACAAGCTCGCATCATGTTATTGAGATATCTGTCAATGAGTGCATTTCAGTTCACCTCTTTCTATGCACATTTTCAATTTGCACATTAAAAAACCTGAGTTTAAAGTGCTGGAAATATTAGTCCAAAAGTCCAAAATAGTGCAAAAAAGTTTGGTTTTGTTTATATTTGACATTTCTGAATCTATTTTCAAGAGTGCCAGGACACTATCAGCAATATCAACGATTCAGGCGAGGCAGATAACATAAAAAGCACACCACGAGCATACATCAGTGGGGCGTGTGTCACCTAAGAACAATGATTAAACTAATATTGTGTGATGGTTTTGAATAACAGTGACAGTGGGACCTATCCGTTGGCTGTGCGGTTTTGATCATTTCAAAGTAATGCGTCTGTTTCAGCAGTGTGTCTATTTATTGTCACCTTCCTCTGGTGCACACCTCGGCACATCTGTTGCCAGGTGTAGAACATCTCGCCCCAGCATTATTCTAGTACCCAGCTGGAAAGTCACCTTCCACCACGCCGACACACTGCCACAAGGCTGTGGTTCTGGTTTGTTACCACGGAGACGAGCACGTAGAGCGACGGTTGCTGTTTGCCAGCGATGCTTGTCTTGGCAGGGAAACGGCCAACTCTGAGGTCGAGTGACAGCCAGACGCACGCACACACACGCACACACACACACATACACACACACACACACACACACACACACACTGTCTCTCTCTCTCTCCTCAAGGCTCAGCACAGGCAGGGCAGGGGGTGGGATGGGGTGGGTTGGGGGGGTTCCGTGTGTGTGAGTGTGTGTGACAGTGTTAAGCAGGCGAGGGTGACAGTGACGTGACACTGGTGAAATAATTATGAGTCCAAAACAGGGCTGACAGGGAGCAGCCCGTGCCCTTCAACTATCTGTCAACTGTCATTAACATAGAGCCCTGATACACAGCCTGAGGAGGGAGAGAGGGGGAGACTGAAATGGGAAGAGAAAAGGAAAGAAGACAAACTACAGAGGGGGATGCAGACAAAATGAGCCATCTAAAGAACTGAGTCTTAAAAATCCTTTTTTTTAAGATAAGCTAACACGCATAAGGGGGTCTCATTTATAAAACACTGCATGGGATTCGCACTATAAGTGTACGTGCACCCAAAATTGCGTGTGCCAAAAACATTCTGATTGATAAAAACCTGGCGTACGCACAACAATTGCGCAAATATCCTTTAAAACCTCCTCATATTCCACCCTCTCCACACCCACATTCAACCGTAAATGGTCAATGCAAAGTGCCCCATCAATGTTAATGCCTGGAAATGAGCCGCTGATGGACAGTTCTTTAACTTGAATCATGGCCACAACGAGAGAAAGACAAAGGTGTTCGTTGGTTAGGTAGTTACAAAGCACATATTGTATACATTCATTCATGTTGTCCTTTAGCAGCTCGAGGACTGTGACAGTTTACACGTTACACGTGAATGGCTCCGCAGTATTTTTTCTAGGATATCATTTGAAAGTGGAAGTGTGACACATGAATACAATTTTTTTATTTATTTATTTATTGAAGTTTAGTTCCAGTAAACGCGGCCTGCATTATTATTAGGCCTCACAATAGGGATATGGAAAGTAACATTTGTGCGAGGGCTGTCACTGACTTTATTTCTACACGTTCTTAATTTACACAATGTGCTTATTGTGAAGATGTACGGGGTGAGTTGACTGGAGAAGGCAGAGAGAGAGAGAGAGAGTGTGTGTGTGTGTGTCTGCCATGGCACTGTCTCCACTGAGCTCCGTGTCGCGCACAGTTCACTGTGGCGATTTTACACACAACTACAGAACTAGGCTATATGGAAATTAGAATCGTACATATATGTGCAGTATTCATTCTTTGATAACATCTGGTGTAATCTGGGATAGCTACAATGCTGTGCTCCAGGGTCTGGAATGAGATGGTGAGACAGGAAATATTGATTTCAGATTTGAGTCGGCTGATACATTTTACTTATAAAAGCTCTTTATGGAATAGTTATACTTCACTATATGCGCAGGTCAGATGGCACCACTGGTTTGTATGTTTATGATAACTTGGATCTATCAATAACGTTTGATATGAAGTGGAATCAATTGTGATATGTATCATTATGCACAGAATAATGCCTCTCACATTAGATTCTACAATCTGCTTTAATTCACCACCTCACCTCCACAGAGTCCGCCATTTGTACCACCATGTTTTTACAGTAGGCCAGACAACTCACAGCAAACACTAGCTCTAGAGAGATACTTTTGTCTTTATTGCTGCCACCGTAAGGGGAGGGTGAGGCAAAGGGTGTTTATCTGGTTGCAATCTGCAATCCTTCACACTGTACCGCTAAAAAAGGGAGTACAAAGAATTACAAGCCTTAAGATTTTGATTCTGGGTGATTTAGTCACACCTATGGTTAATGGTGGGAAGATCATGTGTGTTTTATATAATGAGTCCAAGAGTTCTGCTTGAAATGACTCATCTGATCACCACTGGGTGCCATCAGCTTTTCCTTGAACAGCTTTTCTGTAAGAAACACAACAGAGAAAGAACTGCAGACAAATAAATGTTGGCCTGAGACAACATATCGTTTTCAGAAGAAAACTGAAAAAGAGAGTCACTGTAGTCACACAATAAGGGTCATGTTTTATTTTTTTTCCCTGCAGTTGTTGCTATTTTCAGTCCGTATGCAGTGGTCTGCAGCATAACCCTGCTCATCAACATAAACCTAATTCTTAAAACTGACAGGGAACTGTGGCTGTTGGATATTGTCATCAATGTCAGGCATGTTGAGGTCAAGAAGGTGCAGTAATCTGGCTGCACCTTCATTTATAATCTGCATACACACAACACTGGCATAAAAACTCTTTTATGAAATGTATTCAAAGTGTATTTTTTCATCACATTTCAGTTAAATACGAAATTCTGCGTGTTTTCAAATGGATGTGAATTTCACATTTCAAAAAAAAGAAAAAGAGTAAATCTCACTGTTAAGAGACATTATTGTCAAATGTCCTACCCCATGAGATCTGTTTCTTCTGCTGTAAATGTGTGTCAAAGTGTTTCTATAGCAGGCTGTGGACTGATACGTGGATTAGGCGAAGGCCCGGGTGAAATATGTCAGAGAACACCCTGTTACCAAGAGTCAGGATGTAAAACGCCTCAGTGTACATAACTCTTCTTAACGGGGAGTAAATCCCTCTTCAAAACAAGAAGACACGCAGTACATTTCACAACAATATATTTGGAAATAAATCTCACATGATGCACCATGAAACACTCAAAGAGACGACGAGAGAGGCCGAGTTAAGGAGGAAAAAGAGAGAGAGATGAGAGGGGGATTTATGAACAGGGGGGATATCCCAGTGCCTAAGACGAGCCAAATGGCCAACAATAGACTGACGGACTGAAAACACAAATAAAGAGCCATTTTTATGATGTGAATGGATGGGTTCCCTAGAAGACACTTGGCTGGATTTTATTTGGTCGTGGCTTTGGCCCGAGCCAGTACATATTTCTGTTTTATGAAGAGACTCAACAGCTAAGACAGCGGCTAACAGAGTGGTGCGAACCCTCTCACCTCATTCAGTTTGGTAGAGAGAACAAGTGGAGGGAGAAGAAAAGACAGGTGAATACAAATACAACAGAAACAAGAAAGAGGATAATTTAAGTGATACATAAAAAATACAAAAGGATCGCACATTTACAGTTTGAACTGTATATACACGTCTGCTGCTCTGAAATAAGCGCATTCCATACTTTCACTCACAGTCACACAGGTACATACATACAACTTCTTTCATTATCACTGAAGCTGAAAGGCTGTACATAGAAAGTGAGAGGACAGTCTCGTCCTTTTGGCACTTAACTAAAACACATCAGACCAATCAGTGCTCTACGTTCCATGCTCTCAATTGAAATCAAAGGTTGATCAGGCTTTTACTGTTGTTGCCAAAAATGTTATTTATCCCTCAGACAGTTTCAGGTCTTTTTTGCATCTTTTAAATTTTTTTTTTTTATATTTTTATCATAACTGTGTGATTGTTTATCACCAATGTTTGTATTTTATCATTTCTATAATCATTTTATCTTCACCACAATGTAAAAACAACTATGGTCACCACTCATTATATCTATATTTTATAATGGTTGCAAATTGAATTGATTTAACAGGATCATCTTGTCGTAATCATTTCATATCTCATTAATTATTAACTATTTATCATGCCCTTCTTACAGCCCGTAGAATTTCAAGCCTAAAGAATAAGGCTGGCAGTATTTTATATTTTTCTGATCAGCCACAAATGAAAAAGACCAAAACCAACCATGCTTTTGTTTGTCTTTTTGAAACAACTCTGCCAATTTAGCCTTCATATAAAAAAAGGTCACATATTAATAGTTAAAAAATGTCGGCTTGACACAGTGTGTGTGTTTGTTGTAATGAGGGAACATGTCACCTAGTGCCTCATTGATGTTTTTGACAATGAAGATCTATGACAAAGAGGAATGAGACGTATCAGATCTTAAAACACACACACACACACACACACACACACACAGACACACACACACACACACACACACATACACACTTCACTTTTGGATTAGAGGTCGGCCGATATCAAAAATATAGACTGTGTATTATTTTTTGTTGGTGAAAGATGAGACAACATAGTCATCTACATTGAAATTGTTTTCAATTCTTTTTTTTTTCTTAGATGTAACACTATCATAACTGAACAATCTTTGGTATTAACTAAACATTAGAGCCGTCTGTCTCTCCCCCTAGTCTCTCCCACCCTCCTGGTGATGAGTTACAGTGAAAGGCTTTGTAACATCAGTAAAACAGAGTAACTTTAGAGATGTGCAGGACACAGTCTTTAATTTGAATTGAAAAGCTAGCAGATACTGTCTGTTTGATAAAGACACAAGATCTGGAAACATGTATTTAGTGGATTACATTGCTGGAATCTTGTTCTATTCGCGCTGTTCTGTGGCTTAACTGACCAGGATTTCTTCTGTTGCACGTCCCATTACGTTGTTATATCACCCTTACAAACCATTAATGTTTGTGCATATTCACAGAGTAAGGAGGGTCCCAAAGTGTGGATGTGTGGAAGTGTGGATGGATAGTTTCGTTCTGGTTTACTTGGAAGGGAGAATGCCACATTGGTAGTTTACAGTTTAAAGTAACGTAACATTAACAGAATGGTTTCTGGCTGCCTTCCATGCCCTGTCCCTATTGTGGACAAGGTTCAACTGAAAACAGATCGGACGAGAGCAGTCTGGCTGTGAGAGACTAGATATGCCTTGAATGCCACACTTCAGCCTCCAGTAAAATCAGTTGTTCCAAATGTAATGTTACGAGGGGACAACAAAGATTTAACCTCAAATGATGAGGATTTACTCAGCGTAACATACATGCAAAATGGTGACGTATTCTCCTAGGGTTGGTGGAGGCTGCGTAGCCATTGGCAACTATCAGAGCTTCAGCGAGTGACCAAAAACACCAAAGATCAAAATACTAATAGTACTCCTCATCTTAATTTTCTACTCTATTGATGCTCTCTGTCAGCCTTCATGTAAACTAAATAATGGTATTCAGGTAACCATTAAATACTTTCATCAAAATACCTTAAACTTCGCTTTGTATAAGAGGGAGTTGTCTTCTGACTTGTTTTTTTAAAGCTTGGCAAACTCTTGAGTACAGTCGATAAATCAGTTCTTGTCTTCATGTCTTTAATAAAATGCTGCATGAAATCATTTGGACAGTGGGATGAGGCACAGCATTGTATAAAAGATTCCTGCAGCTGGTAAAATAGTCATCACTGTAAAATTAATTGCTCCCGTTGCCTGGATCTTTGACAGGCAACATGTGACAGTTGTTGCTTTCAGTGGGGAAAACGGCAGTTAAAGGAAAGACGACTCAATCTCTTCCTCTGCCTTTCATACAGTATCTCTTTCAATCTCTCACACACATGCTAATCGTTCCCTCTCATTTGCATCCTAATGATTTCACTCTGCCTTTTTAGCCCTCGTCCGATCCCTCTATTAAGTTATCTGCCACATGGGCTCCCTCCCCATGTCTTTGTGTAGGTGTCTGCTGACTTTTCTGTCTGTTGTAGGCTTTTTATGGTGGTTATAATTTGGTACCAAGGGGTGGGATTTCAATACTTTATGCTTGATCTCTTACACGAAGGCCACATGTGTCACTCAAGGAAACACATGGCAACTTAAAAAAAAAAAGACAGAAGTGAAAAAAGAAAAAAAGGGAAAAAAATAAGTAGGAAGGAATATGGCAGGACCAGGAGTTAACAATTATTATTTCAGTGCAAGCTGAATGAAGAGATCACATAATTCAGTCAGTACCCACAGAGAATTGGGAAGCAACAATGTGAAAGATACAATGAATTACTGTTAAAGCAAGTGTGCTTTATGATCAGATTTTTTTTCCCTGAATCCTTGATTGTTGAATACATTTTTTATCAGATTATATCTGATCTGTTATGTTTTATTTCACTTATATTAAAAATAAATAGATACATTTTTTTCAACCCCAAGTTGAACATGGTAACAAAACTGGTAACAAGATTTTAGGTATCTAACTTTAGCTATCTGACTTAGCTGTATTACTTCCAAAATTGTACATGTTTCGACTGAACAAAGAGCGATGCATACAAACAGTGTCATTCAGCAAAAACTGTAATCTTCACAGTATTAATGACTGCAACATCATCTTCGTCATCTGCATTACAAATTCGATGCTTCTCTGAAAAAACCCTTTCGTTAGTCATTTAATTTGAAACGAGATGCAGTTAGATTTAAATGCTAAAACTCACAAAGAGCAATGGTTTGAAAAACTATTTGCATCATCGGTTTTTGATACCTATGTCCATGGTTCTCTGTTCTCAAATTCCCTGTTACCCATTCAATTTGTAAGATGGTGTAGCGTGTGTTTAAGTTCAATTAAATTCAACAATTATACAGTATAAAGAAAGTTTCTTTCTCTCACAGGAGAGCTAATGAGCAACAAATACACAAAGCAATAAATTAATGGTGTGTATAATTAACCAGGAGTGTGGCAGGAGATGCATGATGGAGCACCAGTAAGGAACGCACGTGTCAACGCATCATGTGTGTGTGTGTGTGTGTCAACTTAAATGAGAAAGAAAGAAAGTGCAGTACTGGTGTATCTATACTGCAGAAAATAAGTTTTGAAACCATTTAAAATTTTCACAATTGAAAAGTATTGGATTGATTGATTATTATTGATCATTGAAAACCTATATTTTTGACAACACTTTGACATTAGATTTCAAAATGCCAATATGTTATAGCTGACAGTACCATATTACTCTTACATATACTTTACTTTCCTGACTTTGCTGCAACAAATCATACCACTTTGTCACTTTGTTTGAGGGGATATTGTTTTATAAGCCTGTTATTTCAAGATTTGTGTCTGTTTTTTATTCTATTCTCATTTTATACACATTCATTATTCTGTCCTTGTGCTGCTGTAACACCCAAATTCCCCTCTCATCATAACTCATTTCATCATTTGACATTAAATTATCTTTACATGTTTTTTTTTTTTTGTTTTTTTTTTTAATCCAACCTTGGACCTTTATCATAAATTACATAATCGAAAAATGTATCCAACTCACCTGACACTCACCATTCTATAGAAGGCCACATGTAATGACGCCCTAAACAGCTTGCATCAAACACGTTATTTCCTCTGTTCTCAGATCTATTGTTCTACAGATCTCATCAATGAAGAAAACCCTAAGCCTAAACCCTACAACGACACATGAAAAACTCCTAAACGTGTCCTTTCTTTTGTCCTTGAAGCTGTTGACCTAAGGACACCCTCAAGGCTCACAGTATACTGCATACTGATATAAAACAAAAAAACCTTATGTGTGTCAGCAAGCGGGACCAAGCTTTGACGGTAAAATTAATTGGCTTTGGTGAAGCAATTCCAGCCTCCGAAGTCCAGACTGGATCCGTCAACTGGATGGATCTTGAGCGATCTGGATACAGGTGTCTTCATGCTCCATGGCTCATCTGTTAATCTGAGGTTGTGTCATTTTTCTAAACATTCCAATTCTCTTTGTCCTTACAGCTTGCCTACTGACTTCTCATCTCTTGCTCTTGTCTTTCCCCCTTAGGGCTACAGAAGTTGCCTTCAGCTTACCCTTCACTGAAGCTATTGATGTGTGGGGAGTCGGCTGTGTCATGGCCTTCCCTCTACCTTGCTGATAACCTCCTCCGTGCTGACTGTGACTATAAGGTTGTAGGTCCACTGCCTCAGGCAAATGTCTACATCCAAGTGGAGACTTTGTGCAGAAGGTCAAGTGATGTGATTCTGTATTTTTTGCATGCAGATGAAGTTCATGGTTGAGGTTCTGGGTCAGCTGGAGGACCATATGCTCCATGCTGGGAAATATACCCAGTGAGGAAGAGGCTGCTGATGGTCAAACATGGATGCTGATGGTAGAGTATTCATGTTCTTCTTTGTTTTAGTTGATCTAATCATTTTAATTGACCTCTTAAAATATTCTCATGCATATTTTGTTCTTTCAGACACCAGACAAATATTCAGGTGCCAACAACATGGAGCCAAAAGAGCGGAACAGCTTCACTGACCTGCCCAGCCCTCTAGATGACCTGGTTAATGAAGGTGCACGCTGTTGTTACCAGTTAATTATCCGTCTCTGAGTGGTATGGGCTGGATCAACTGTAATGAATCTGTTTCTATTCAAAAAGGGAGGCTGCTGAATTTGAGGACATGGGGGCTTTTGTGGGCCTCATGAACCAGCTGCTGCATCTAGACAGGATTCAGGGAATCTATACCTATCAAGCACTGCAGCATCCTTTCATCACAATGTCCTACCTGACAGCCACCAGGCCTGCTGATGGAAATAGATGCACTGTATTCTTTGATGATGGTCCTACCACGGATCAAGAGTGGAACGGAGAATGAGTGGATTGGAGCACTGACTGTCACAACCAGCTCTTATCAAAACACTAATGTGAAAATCATCACAGAAGGCTGCTTGTCGACAGTTTAAAAGAGTTCGTAAAAATAATACTGATCAATAATCAATAACACTCAACGTCACCTACAAACTACTGCAACACTATGAGGATGAGCAGTAACAAGCAAGCATAAAGGAAAACATGTGTCGTGTGTGTGTGTGTGTGTGTGTGCGTGTGTGCATGCGTGTGTGCGTGTGTTTGTTGAAGAGTAGCATGTAGAGTAATGAGGTTGTGTGTAATGGTTTACTAAAACTATTCAGACCGGCAGAAAGACACTTGTGCCATATTGACATCATCAAGACATAATGGTAAATACCACTTCTTATTTGTACACACTGTTTATGTTTAAATCCAAGTGCTAAGAGGGTTTCTAAAAAGCAAAGAAACATACAAAATGTATATTTTCATGGAATCAATATGAAATGATCTTCTGACAAAGAATAGCTTCATCTTTAATCATGACAGGATGAGAAAGCAAAAACAACAACTCTTTCCCCTAAATAAAATATTATTTTAAGCAACTCTTGAAGTTTTTAGTTAAGTCATGCAGTTGCAGTACTTTGCATCAGCTGTCGCAAAGACAAATTGCCACTTGCATCATCACAATGCAGAGCGACATTACGCTTTCCAATGACACATCTCACACTGAAAACTGTGTGTGTAAGGATTGTTTCCCCAAGTTGCACTCATCAGAGGGCTATTTAAATCCAGTCATTCTATCAGACAGCACTCGTTGTCAAGGTGTAACCTGGTGTAACAACAGATAGCTTACTTTACTTTTATTGCTGTCCAGATCATCAGTTGAAGCCAAAATGACACTTTCCATATACATATGTGCACAAAGGTCCACATAACGAAGGTTGTACATGTTGACTCTGAGGGGACACTCAATATAGTGCAACAAATTCACAAGGTCACCACTGAGTACAAGCTACGAAATATGTCTGCGAACATGTGGTATGCGTCCTCAAAGCGTGCCCCAGAAGGTTCTATAAAAACGGTGTTAACAAGAACTGGTCTCTGCAGCTGTTTGTGTATACTTCTATGCAGGACAGCTGTAGCTCAGGAGGTAGAGCAGGTCATCTAGTACTCGGAAGGTGGCTGGTTCCAATCCCCAACTCCCCCAACTGCATGCGAAGTGTCCTTGAGCAAGATACCGAAGCCCAAATTGCTACTGATGAGCAGTTGGAACCTTGCATGGCAGCCTCTACCATCAGTGTATGAATGGGTGAATGTGACAAGTGTTGTAAAGTGCTTTGAGTGGTCAGTGGACTGGGAAGGCGCTATAGAAATGTAAGTCAATTTTTCATTCTATTATGGAGTATGAGGTCCCACATTTCACTTACCAATTCAGCCTGACATTGTGTTCCTGAAAGGTACATTTTCTCTCATTTTGCCTTAAAACCTAGCAGTTAACTTAAAGGATCCTCCTTCAGTTTAGAACTGCAGTCCCACCACAGACAAATGATTGACAAGAATATAAAAATGAATGCAGTAAAACTAGAGATGTCATTATTTTGTATGTTACTACAAATAATTTTCTGATTGTATACTAGTCTTAAATATTTATAGTAAACAGCAGAAAACATGGAGCAGAATCAAGGAAATAGAGGTACAACTAGCGGGCGAACAAATGTAATGTGCATACATTACAATAGGCTGGTAGTAGATCTGAAGAGCATTGGACAGGCTTCAAGAAATGGCCTATCACACCAGTTCGCTGAGATGGATTCACTACCGGCTCAAAGTGTCCAGCAACGATTGAAAAGGTCACTCGTGTCTCTGCTGCACCCCTCAACATCCCGTACACCTTAGCCTCTAATCTGAATAGTGTGTGTGTGCTGTGTGTAATCTGAATAGTAATAAGGCTGCCTGATAGATTGATGCATAACAGCAAGGAGCATGCAGAGCAGGCAGCCTATTTTGGTGTCAACTCCCTTTATTTTCTACCTGGCCCTGTTTCATTCAGCCACTTCAGATGTTGTAGATCTGATACCAGGCTTTAAGGCAGGGAAATGACTTTGATCAAAGTTGTATTCTGTTGTTTCAGTGCGCCTGGCGGTGGGGTTTGACATTTTATTTTGTACCCCTGCTTGTTTAAGCTAAAAGGAAATGGTGTGATTTCCCTGCATACTCTCTGCTGTGTTCCTCCCAAAACCTGATTACACAATCCTAAAAATTAGATCTTATACATTTCAGTCACCCCAACAATACAATTTTGATACTTGAAAAATTTCATCAGTTACTTATCAGTTCCTCAACTAATTCTCCCTCCTTCAGTAAAGGCTAGTAACACTGTCAGCCCCTGCCTAAGCTGACATGTCCTGGACCAGGTTTATCACAAAACACATCCAAATATTAGAGAGACAGTAAATCTCTCAACACCATAAAATGCTGAAGCATTACTAGAATACAATATCAGCACGTTTTAACATTAATACATGGCTGCCCAACACCAGTCCACAGCATTAAAAACAGCAACGTGAAATGTCTTTGTTAGTCTGTAAAAGCATCAGGGCCCTAAATTTTCAAATGGAACTGATGACAGGAAGGTCTGTGAATCATCAGCTGAGTAATAGAAACTTTGTTTCATTGTGTTCAACACCACAAACCAAACTACTTTACATTACTAGGGCCCTATAAAATCCGTTTTATTTTTTCCCAAATTCTGTTAGATTTTTTCCCTGATTCCGTTTTTTCCGTGTTAATTTATGGGAATTCCGTTTTTTCTGTTTTAATTTTGTGAATCCCGATTTACTCTTATTATACTACCAAAAACAGTGTGTTTTTAATGTAAATGACTAAAATGTACACAAATTAAATAGAAATTACCTTAAATTAATTGAGGTGACAAACATATTTCCTCAATACTGTACCGTACAGTACAGTAAATTGCATCAAAAACATTTGATTCTTCATACAGTAGTATATTTTGTGTTTTTATGGGTTTCATTGAATAAAAACATGGTCAGCAGATCCAGAAAAGCCTCCCAGCCCGGTCAGAGTCAGCTAAGAGGGCTGTGGCTAACGGGGCTAGCTAGCTAACAGCAGCCACTGTTAGCAGCAGTTAACAGTCACTCTGGTATTATATGCTGATAATATGAATCAGACAGGTGGCTAACTCTAAACGCATTAACGTTACACCTTTAATTATGATTTCTCAGGTCTGCTTCTTTGCAAAACAACAGTTCACCTGACACATACAAGTCGTTGGGGAACTGCTCGACTCTGTACTGAGGGGTAAATGTCAAGTTTCTCAGCTTTTTCGCCAACGAAGACGGAGCCGTGGGCAGCCGCTTCGCCATGCTTGCACTGTTTTGACGGGGGAGCTCAGTCTGTGGGGAGGGGGGCGGTGGCGACTTGTTGTGCCACGCGGATTTGGTTCCCCCCGTGCAGTTTTCCCCAGACAAATGTTCCTCTTCCACACGAGAACAACATTTCAGTGAAATTATGTCAAATTCCGCGATATTCCGCGTTAAAAAGTAGATAACGTTTTAATCAGCCAATTCCGTGATCCCGTCCGCGATTACGTGATCGCGGAAATCATAGGGCCCTACATTACCTGTATGGTACTGGGGTGTGAGGAGAACTGTTGGTTATCAGTTCTCTAAAAACACAAAACAAAAAGTGGCCACATATGTAGATGGCGCTGTTCCAAGAGTTAAACTTTTTTATTATTATTATTTACTAATAATACATAAAATCAATTAAAATAATTATAAAATAATATATAAAACATACCTGTACTATGCCAACCCAGAAGCCAGAAAAAAATGTTGCTATTTCACACTTCTGCAAACCGCGTATATGTTCATATTTGTACGTCATGTCATATCACGTTCACATTACACGCAAATGAGCTGACACTCAAGTCCAGAGCTGAAGGGCATGTCAGTGAAGGCAGCTGCCAGCGAAGTCTGGACAATTTACAGTTGAGATGGTGGCAGCAAAATCATCTGAGCCAAATCATGATGTTTTGCTAACCCGAACTAAGTGCTTTTTGTGCCTAAACCTAACCAGACCATAGGCACAGCAAAATCATGACATAAAATCAAATATATGACATGTAAAAGAGGAATGTATCAGTGGTTTGAAGAAACACACATTGCCAACATTTATTTTGCCGATTGGGTTGACTTTACTCTGAAGAAAGAGACAAAGAGATTATATAAGCATAAAAGACCAGGAAAACTAGGTCAGGAATTATATACTTTTTTGGCCGACAACACAAATGACCCACATCAATCAAAGGGATCAGTGGAATTAAAAATCAGCTAGCCTGGTTCAACTAGCATCCCAGGACCGAGTTTACAATCTTTGTTTCCCCCTCCGTAGCCAGTAAGCTTGTGGCGCAATTACTGGGACTTGAGGGAGAGCCGTTAGGACTGAACTGTCCTTTAACAATTACCAGCCGCTGTGAATATTAAAATAATATTAAAATGTCTGCCTCCATCTGCGGTCCTGCTCTGATTGCTATCTTAACCTCTGACTGTGGGGGAGGCCCAGCAGTCCAGTCTGCTCAGAAACACCAACAAGACTGAGAGGAGCCACACTTTAATTCTTCCTCCTGCGATTCCTGGATAATAGGGAGGATGGATAATATATGCATGGCAGATATTACTGTCTGGGCCATAATGTGTGGCCACACACACAATTCTACATGCATGCACACACTACAGTGAACACACACATTTATTAATCTCTGCAACTGAACAGGACGGTTTGAGAGGGAAGGAGGCAATACAGGGCTATTATATTTGAATCATCATAGATATCTCTCTCCCTTTCTTTCTCTCTCTCAGTCCCTCACACACACACGCACGCACACGCATACGCACGCACACGCACGCACACACACACACACGCACACACAGTTCTAATCCTCCCTGATAGAAATACCGATGTGTCAAAGCCATGAGGGCAACTCTTAAATCAAATTGGGGGGAGACGGAGGGCGGCAAAGACGGAAAGATAGATGTAAGGGAGGAAGGACAGAGGGACAGATAGAGAGGGATTTGAGACGGACGAATAGATGAAACAAGGGAGGGGAAGTCCATGTAGGTTCTACACTGTGTAGTGTTACATACAAAAGAGGAAGAAATTAATTAACAAAGTTTCCTCTCCAGACATGACATGACATATTGTTTTGCTAACACTTGAACTTTAAACTGATATTAAAAGAAACCCTGAAACACCCCTTCCCCAAACACACAATATTACACAGACACACACACACACACACACACACACACACACACCTAGTTACTCACAGAACTTCCAAATGATAACCAAGATTCATCTCAGTCATTGATAAGGATGTGACAACTAGTCCATTTCCACAGTCCTTCACAGTACATGATAACACCACGACACAGATTAAAGCAAATACAGAGATGGAGCACTGGTCCACACACAGATGTACACATATCCACAAAACAATCTGCTTAACTGTTGCAATGTAATACTACAATACATATCTCAGAGGGGGGTGGGCTGTAATTTGTGGTGGAGATAATAAATCACACAGATATTATGAGAGCAGGGATTGAGACAGAGGAGAGGAGAGAGACTTTTTAATTATGACTTAAACATCAAACTCAAAACACGTCTCAGGGGATTGTGCATAATGATTTCATCTCCCTCTTTTTGTCTTGCTCAAGCTGAGGGATCTTGATTTTCTTATTTTTTATTATCACTATTTGCAGGATTAAATGAATCAACAAGACAAAGACACAAGATGCTGGTAATACAGTCAGGGGAGGAGAAGGCAACCTGAGGAACTTTCAGCTAAGTCCCCATCTTGTAAGAGTGGGTTATAATTTCACATTTGGTATGCTTTGTGAACTCCGGTTCCACAAATTCCTCTGGGGGTCTTCACATGTGTATGTTGATGCCACTGTTCTATAAAAGATATGCTCACAAAGCAAGTTGTATTTGCATTAAGATGAGTAAAACACATAGAGGCTGATACCAAGCAAAGGGATCACTCACTTTCAGTTACTAATACTGACATCATTAATGTCACATATAAAGGAATAAATATCGACTTTCACACTTTATAGAGCAGTGATGGGATCAAAATGTTATGTTTTACTTGAGTTAAAGTGGTAATATGTCAACATTAAACTAAATCCTACTTCAAAAAGGTATTATCAGTAAATTGTGCGTATGTCAAAATACATTTTACAACTAGATTAGTAGATTTTCCATATCCTATGAAAACTTTTTTACTTCATATTACATACTGTTAATGTGCGATCTTTAAGACAACAGGCCACAATAGAAACGCACACACACACACACACACACACACACACACACACACACACACACACACACAGACCACATCAGACTTCTTTTTCTTCTTTACCCCTAATTCTCTTACACTTCACCCCTCTGCTCTCCCTCCCTTCTCACTCACCATCCCTTTTGTTCCGCACACTCCTATTTATCACGGTGTGAAGGTTGAAAGAGATATTATTATGGGGTGTCGGGCTGGAGAGAGGAGACAGGGGTAGCCACACGGATCGCGTGGGGAGAACGCGGGGCTAATGACGGGAGGACAGGCTTGGTCAGTGGCCTGTGGTACCTGCTGGATGTGATAGATGGAGAGCGGAGAGGGAGGATGAGGGGAGGGAGGAGGGCAGGGAGTCCTTTCTCTGCCAGCACATGTATTTTATTGTATTGTTTCTAGGAACTGACTTTGTAGCATTTCTACCATGTCACTATGGTAGGGTTTAATAAAATGAGTATTTACATGTTTGGCTGTACCTGGTTGCCAGCAGTGTTTGCTATTGTTGATGAACATGTGTTTGTGTGTGGCTGCGCAGTGGGGGTTATTTAGTCGGACTGCACAATTATACAAATAATACATATTAATTCTGCCTACCTCCATTTAAAATATTCAGTTCTTTAAACTTAAAAATAATATTCTGTTATTGTATTATAATGTATCAACAGTCATACATACAAATCTACATCTAAATATACAGTACACATTTTTGGAGAACCACCATTAAAGTATCAGCAACATTGAATTCAAATTGGCAGAGGAGTAGAACAATACAGCAGTGAATCACTTGACCTGTGGCTGCCAAAATAAAGCAGTACAATACTTATTTTTCTTGCTGCACTCTAGGGCTGCACGATTCTGGAAAAAATGTGAATCACGATTTTTTTGCTTAGAATTGAGATCACGATTCTCTGGCACGATCTTTTTCACAAAATGTTTATTGCATTGATGAACTTGAACAGAACAAAACAAAACAAAAAAAACATGATAGTATGGCAGATACTACTATGCCTCTGCCAAAGCAATGTTTTTTTGTTCATTTCAAGTTCTATCATTGGATGAGAAATTATTTTTACACAAGTTAAAAAAAAAAAAAATTTGTCTCCCGAGATGAGAGGGCATCCTTTTATACCTCATGTTGTACAGTGTTTATTGGGGCCGTATCTTAAGCTAGGTGATATGTGATAGCTGCTGTGATCGGCTTTTTAAAACGGAGGCATAATTTTCTTCCATTTCCAAAAGCCGCCTCAGAGGTAGAGGTAAACATGTGACGTGACGTGAAGCCCGACGTTGGGCTGTGAGCAGTTGACAACGAATTTGTCTTCAAAATAAGAGCTTTACATTACACCCCATTGGAGTTTAGAGCTGGGTTCTTAGCGGGGGGCTTTTAATTTGAAAGTAGCGACCGTTCCTAGATTGTGGCTACAACAACAAGCTAACACAACCATACAGCTAGAGATCCAGGAGACGCTAGCATCTCCTGATCTCAGCGGCTGTCCAGTTGCTCATCTAGCAGGCAAGGCGGAAATAAGTGTACCCTCCGAGGCGGGAAATCGGCGGACCAAAACAGACCCCCAATTTGCCGCCCTCTGTCTAAAACCGCGGACCTAGCCGCCAAAAGGACGGGCAGATTGGCGGCTTGTTGCCCCGTCTAAAAACGGCTTCTCACTCACTCCTTCCATACACTTAACTGCAGGCGGGCTTCCGCCACTGAATCACGTGTTGTAAAGACGCTTTTCCACAGGTTGAGGGCGGAGGCAGCGGCAGTGCTGCATTTGGTGGCGCTTCAAAAAATCCGGGAGGAAAATAGGAGCATTTGTTTGTGATTCAGCTCGAGATATAAAATGCTTCAGAATCGCTGTGTGTAGATATGAGATCACGTGTATGTGTGAATCGAGATCGCGATTTTTTAACGATTTTTTGTGCAGCCCTACTGCACTCTCAGCACTTTCTCTGCTGTTACAATGACTCACAGGCCAGCATCCACTACTCCTAAGCCACTCTGGCTTTACCCTTCAACTTAATAACTATCTTCTCTGTGTTATTTCTTGGGTTTGCATGCTTCAATCATAAGTACTACAGTAAGTAGTTCCAGTTTCTTTCTTAACTATCTGGTTCAAGAGCAGGATATTTTTAAACTTAGACCTTTACAGTAACTAACACTACTCGAGAAATACTTTAATGGTTCTTGTAGGGAGTAGCTTTTTCTCACAAGTCTGTTGTGCCACAGTGGTCAAAGGCAAGGCAGGATTTACCTGACAGGGGGCTTGCATTAAAGTCAGATCAGTTTCCCAGTCAACACCCAACCAGACACAAGCTTTCCTTCTTAAAAAATATATTTTTGGGGCTTTCAGGCTTTATTGACAGAACAGCTGAAGGATATGACAGGAAACAGGTTGAGAGAGAGGGGGAGTGACACGCAGCAAAGGGCCCCAGGCCGGGGCTCGAACCCTGGGCCGCTGCAGCGAGGACAAAGCCTCTGTACATGGGACGCCTGCTCTACCCACTGATCTAAACGACATTTTGCAACATGCCAAATTATATTGAATAAGACTGACTCATACAGAGAATGTAATCTGGAAAGCATTATGTTTTTAAATATCAGCTGGTTCAAATTAGTGGCATAGAAATGTGATTTGTTAATTAACCTTGGCATTGGACTTTGTGAGGTGTGATATTGTCCATGGATGTAATACGTAGATAATCTGAGCACCAGATTTGCTGTGTGACAGTATGAATTTCTGCAAGATGTGGCCTCAAGCTTTGACAAGGATGCACTGCTAATCTAGTGAATAGATACTGTGTTTTTGTGGTAAATATTCCAAAACTAAATCTCAGCCTGTCATGCTCAGCAAGTAATCCAGCCTCCTTCAAAAGTCAGAGAGGCAAACTAAACAAGAAAGCTGAAGCTGAAAATAAGAACAACTTTGCCTAAACTGGAAGCCCTGTTGCCTGATAGTGAGATAATAAGGCTTTACTTTATAACTAATCCATTGCCTTTATTTACCCTGTGTACTTAAGAAAAGTGTTTAAATGGAAGTAATTTCCATTTTTTGTGCAATACACTATTTACAAAATGTTTCAAGTGTTAATATTTGACCACTCTGCTCTTGCTATAATGACCCAAATGTAATAAAATCATTTTTTTCCCCATCTGCTTTGTATGGCCATTTGTTTGGTGCAATTATATGCCTTCTGCATAATACTGTATTTACATAATGCTTCTAATGATAATATTAGGCCACTTTTGATTGTGCTTTTGTTATTAGCACCAAAAGAGCTGGACAAGAGAAACAAATTGCTATAATTATCTGTAATGAGTAATAATCATAAATATTTGATCAAAATAAAATCTTCAGCTTCTTCTGAGGAATGACAGTGGATGGGTTAATTGTTCAGAAAAGCGGCATTTATATTCGTTTGTGTTATGAAAAATTAAACACGGCAAAATTCATTAAGTATGCCATTCGTTTAATTTCACCTTCTACACTTTGTAAATAAAAAAAAATACATTACCTCTCCCCTGGCTCACACACACACAAGTGCAGCCTTGTCTAGAAACAATCTAACAAAGAAGGCAGATGAATATAAAGGCTGGATATCAGACTATTCATCACTAGATGATTACCGGCTGACAGCAGTAATTGAAAAACACTTATTGGAGTGGTTGGGGAGGAGGGCTGGTTCAGTCCCATCAGACAAAATAACCCTCCGAGGGTAAGAGCAGTCTAAAGGTGATGATAAATGGACATATTTTCAAAAGGCAAGCTTCAGGTCTGTCTGTTTTTTTAATATCTCAGAGACATACCTCCCTGATGACAAATAAACCTTCCCTTTAGCGACATTCAAAAAAGTACATTCTGAAAAAAGTGGAAGCAAAATCTACTTTTTACAGGTTATGTATTATTGTTCTAAACAAAATCTTTCAGAGGGTTAATGTTATTGTAATTACATTTTCTAAACCTTCATTTTATACAGGTATTTATCCATTATAAACAAAAAAGTCTACAAGTACACATCACAACAGAACATAATGTACTAGGGCTGGGTGATAAATTGGTTAAATCGATTAATTCGAATTTGTTGTTTAAGACAATTTAAAAACAATAAAAATGATTTTCTCTTTAATTTGCTCCGCCGCCACTCCCCATGGGCTCCCGTAGTCCATAGTAGGACACTTGTTGTTCACTACGAGACCATGGCAGCCCACAAACACCCGCTACAAAGCAGCCAACATTAGCAGAATCATTTAATCATTGTGTCCAGTATGAAAAGAAAGGGTCTTGGTGGACAGTTTTTACGGATGCAGTCGGGTTGCATATCGCTAAAGATATGCTGGCCGTAGAGTGGAAAAGCCGGAGTTAATCCACATGCTGAAAACTTTTGACCTCAGGTATGTGCTACGAAGCCACAACGGGTAATGTCTCAAGCCAGAGGTAGGAGACAGGCTTGTCTTCTTGGTCAAAAATGTGTAAAATAGACAGCAAGCACACACCTCATGTCCTGTACATCTAACAACATGTGATGTTTACTATGCAGTGCATGCAGATGTTTCATTTAGTTTACATATCTTCAGGGATACAAAATATTGTTTGTAAACAAAAAGTACCTGGTGCAAAAAAGTATTTAATGAAAGTTATGTTCACACGTTAAAGTCAAAGTCAAAGTCAGCTTTATTGTCAATTCTTCACATGTACCAGACATACAAAGGAATTGAATTAAGTTTCTAACTATCCCACGGTGAAGACAAGACAAGACATACCTAACATTAAAATTAAACAGTAAAGTGCACAAGCACAAGTAAAGACAGACCTACCTAACACTAAAGTGGACAATACATAAAGTGCACAGTAGATAAAGACATTTACTGATACTTTTTTATAATAAAAAGAATAACATTTCAGCGTAAAATGTAAGAATTATCAATCCCAATTGGGAAACTGATCCGTTTTTATAAAAACATGCAATTTGACATGTTGAATTTATGTTTACAAAAGCATTTTTTTTCAAGTGAGTTTGAAGGTGGACTGTTTAAAGTAGCAGGGTAATTTTGTTTACAATAAAAGCATTAAAATAAAAGCAAAGCTTTGAATAATTTCTTTGTCATTTGCAGTTTGTTTTAAAGAAAGGAAAAAAAATTCTGTTACAATCATAAATCGAGTTTGGTGTGAAAAAATTGGAGATTAAATTTTTAGGCCGTATCGCCCAGCCCTAAGATTTACATGCTTTAGTTCCAATTAACTTCAATTAACTCAGCTGTTTGCTTCCACCTTTAAATCAGTCAGAGTAAAGCACTTTAGTACTTATTACTTTCTTAACGCCTCGGCCAACAGCCAGTGTTTCTGGACTTATGGTTTAGCCATCAGATTATCTTATAACAGATATCCAGTCCAGGATTTCTTCTTTCGTGCACCAGTCATTGTTTAGTGCCATTAGTAAGGATTTCTTAGGTCTTTTAGGACATTTCTGCTTGGCTCTATAAACTTATATCTGCATATGAATGCTGGTCTAGAAAGGAACACAGTAGAAAGGAACGAAAAGGTCCAACTGGGTTTGATTCAAATACCAAAGTCATCGATATAGTCTGTCCAAAGATTTTTGGCCCTAGCTTCACAGATTATTTGAAAGCAATGTTTTAAATATTGTATTTATTTTAATCATGTGTTTCCAAATACATCTCTTCTCACTTTAACTGAACCTTTGAACTCTGGGTTACTCTGGTTCCTGAAAGAAGCTACACAATCAAATGTAGTTTGTTAATACATAATAACAACATAATGCCTTTTACTTTACTCTTCACAGTGACAGTTACGTCATCCATTTGCTGAATATTTCATTTTTGAAATCAAAAATACAATTTAGGAATTTAAGTGTGTCTTTTTATGTATAACAGTGTCTGCCTTACTCTTTCCCCTACATTCTTTCTTTTTCTATCTTTTTCTTTCTTTCTTTTCCTTCCCCTGTAATATTTCATGCCCTCCTATCCTCACAGTACGTGTCACACTTGGCTCCTGTGCCAACATATCCATCAAGATGCTCTTACTTAAGATGCCATCCATCTCTGAAAGCCAGCTCTCCCTGGTATTCAACACAGCCAATACTTAACACTGCTTTTTAACCAACTAAGACATCATCATTACTTTGAGGGATCGGCTCTCTCTGGGTGGAGTTGTCCTCCTATTTCATCCCTCCTTCGCACATTCTTTCGTCCTCTCCGCAACTCTCTCCTCCCATGTCCCTCGCTCTGTCATTCTCATCTCTTTTATCTCTCTTGAGAGGGTTCGATCACTTTATGTCCTGTCCTCTGCAGTGTCTTGTCCTGTGTAATGAGGGTCTTGTACCATTACATGCCTGCAGTGTCCTGTCCCGTCCATATCCGTGTCTTGTTCCATGTAATGTGTGCCCTTCATCATTAGGCAGCTATTGTCTTGTCATGCTACATCTTGTACGTGTATGCACTTATCAGAGAAGCACTTATTGGACAGTCTCCATTATACACACTTGAAAGAAATTGGAAACCAAAGCAAGCACAAGCACTGTAAGGCAACAGGGCTAACCACTGCACCACTGTTGATTTAGCTTATTTAATCGTGTAATCGTGTTATGCGCAGGCATAAAACAGAAGACAGGGAGGAAAAGAAGAGTGAAAGCAGAGTAAAATACAGAAGTCCATAAAAGTTCAACTATTCCTGACTGTTCACAACTTTTATGACTAAGAATCATTAGACACTATCGATAATTTTTATGTATTTATTGACAGCTTGCCTGTAAGATTCATCAAATCATCCCACGGTGGTGGTGAATTTCTTTTTTAACTAGAAACATAAATGCAATCTTTTTCAGCCAAAATAACAGGATTATTTTAAGGGAGAACATGTTCTAACCTCATGTCTTATCTAGTCTATGTACTGTATCTATTGGTTTTACATTGTTTACTAAATTAACCTGTGCCAAAAATAACTTTAAAATACCAAAGCACAACCATCATGTGAATCCACTACAGTCACACTACGTTTGAACGTCTACAGGGCTCGACACTAACACCTGCCTTGGGCAAAAAGAACAATCTTTGGATGAATGAAATGCCTCAAGCATCTGAGTGGTGAGACAGACTCACACAGCTTGCACAGTTTGCAGTTTATTTTCAGACATTATATTAGACATCATTTAGGACAGGGCAATAAATATATATGTATATATATATATATATATATATATATATATATATATAATAGGGCTGTCAAAGTTAACGCAACATCCTCTTAATGCCGTAATTTTTTTTGACGCGCGATTAACGCTCGGTATTACAAAAAAAAAAGAAACATGCATTGTTTGATTTACAGCCGTTGATGGCACCTGTAGTCTTGATCCAGAGGGTGGCAGAAGAATAAGAAAGGGAATCAGAAGAAGAAGAAGCAGGGTTGGCATTCGGGAAAAATACGGTGGACTGAAAAGCGAAAGTGAAAGTAAATGGAGAAAGGACTTATGAAAGGCAAATTCACTTTCAAAACACTGCCAGATGGTTCGGTCGATGGGACAAAGTTATCTGCACGTACTGTCGACATGAAATGAGTTACCATTGAAGTACGTTGAGTCTCAAATATCATTTGCAAGACAAACACATGGCAGATGCACAGAGCCCAGCGCCCCCCGCCAAAAGCAGACATCACCATGTTTTGATCCCATTTAGGGTAAGAGGGTATTTTTTTTTTTTGGAACTTTATTGCCTTTTATGCACATCAACAAGCAATTAACATCACAAAGAAAATCAGAAAATCATCTTGAGATTGGGTTTCATCTGTCGCGCCTAGAGATAATTGTATACAGATAGAGCACACATACACTTTTCTAGCAAAAATAAGTCAAATGTTGGTAGTTACAATAGTTATTTAAAAAACAGAATTTAGTTTTTGAGGTATAAGAGTCCTAAACAAGATAGTCAATAACTAGAGCCCATCTTCTCATAAAAATGGGTACTTTTAGCTGTAACTGGGCAGTCATATATTCCATCATGTAAACATGCTTTACTTTCTGTAGCCATTGAGCAACCGTGGGGGGGTTGGGTTTCATCCAATTAATAGTGATCATTTTTCTAGCAATCATCAACAAAACATGCAATAAATAACATTGTTCTGTGTTAAACATGTGGTCGGGAAATACATCCAATAGAAACAAGAGAGGGTCCATGGGAAGGTCCATTGCCATGATTTTTTCCAGTTCCTCTTTGGCCTTTTTTCCAAAATGTTTGTATTTTCGGGCAGTCCCAAAATATATGAGTATGGTCACCGACCATGCCACAGTTCCTCCAGCATTTGTTGCTGGAATTGTTTTTGGAG
Organism: Sparus aurata; assembly: GCF_900880675.1. Classification (NCBI taxonomy): domain Eukaryota; kingdom Metazoa; phylum Chordata; class Actinopteri; order Spariformes; family Sparidae; genus Sparus; species Sparus aurata. The sequence goes on along the minus strand of NC_044207.1, from coordinate 8,022,988 downwards.
GCAAAGGTTGTTATCGGTGTCCTGAAGAACCTGGTTTTGACCTTCCAGTCAAATTCTTTATAGAGTTGGCTTCCAATCCCCCTATGGCATCTGGAACATATGTTTTCCCACAAGGCATCCTCTATTATTGCATTTAGCTCCAGTTCCCATTGTTGTTTGATATGTAATGTATTATCTGACATATCTAGCCTTAATTTATTGTATATGTGAGATACTTGTTTTTTTGATGAGGAACCGTGTTCAGACAGATGTATAAAATGGTTTTCTATATTTGTAGGTTCCTTTTGTAAATGTTCCCAGTCTATATTTTTCGTAACATAATGTCTGATCTGAAAATATCTGTATAAATCACTTGAAGGCAGGTCAAACTTGTCTCTAAGTTGTGAGAAAGACTGGAATGTGTGTCCCTCCAGGAGTTGATTTATTATTATCAGACCCTTCTCTGCCCACCTTTTGTAGGTCCTGTCTGACATGGATGGTAAAAACTCTATGTTCCCAACTATAGGCATGGCCCGTGATAGGGCTGTAACTCCTTTTAGTTGTTTTTGGACTAGATTCCAGACCTTCAATGTATGTATGACCCACATGTTATTTATTTTAAGTTTTTTCTGAGATTGCTGGCTAAGAAATGGAAGACTAGACAGGGGTACCCCTGGTATGGAGTTTTGTTCTATAGAGACCCATCCAGTCTCTAGGTCCCTGACAACCCATGCCACCACTGCTCGTAGCTGGGCTGCCCAATAATATAATTTTAGATTAGGCAGGTTTAAGCCTCCTTTCTCTTTTGCTGACATCAGTACTTTCAACCTTATTCTTGGTCTTTGATTTTGCCAAATAAATTTTGATATTAATTTTTCTAATAACTTAAATATGGATTGTGGTACTAAGATAGGGAGGGACTGAAATAAGAACAGTAGTCTTGGTAGAACATTCATTCTCACAGACTCTACTCTGCCAAAGAGTGACAATGGGAGCACATCCCATCTATTCAAGTCCTTTTTAATTTCCCTGATCAGTTTATCGTAATTAGAAGAGAATAGCTGTGTGGTTTTAGGTGTAATAAAAACACCAAGATATCTGAATCCCTGATTGGATCTTCTAAAAGAAACCAGGTCATCTAACTGGGAGGGCCAGTCCCCAACAATCATCATGGCTTCAGATTTATTGGTATTAACCCTATACCCCGACACTTTACTGTACTCATTAAGATTATGTAAAAGAGCAGGAACAGAGGTTATAGGATTTTCCAAAAATATTAATATATCATCTGCGAAAAGTGCTAATTTATGCTGATTATTTCCTTCATCAAGTATTCCCTGAATAAGGGGGTTGGATCTTATCAATTCAGCTAACGGTTCAATGCTGAGAGCAAACAGAGAGGGTGACAGAGCGTCACCTTGACGTGTACCACGTCCCAGCAGAAAAAATTCAGAGCAGTGCCCGTTTACTCTAACCCTGGATCTGGGTTTTTTATAAAATATTTTAATCCACTTCACAAAAATATCATTGAAGCCCATTTTGCTGAGAGTCTGTTCTAAGAAGGTCCAGTCGACTCTGTCAAATGCCTTCTCAGCGTCTAAGCTGAGAAGCATTGACGGCGTGTCCCTCTTGGCTGCTAGTGATTGTAGGTTTAAAGCTCTTCTTACATTATCGTTTCCCTGTCTGTTGTTAATAAAACCTGTCTGGTCTGGTTTTATAAGTTTTCTAATATATTTTTGTATCCTATTTGCTATAATGGAGGTCAGAATTTTAAAATCTACACATAAGAGACTGATCGGGCGGTAAGATGTACATAGAGTCGGATCTTTATTGTCCTTATGGATAACACTTATCACTGCATCTGACCATGATGCAGGGGGGTGCCCTTCTGTTAGAACATAACTATAGACTCTACACAAAACTGGAGTTAACTCATTTAGCAAGGTTTTATAATATTCTCCAGGAAGGCCATCTACTCCTGGGGATTTGTTATTTTTAAGTCTGAGAATATTATCTTTGATTTCTTCTTCTGTGATTGGACGTGTCATTGTATCTGCCTCATCTGCTGTTAATCTGGTTAGATTGATTGAATTAAGAAAGGATTCAATCTTTTCTTTTTTATGAGGTTGGTCTTCCTCTGTATACAGCTTTTGGTAATAATTTGCAAATGCCTCTGAGATATCTTTTGGTTGGGTTAACACCTGATTAGTATTTGGGCATTTTATTTTATGCACTACTCTGTTAGATTGAGCTTTACGCAACTGGAAGGCTAGCAAGCGGCTTGCTCTATTACCAAATTCGTAGTACCTCCTATTTATAAATCGCATCGCTCCCTCTGCCTTATAAGTCAACAGGTCATCCAGCTTCTGTCTCTTCTCTTTTAATAATACCAAAACTTGATGTGTTTTTAATTGTTGATACTGTGTCTCTAGTTTCTTAATTTCCCTTTCTAGTTCAACTTGCTGAGCCAGCCTTTGCTTTTTTAATCTGGACGAGATAGCAATAATGTTGCCCCTCATCACCACCTTGGCTGCCTCCCAGAGACTAGAGGGGGAGACTGTATCGTTATCATTATATTTCAGATAGTCTGTTAAGTCTTTACGGATTTCCTGTTGAATTGCTTCATCGTTTAGTAATGACACATTGAGTCTCCAATATTTAAACTGTTTCTTCGGTCCTATCTGTATCTTTACAGTGACAGGGGCATGGTCCGATATAGTTATTGGTTCTATATTACATTCACTAGCTCTGTATATATCCGTTCCTGATATCAAAAACATGTCCAGTCTAGAGTGGCTGCCATGTACCTGGGACATGAAAGTATAATCTTTTTCTCTAGGATGTAGGTGGCGCCAGACATCCACCAGGCCCATTTCATCCATCATTGCATGAAGAGTTATTGATTTCTTGGGCATAGAGCCCACTCCTGCTGGAAGTCTATCTAAAGTCTGCTTCAGAACGCAGTTGAAATCTCCACCTATCAAAATAATTCCCTCTGCTTTGTCCGCTAATAGAGATGCAATCATCTTAAAGAAATTGGGACAATCCTCGTTCGGGGCATACAGATTAACCAGTGTAATTTTAGTACCTCCAATAGTGCCTATCACCACCACATATCTACCTTCTTTATCCTCAATTGTTTTTTCGTGGCTAAAATAAACTGATTTATTAAGCAGGATGGCGACTCCTCTTTTCCTCCCGTTTTTTAGGGAGGAGCTATATATCAGGTCCACCCATTCTCTCCTTAATTTTAAATGTTCCTTTTGTGTCAAGTGAGTCTCCTGTATCATTGCTATAGAGCAATGTAGTTTTTTAAGTTGGTTGAATATTTTTTTTCTCTTAATTGGACTATTTATACCCTTTACATTATAACTAATACAGTTTATATCATCCATGTATCATTGATTTGCATTTGTTAATATGCTCTTCTCTCAGCAGTTTCCAAATAGACACAAAATTAAGAACAACTGAAATTATGCATAATGACAGTGACTCAAGTCCAATCTCAAGGCAGAACAGAACAAACATTAAGGAAAAATCAGAATAAAGTGAACTTCCAAATACCCAACTGGGCTTTTCAGTGTTATTTTGTTGTTTAACTACTTCAAACCTGAACATGAACCAGTCCCTGATGTAGCCTGGGCTGAGGAGGGTGACTGCTCCTCTGTGGGGAACACACGCATAGCGTTGGAGCTGCTGACGTCCGGCTGGTGAAGCGGTCGTTGCTGCTCGGTATGCGGGTATGACTCGCATCTACTGAATTCCGTCCATTGTATTAGAACTTCATATACATCCTAACGTTGATTGTTTTAAGATCCCTGAAGTGAAACTCGGCATTATTCATCTCCATTGAGAAAAGCTCTGACGTCCACAGCTGGTAACACCGCCGGGTCTCTCCCTCGTCCGCCTCCCGCAGTGCTCCACCTGTAGCGGGACATCTCGCTCTCCATCCGCTCCCTCTCATCCACCCGAATCTGAATCCCATGCTCCTGTAGTGCTGGGAGAGCCTGTGTTAGTGTCGAGTAGGTCTTTTCACCATCAGCAGTGGTGATCCTTAGCTGTGCTGGGTAGATGCATTTGGCGCTGATGTTTTTCTGCTTTAGCTGTTTGATTGTATTCCGCACCTGGGTCCTTTTCTTTTGCAACTCCGGGGAATAATCATGATCAAAGAATATCGGCTCTGCTTTGTAGAGGAGCTGTCTTTGGCTCCAGGCTTGTCGTAGAATAGCGTCTTTCACGGAGTAGTCCAGAAACTTGACAATCAGTGATCTCGGAGCGGCAGTGGGGTTTTTTGGCTTAGCTGTCAGGGACCTGTGGGCTCTCTCTATTTGTAGATTTACTTCAGGCATCGGTTGAAGGACTGATTGAATTAGCTCCCTCACAAAGGCCTTCACATCCTTTCCTTCACTCCCTTCGGGTACCCGGTATATTCTCAAGTTGTTTCGTCTTGACCTGTTCTGCAGGTCTTCACACCTGGCCGTCAGGTCCATCTCCCTATGTAGCAGGTATCGTATTGCTCTCTGGTGTCTTATCCCCGTATCCTCCGCAGCGCCAATACGTCCCTCCGCGTCCGTGGTTCTTTTTTCAAGTTTAGTCATTTCGTCTCTGAGTTCTTGCATGGAGGATTCAATTTTTGTCAGCGACAGTCTGGTCTGCGTGTGTCCGTCTAGGTTTTCCTTCCTTAGCTTCTCCAGTTCAGCTAATATTTTGGAGCCAGGGTCGCCTATGCTAGCATCCGCTGCGGCACTCGACGCCTGCATTAGAGTTAGCTGTTTCAAGTTTTCGTTTTTGTCCTTCATCTGCTCCTGTTTTGAGCCTTTACCTCTCAAAGAGGTTGCCATATCGGGTTTATGGAAGTTTGCCGAGTTTTAAATAGTTTTGTTAGGGAATTAACAGTTGGACTGACGGAGCTTAGTTTTAAGCTGCTACCTCCAACATGGCGTCACCGGAAGTCCCAAGAGGGTATTTTTTGAGCCTTATTTTATCCTGCATGATTTGAAGTGTTGAATAAACATTTTCATAAAGCAAGCATATTTGCCCTTTCTTATGTTGTTAAAAGTATTAAGAACATGAAAAAAAATACAGTAAGGTACATTTAGAACAGAAAGAAATGTGCCAAAAAAAATTGCAATTAATTGTGAGTTAACTATGGACAAAATGCGATTAATCGCGATTAAAAAAATTAATTGTTTGACAGCCCTAATATATATATATATATATATATAGGTAATGTGATGGTCTGGGGCTGCTTTGGTACTGTTAAAGTGGGAGATTTGTACAAGGTAAAAGGGATTTTGAATAAAGAAGGCTATCATTCCATTTTGCAATACCATGCCATTTTTTTTTTTTTTTTTTTTTTTTTTTTTTTTTATAATGCAATTTTTAATGTCTTTTAAATGAAATGTTTATGTCTTTTAATGTAATTTGTGTGTGCCTGTAAAGCACTTTGAGTTGCCTTGTGTCTGAATTGTGCTATACAAATAAACTTGCCTTGCCTTGCCTTGCCTGTGGACAGCGCTTGATTGGAGCCAATTTCCTCCTACAACAGGACAATGACCCAAAGCACACCTCTAAGCTATGCAGGAACTATTTAGGGAAGATGCAGTCAGCTGGTATTCTGTCTGTAATGGAGTGGCCAGATCTCAACCCTATTGAGCTGTTGTGGGGGCAGCTTGACCGTATGGTACGTAAGAAGTGCCCATCAAGCCAATTCAACTTGTGGGAGGTGCTTCAGGAAGCGTGGGGTGAAATTTCTTCATATTACCTCAACACATTGACAGCTAGAATGCCAAATGTCAAAAGTATTGTGCCATTTGATTCTTTCATCCAGTTTAAGGACATGAGCAATAAATATCACAATACAGCCTTTTCACTTGCCAGATTGGAAAACTGCATCTGAAAATAAACTGCAATAAACTGCTGTGTGTACACGTCTGTCATGACTCATGACCCAGTCACTCACTCACTCATGACTCAGTCATGAGTCATGTCATATGTCATGACTAATTAGAAGAATTTGACATACTGCACACTGTAATGTTGACTCTGAAATTAACAGTGTTGTACAGGACATAACATTACTAATGTTAAATATATCTAAAGTGCTGCATACAAAACTTAAGACATCTAACCATTGCGCCATTCAAAAGAGGGCTCCGGTGCAATCCTATTCGGATTTAAGGAACTGGTTGAAGAATTTTGTTTTTGAGGCAGCGGTTTCATCATGCTTGTATTGTTTTAAAGTGGATGTATGGCTGTGTAAAAAGAAGAACGTCGCCAGAGAAGTGTGTTGCTAGGAAATGGACCTCCCAAATTATTTTCCAAAACTCAAACACAACTTTGAAAAACTTTATTCAATAATTTGATTTCTGGTTTTCACTACGCTGTCCTCTGGAGGCTCTATCTTGAGCAACTCTGAACAGATACATTTAATTATTGCTAAAGTATACTGCTCACAAACATATTGATAATCAGGAGGTTCTTAATAACCTCCTCCCTACCAGAGCTGTATGCAACCTTCCATGTGATTCATGGTGTTTTATGGTGTTTTATAGTTTACTGAAAGACAGCTACTGCTAGCTAAAGTATAAACTAAGTGCTGCTAAATGCAGTTAGTCAGTGGTGTAGTGGGGATTATTAAACATTTGTTATAAAAAAAAAAACTAAAATGTTCAATATTTTTAGATCATACTGGAGGTCCGGATGCATTGCCATAATCACTTTCCTGTGTTGAGTTTTTACTCCATTGACAGTTTTGTCAAAGCAATTTTGTTTTGCGTTGAACGTGCACACGCGTATTTTCAAGTCGTATTTTCACACACGGTCAGCCATTGATGCCGGTATGTCAACTGTGGTTGTTGCTCCCGGTAATCATGTTGTGTGTTGGAGATTGAGTGGGGTCTGATTCGTGACGTGGTAGCACTTTTTCACCGCTAGTTACATAGATAAGCTTTCTCGAGCACAAAAAGTGCAGGAGCAAGCGCCTGCTGCTCTTAAGTTCTTGCCCAAGCTACCAAAAGGCTTACCGTCTTTCCCTATTTCTTCTATCCACGCCCAGCGCCATTTATTTGTTAATCTGTAATCAATTAGGAGGGCATCTTCCCCAGGCTTCATGAACTTACTCTCCATCCTTATCTCCTATGTGACGTTTCTGCACGGGTATCAATTCAGCATGAGACTCAGTTGAAGCACATATTTCCAAGACCCGCCCCATTTTACTTCTGATTGGCCAATAATGTTAGTTTGAGAAAGGGAGAGTTGAGTTCCCATCATATCATTGGCAGACGCACTCATGAACTCTCAAGTGATAAAGACTTTTTTTTTTCAATATCGGATTTTTTTTTTCACAGCCATACGCCGCACGCCGGAAATCCGGCATGGTGCTGGAATACTTCAAGCCCTGGATATACTTTTAGTACCTAGTACTGTGACTTAATAATGATAACAATTGTGCGTGTTTGATGTTAAACATCAAAATGATCCAAAATGGCCATGTACACAGAATGATCCAAACTAAACTTACAGTATCTAGACCCTCTTCTGGTGTTTAATTGCTCAGTGCTATCATGTTTTCTTTCTTACACCCCTTTATTCAAGTCTGTTTCTCCATGGCTCTCTTTTTCTGTCTCTCTCTGATATGCATGTTGTAGATCATTTCGTCTCACGTCCCACTTTGTCTGAGAGAAGCTGACAGAGCACAGATGGTTGCCTTTGATCTGCCATAACGAGCATCTGCATGTCAAATTACAAGGGAACAGACAGGAGAAGAAGGAGACACTGAAACACAAAACAAAAAAAAGATAAAATAAATTTACTTACGGCTTGGGAACGCGTGGCCCTGTGATCACAGCAAATGAGACCGTCATCATTTGATCACTTTATCAAAAGAGACGTCACTGCTACCTTTGGAGATGAAGAAGAAACAAAGAAATTTTAAAAAGCAAACCATTGATGAAATGCTACGCAATCCATTTCAGTGGCGCCATGGTAATTATACCTGAAGGCTTTGGAGAAAGACAAAGGGTGAATGAAAATGTGTAGATTTATTGAAAATTACAGTCATCACATTAAAATATAATGCTTATATTTTCATATTTTGTAGCATCAAAATACAGCTTGAAAGTAAATATGCTATATGCAACTGAAGCAATTTTAGTTGCACACAATTTCCACCCATGGTGCCTCATTAATCCCAAAGAGTCTCGAACAGCTTTGTTCAGTTTGAAGTTATCGAGTCTAACAAAATGTGATGTCATCAGGGATATCTTGGTTTCATCTTTTAGACAATGCATTTACGGGAGAAAGCCTCTGTTACAAAGGAGGTGGTATTCTGTCAGGTGTACATTAAGTGAAAAAGAGAAGGGAATTATGGGAAACTCAAGTTTTTGTAGCTTGACCCAGAGCAGAAAGTAAAAGTCAGCATACAGTATCTCAGCCTTGGCATTTATATTCCAAGGCAACCAAACTGCTAAAATAAATGTTGCCGGATATGCTCAATTTGTATGTTTCATACTAGGGCTGGGCGATAAAATGATAAGGATAACCATCGTGATAGACACGTGATCAATATCACTCGAAAATACATTCGATAATTTCACTAAACTCTGTTAGAAAAAATACAGGACGAAAACCCTGATCCAGAACCGCAAGGAATTCTGGGGGATGTAGGCAGAGGAGGGGCTTCAGCTTCTTGACCTCTCCCGGGCCAGCTAAGCAAGGTTGGTGGCATGAACAAACTCACTTGCTCTTTGGTAACCTAGCAACAACCTGTTGAGTGACATGCAGTACAGTAGCACTTTCATGTTTCGCCATCGTGCCTCATAACTGCTTTAACAAAAAGACCACCTCATCTGTGGGAGTACAGCCGCGTCAAACAGCCACAGCCATTGACATCTGCTGGTACAGGTGGAACACCACACAAGCAGCAACAGACCACCATGGAGAGGTACTCGGCAGCAGTGCCATACGACAAACCATCAAAACGTTATAAAGAAATAAGGGATGCAGTGGTGTATCATTTAGCGGAGGACTTGCTACCGCTGAGAACAGTTGAGAAGTCTGGATACAAGAATGTTATTCACGTGCTTGACCCCCGTTGCATTCTTATTTTAAATAGGTTAAAAAAAAAATCAATAATTATCGATATCAACTGATATGAAACACTTATATCGTGATACATTTTTCAGCCATATTGCCCAGCCCTATTTTCACATATATTGTGAAGATGTCTACAATACCTATTAGAGATACTGTATGTTGAAACTTTTAGGCCTGTGTGCTTTGAGCTACAGAGTTAGCTGCTAAACAAGAGGCTCAGAAGCTGTGTACTTTGAGAACAGTGCATCATTGTCATTGCCAACCACATACAACTATCTCATGTCTCATTCACATGCAAGACAACACCTTATCATGTAATTATCATAATAAATGGAAGTGACAAACATTGCTTTTGCTAGTACTCATCGCTGTCAAGTAAGCCTGTTAGTAATTAGTAGTATGGAACTTTTGACTGCACTTTCTCTGCCATTACAAAATCTGAACCAACATATCTGCCAAGACTTGTGAAAGACTCCTGTCATTGGCAATAGGTGCACAAGCAGGGTGTGTGTACATAGTTTGGCGATTATGCAGATATACAGATACACAGGTAAATGCTTAGGTTGGCCATCCAGTTATTATTATTATTTTTTATTAGATGAGCTTATTAAAGGCCTGCAAGAACTAAAGAAATCAAACCTTGTTTTGTTTTGTTAACAGAGCACAGCATAGATTCATTTATTGCTGTCAGATGATTTTGTACACAATAAAAATGTGTTGAAAATAATTTTTATCTTTAAATGTTATTTAGAGTGAGCACCCTCAAACCTCCCTGCTTTCTCCTCTCTGTTTCCACAATAAGACTCACATTCTCTCACACTCTCTCAGTGTATGAATATGGAGTGATAGGCCTGCCCAAAGCAGTGCTCGGGTCACTGTCATACTGTTAAGAAGCAGCCATTTGAAAACATGGTCAAACCAGCTCTCTCTCTCTCTCTCTCTCTCTCTCTCTCTCACCCCCTCTATCTCTCTCTCCCCCCTCTGTCAGGATGTTGGCAGATCGTGGGAGGTGCTAATGGAAAAGCTCCTGCTCCTGTTCCCCTTGTTCACCACACTAATGTGAAAGGCACCATCCATGTTACAGCTGTGTGTTGCCATGACCAGGCCGCCCTGTCATAGTCCACTGGTCACCGAGCTAATGGCCCAGCCACAGAATAGAAAGACAGATGGAGGAAAAAGGCTAGTGTTGGTAAGGACCCGAAAAGTATGAAAGCTCCGTTAGGCAGTTTCCACCAACTTATTTGAAAAATGTCTTTTTAAGAAACATTTTATGCACATCATTAAAATGCTTTGTTTCATATTCTTTTATTGTGAATTTTATAAGACTGATCTGTCAATGAACTGATTAGTAAATCAAGATTAATCTGCAAATATTGTGACCATGAAATCCATTGTTCAATTTTATGTGCCTCAACATTATTATACTGTAATGACAACAGTGCTTAGTTTTCTGGTAAAACATTTGACAAAGGACATATTGCCTTACTAAAAACCGTGTTGCTTGTTTTTTTGTTTAGTTTTCATTCATCTCTATCTGATAAGTGTTAGAATAATGTATGAGTATGTATGCAACAGTAAACTTATTTTAAAAAAGCACAATAGCCAGGGGATACTTAATCATAGTATATGCTTGCGTGTGTGTGTGTGTGCGTGTGTGTGCGTGTGTGCGTGTCAAGATATTCATGTACAAGACGCTGCCAGGGTCTGACAGCATTTCTTGTTTGTTTTGCATATTTCTTAGTTACCATGAACCTGGGAGACCTCTATCTGACATCACATTTGTGGTCCCCAAATCACACAAACATACACACACAGACACACACCTGCTATAGTAATTCTCACAAGACAAGCCTGTCCTCTTCTTTCCAACTGGACTACAGCTTCAAATAACCATCCTCTCCGTTTGTCACATACTGAACCACTATCAGAGTCTAGCCCACCACTTGTGTCCCCTCATACCCCTCATCACAAGCTCTGGAGACAGTGGTCTCCCTTAACGATACTCACCCAGTCCCCCCTGTTGTACTCAGTGCAACTGAACAAACAAATCTCAGTTTGTCAGACCCAAACTGAACTGCACTCTACTGTTGGACAGCACAACACCGAACCAGCAAGTGACACGTCGCAGTCCGCAACTACACTCACCTGCAGACACAAACGGGTAGAAGGTTTTGGGAGAAAATGCAAAGCTGAAGAAGCTACAAATTTCTGTTTTTCTCCCAGGTGCATACATATTTAAAGAATAACTGGTTTATTACAGCTTATTCTGCTTGGCCATCACCTCTCCGAGTTTCTGAGATGTAGAATTGTGGAAGCATTGAACAAAAGGTGTTAGACAATTAGACAACCTGTAATCAAGCCAATTGACCAGATTATCTAAATCACTTTTTTGGAGGTAAACCCAAAAGCTAATACATTCTAAATTCCTCATTCACAGGAAAATGTAGCAGATGGAAAATGATGACCAGGATCAGGAAAAACAGATTGTATGCGCTTAAAGATCATCCATGGTCAACAATCAACTGATCTCTATGTTTAACATTGGTGAAGTGTCCCTCTTAAGCAGCCTTAGAAGCTGTTTTAGGTGAAATCTGGAAGATATTCAGGTCCTGATTTGACAAAAAACATGTAGGACAAGTCATCTCTGTTTGTACTATAGAAGTGAACCAAAGTCTGAGCAGGAGAATGAGAGTTAAGAGGATAATATCTGAGCTATGGGGCCATAACAGTGTGGAGGCCAAGGAAGGTTTAATCGTGGAGTTCACGTCTAGCTTGTGAGCTTTATCGCCTCTCCTTCTTTCATCATTCTTACTAGATTTTATTGTGTTCCATCTACAGCAGATATGCCCAATAATAATCTTGCAGAAATGGTAGGTCATAGTGTTAGCCTCTTTGGCTTTGAGGTGGAAAACTTCAATGGAGGGCAATCAGATTGAAGGCAGGGGATTCATGTGTTGAGTGGTTTTAAAAGGTTTGCATTAGTCTGCCGTAACACCGACCACAGACAGATGGACAGCCAGAATATCATGTGTAAAAGCTCTTTCTGTCCATCATACACACTCCATTGTTGCCAGTTTCACTCTCTCCTCCCCCCTCCGCCACCAGTCTCTTCTAGCTGGCTCCACTCTCTCATTCTCTGTCACACTCTCTCTGTCTCCCTGACAATTGCGTTATTTGGCCTTATCGAGGAATATGAAACGCTGTGGCGCGACATCTCCGTGTCGAGCCCAACAGATATGCCAATTCATTTCGCAGCCGGCGATTTGACAAGCTAGACTGCTCCTCTTGAAAGACATCATTCAAGCGCACAGCCGCCGCCACCGATCCCCACTCCCTTCCCCTCTCTCTCTCTCTCTCTCTCTCTCTCTTTCTCTCCCTCCACCCTTCTCCTTTCCCCTCCCTCCTTTATCCAGCTTTCTCCATTCCATCTCCCTCCCTCCTTGTTGCAATCTGTAGAGCTTCGTCTCTTAAGATTGAAAAGGGCTCTCGGCCTGCGACAAAAAGCCTGAAAAGAACAGGGGAGCAAAAAAAAATGAAAAAAAAAACATACCCCCTCCTCTATGTCCCTCCTTCTATCACACTCCTTCATAAGGGAAAAAAAGTATTGAAAATATAAAATGATGGGGTGGTGGAGGGAGGCAAGCAGGTGATAACATTGTGGATATTAGGGGTGGAGTTGTGGAAGATGAGGAAAGAGAGTGAGAGCAGTGTGGAGGAGAGACAGAAACGAAATAAGAGGAAGGAGAAGAAGAGAGAGAGGAGGAGGAGCGGAGATTGGTGCCCTAAGCTGCGGGTGTTTGAGGGGATGACACAGCCACTAATACAAGTGTTTAAATATTTGATGCAGGGAGGGATAAAGCGGGATCGTCTCGCCACGGAATTGAGTGTCAAGACGAGAATCTATTAGAGAATCTTTATGTGTGTGTGTGTGTGTGTGTGTGTGTGTGTGTGTGTGAATGTTTGTGTGTGAATACAAGGCAGATTTGACAGTGTGGCGGAGCAGAGCAAAGCCAATTCACCCCCCAACCCGACACCACTTCACCCCCCAATCCCTGTTTCCACCGCTACCAACACCCCCACCTTCTCTTCTCTTAAATGTTTTTCTGCCGTGCTTCAGTAAACGTTGATTATAGCGTCTTTTGGAATAGAGGGTTTTGGGCAAGGAGTGAGGCAGACAGTGTGTAAGGGAGAGACTCAGAGATAGAGAGACCGTGGGGTAGTGGAGGGAGGATAAGAAGCAGTTCTTTGAGGGTGAGAAAATACTGCGGGGACCCCGTGTGACTGTGAGTGCACCTGGATTGTCTAAAATGCCCTTGGACACCTGGGTTTTGTCTGAAATCCCTACGTACTACATTTAGCCTCTGACATTTTATTTGGGTGTCCAAATTTAAAAAAATGTAATTTCACAATAAAATGAATAAAGAAGAGTCCATGGCATTTACACAACTTCTTCTCAGCATTTAGCATACTGCACCACTTAAACACAGAAAATACTCATTAATTATTCATTTAATAAAGAAAACTTGTCCATATACTATATGATGAATTCTACGCTTGTTAAGTAAGCTCACCTTCTCACCAAGGACAAAAATACTCTTGGCGCGTTTAGTTAAGCATTTGATTCAAATTAATGAATTGGAAGTCTAACCTTTGAGCACTGTCTCTATTTTAGGCAAACATTTTGCAAAACTATAGGGTTCTGTCCAGGAAACTTGTTAAAAAGGAAAATGCTAGGAAATGTCTTGGAACAAAGCATTATGCCATGTTTTATATATGAAACAGGTATAGTGGTGTGACACTATTCTTATACAAATGAATAAGGGCAAACTCAGGGTGATGAGGGTGATTTGGGACAGAGAAGAAATACAAGATTACCAATATCTTATCCACAATATAAAGTAGAGCTTTAAATTGTCAACTGTGTCAAAATTCTCCCATTTCAGCTTCTTATATTTGAATATTTTCAGGTTTCTTTACTCCTCTGTGTTAGTAAACTCATTCTCTTCGGATTGAGAACAAAACAAGACATTTGTGGATGTCATCTTGGGTTTTGGGAAACGTCAACATTTTATCTGTTTATACATTTGACATTTTAGAAACCAAACAGCTAACCCATTAATCTAGAAAACAACTGACAGATTAATTGACATAATAATCATTATTTGCAGTCCTTAAATTAACTGTGTAAAAACATCTGTAGCAGCTACAATAAAGGGAGAATTAACAACAACAACAACAACAATAGCTACAATGTCAGCTACAGCATGAAACTTTATTTGTATCATGTTTAGCCTGCCAGCTAGTCATAGTGTTTAGATCATATTAAATACAATTAAACAACAACACAACACACACACACACTTTTTTCCACACATTTTGTCAGTGTCTCGCTCTAACTATTCTTTGATTGAGGGCTTGTGGCCTGGTCAGCAGTGAAACCCGGCCACAGTCCACTTTCACCTGAGTTTAGGTGTGTATGTGTGTGTATGTGCAAACACTCTTTAGCTGTCTAGACAGGGCCGAGTGCCACTTTAACCTGTGTGTAATGAGGGCATGGTGGAACATTGTTAGGGAATAAAGCTTGTTACTTTAGTCCAAACACACTCACCAACACACACAAATGCACTTGGATAACCCACAAACACACATGCAATACAGATATACACACACCTCATCCAAACAAGCCTTCGCTTACACTGGGTCAGGGTTGACCAACACCATTGACTCCAATTTCATGTTGCCCTGTAGCTCAAACGTGGGCCTGCTTGTTTTCTTTCTCTTTGGTAACATTAGAAACTAATAGCTGCACAGCAACAGTCAAGTTTCAGCACATGACTCGAATGCAAAAAGGACAAGAAAACCGAATGTGTCTCTCAAAATTTCCCTCAATATTCATTTGAATACAAGGAACATTAATTTTAGTCATTTAATGTAAGGGACCAAGCAGCTTTAATAACATTATAACAACACAGACCACCAACATAATGAACATCTATCCATTTTACTTTACCATCTACCAGGATATTTGGGTCATGTCCTCTGTATTGTGTATGGAAATGTGTGTGTTATAGCAGCTTTGAGGTGTTTTATAGTTTAAAGATATTAAATTCAAAGTATATTATAATTTATATTTTTATATATTTTTAGCTTTAGCATATTAAAATTGAACTACTTTTTAAAACAACAAAGTAAAATCAATGGATCAATACTGGCATTAAGCCCTGGCCATGAATAAACTGTTTTTAAACAACATTAAGGCATTAGTGGCTACTGTAATTTTGATACAATATAACAATATAACTGTTCTGTTAAATACATATAATATTTTTTAAAAGTCCTTTAAGAAAATCAAAAAAAATATTTTTATGAGTTCATCTGATCAGGCATTTCCAAAGAGAGTGACTACATCCCAGCTGACACTACATAGTGTCACTTAGTTGCTAGTGTAGTAGACACACCCAGCTAACACTAACATAGTTTTTTTTCAGCAGCCCTGAAAACAAATAATATATTCATCAAGGTTTTTCTAGTCATTTTAAGTCATTTTAAAAAGGTAGTTGCTGGGTTATAACGTCTTAATGGTAGTCACAATAATGAAAAATCTCTTGAAAAAGTACTCCTACTTAAAAAATCCTTGAACTAGCAGAAAATCCTTCAAAACAAAGCCTTTTATTTCATTATTGAAAGATTTTGTAGGGCTCAAAAAATACCCCATGAAGTGACACTGAAAAAGCACCAGCAAGTTTACTACATTGATTATGCACTGCATTTTATTATATTTATTGGTGCATTCATTATAAATATCATAAATATCCTATCATTTGTCTTATTCACCTGCCATTTATTTTCTGTCGATAAAGTTGAAAATATGTATGTTTTATACAGCCCGTAATATAAGTTTAAAATCATCCCTTTGTTAAAATTGTGAGATTCAACACTTGAATAACAGATGAGGGCCCTGTTTAGTGCCACTGATGTGAACCAGCTGAGGGTATCTCTCATACACACACACACCCTCACACACTAAACCCGACTCAATAATGCACCTAGTGAGTGTGTGTGTGCAGCATCCAGATCAGACACCCTGTGACATATTCCCCAGCACCCCCTCCACACACACACACACACACACACACACACACACACACACACACACACACACACACACACACACACACACGGGCGCGCGCGCACTTCCAACATGCAAACACTTACATATGCACACATGGCACCCCCCTTCACCCATAAGCACACATAAACACACATACACACACACACACACTCACACAAACATACACACACACACTTGCACACACCTCCCCCCTCTTCCAGCCTGTAGACAGTGATTCTATGTTCCATGTCGCCACCCTGTCTTGTCACATTTCCTTCTTGTCTGCCACACTGTCTCTCTGTCTTCCTCTTTTGTACCCTCTCTGTCTTCCTTTCCACTCCGTCCCTCTCTTCTCCCATCCCTCCATCCAATCAATAACTGCTGGCACTTCCTTCCACAGCTCAGGAAAAAACAATTAAAAGCCATCGATCCCGGCACACACTCACACGTGGACGCGCATGAATGCACACAGAGACACACACACTCATGCTAACACGCGCTCGGCCATGAATATGCAAGTGGGTCTTCTTGACCTTCAAAGACAGGGAAAGCCAGGTGACTTCATTCTTCATGGGACTGCCACTGGATACGTCTGTCGCCCCCCTCACACACATTCACACACATACAAACACACACAGACACACACACACACACATTTATTGACAGGAAGAGACGTATGTTTGAGACATGTATGCAAAGTTAAGTGTGTGTGGGTGCATACATGCATATCTTAACCGCACTGATGTAATTTAGCTTTGAAAGGACTACCAAGAGTGTGTGTATGCTTTCCATCATGAGCAGGTTCATTAACCAAAAGGTTCATGCAGGTTTAATAATCACTTACAATCCTGGAGACATAGTTTTAATGTTGTGTCCATTTAAATAACTTGCTTCACCGCCAGAAACGGAAACCTAGGCATTAACTACTAACCAGAACATCTATCCATCTACCAGTTCTTTCTGTTCAGTCATCCCAGCACACACTGCATAAGATGCAATGATCACAGGGCAGTAGAGAGACATTACATATCCTGGACACTTGCTATACTGCAGCATTGGGGTCTAATTTACATTTCCATTGTATTTCACAAAAGAGGAACATTTAGAAAAATGAAATGGTGCCCAGTTTGTTGACCCAGACTGTGGTTTGGGGATTTTCGGCACATTTGGGACAAACTGAACAAGCTATTCACTCAACATCATCAACAGTTGCCTGTTTATACATCCAGCAGACATTAACATTTATTTGGAGTTGTATTTCTGGTCATCCAACACCCAACAAGTCCAACATTCACTGTCTTTTTAGCTCTGTTTTTTCTCCAACCCCTGAGGGAAATATCTGGCTTTTAGCTGTTAAATGCTGATAATGTGTGTCTGCGGTTGGTGCAATGTATACAGTTGGTTCTTCAGAGTTTTTACACAGAAAACCAGCCTGCCAGGTTGATGAGAGAAATAGAACTGCAATCATTAGTTAATCAATTTTAGTGACAAAAAATGAACTATGTCTGTTAATCAATTCATTGTTTCAGTAATTTTTCAAGCAAAGGATTTCAAAGTGTGCTGAATCTAGCTTCCTAAGGATTTTCTTCCTTTCTTTGTCATTTATGATAGTTAATCAATTTTAGGTTTTAACCTTTTAGAGGGACAAAATCGTTGGACCTTGGGACAGTTGGGGGAACATTCTCTGTGGGTTCATTATATTTAGTTTTGCTAATTGGTGGTTTTATTACTTTAATGGCACTATTTTGCCCTGAAAGGCCCCCACAATTGTCCAAAACACATTGATATGCCCTGTTACACATTTTTATTTCGCTCCCTTTTCTCACCAAAATGTGTTGGACATGTGGATTTACAACACATGCACATTGTTTTCTTTGTTTAAACATTGGGGATGAAGGTGATATGTCCCACACTTTTACAATTTTTAGGTTGATTTAGTACAATCTCAATGAGAGGAACTTTGAATAGTCTGGGTTTATAAATAGATGCAAAGGCTTTGCAGGCTCTCAGGCAACATGAGTGCTGCCTGAGCCCTGCCCTTGGTGTTAGGGTTAAGGTTCAAGTTTCATTTATTGTAACTGGCTGTCGTTTTCCTAAAATAAAACCACTAAAACTTAATTGTGTCCCCTGACTTTTAAAAAACAAACCTACACCCTTGGCTGTAGTAAATGACTATGTTTGTATTATTTATTTTAGCAGTCACTGATGATTTCGTTTGATTTGGCATTTGCTTAAACAGTCATGACAAAAAACACTGCTCTCACTGCTCAAGACTCGGTAACCAGAACCTGGAACAGATTTCATATCACCTCTTCAGCAGAGCTAATATTATTATCTGTGACTGCTGTTGTTAATCAGGTGGTCACCTGATCTGTTCAGCTTGGTCCAGTCAGTCCAATTGTTCCATTCAGCTTTGTGCTTTGGACAAATGGAGAAATGGAGGGAAAGAAAAAGTTGGACAAATGGATGACAGACAGACAGACAGACAGACAGAAAGACAGAAAGAAAGAAAGAAAGAAAGAAAGAGGGCTGTCGCAGTAATAGAGAGGGACAGCAGTCACACTCTGGCTGTTGCTCAATGAGGGAGTGGCCTGTAACGCCACCTCTAATCTGTGTCCAGTCAGCCCTGACACACACTCACACACACACACACAGCATCTGTGCAGCTGCCACAGTTTCAGCTACATGAAAAATAGTCACATATCTTTGTTGCTGATTGACACTGGGGTTACAAATGAAATTCTTGTGTTGTTAGGATTTTTTTTTTCAGTCTTTGTGTGTGTGTGTGTGTGTGTGTGTGTGTGTGTGTGTGTGTGTGTGTGTGTGTGTGTGTGTGTGCGTGTGTGTGTGTGTGTGTTTGATGGCTGATGTCACAGCAGGCCAGGTGTTCCTCAGGGTCCGCTGGTTTTCTTTTGGTTTGGAGAGTTTGATAAATGGAGAGAGAGAGACGCACACAGTAAACAGGGAGAGTGAGAAAGCTTGATAAATGATTGGAGAGTGATGGATTGACTGCAATCCTCCTACATCTGAAGCATCTGCTGTTGTTGTGTTGGCTGCTGAGTTTGTCAGAGGTCATGGTTCTCTGTCATGTAAGGATTTATGATACCTGCAATTATACATATCAGCATTTGAAAGTATGCAGTTTATGCAAATTAGTGTCCAACCTGACATGTCACAACTTGGTAGGATTTTTGTCGTCATCTCCCTACAGTTGAAAATATGAACTATTAACAATATAAATTAGGTAACTCTCAGGACAGCTTATGCTAAGTTCAAATTTACCTAGTGATTTGATAAACTCACTGGACTTCACCATTGAAGGGCTGTAAATATTTCATGCTAAACTCATCTTGAGATGGACAGCATAAATGAACATGGTTAGAGCGTGGTGAATGTTTTTGGTCTTTTTAAATCATCCCTCCATGACAGGGCTTAAAGTGTGTTTTTTTAATGTGGGGTTTTATCTTATTCCTAGTCAGTGTATTACCTATAATAGATGACTGTCTGCTCTCCCGCTGTGTGAAGAAGCAACGCATAGCACCAACAGGGAAGACTGATTTACTGCTGTAAGACGCATTTAAGCCACCAAAAAGAAGGCCCAGTATATATATTTGTCTTAGTGTACACTGTTTTTTTAGTATTTGTGGGGCTTCATATAACAGTATGACAGTCCTTTTTGTTTCTGGCACTACATTCCCTCAAGTGTACAACGTCCATATTCCTACACACACGCACAGCTGTGCCTGCCTCTCACTGTATTATGTTGCAGATCAGCTGGAGGGAACATTACAATTCCAGTGTATGTGGTGAGTTTTACCTTTCCTCAGATGAAACATAGACACACACCCTAGGTACCAGTTGTTGCTCAATATCTTGCAGCTAATGTTCAAAGTATTCTGGCTGTTGGGGCAAATAAACTCAAACACATGCAAGTTATATGAGGCAAAAATTCCCTAGTCCTTATATGTGAACACAGATAGCTCAGTAGTGTTCGCTACCTTGGTAGCTTCCAGCTAGATTGGCTTGTTTAACTTGACTCCACTTCAGCTCCACCCTCTTTGCCCATTCGTGATTAGCCAGGAGTTACACACAGGCAGGCACTGCCAAGATAGCGACAGCCAGTATGGTCAACATTGTGCTTCATTTTGGCCCTGCAGAAATGGGTTATGTCACGATGGCTCTGTCGACTATACTATCCCCTCAATGGTTCTACATCTCAAAAAACCCTGGATTCTACATTTCATTTAGTGCAACTAAGTAGCAATCGTTTCAGTAGAACCTGCCGGTCTCATAAAACTGTCCAAGTCTTTCAACCTCTAGTCTGTGAAATGAAAATGATCCTTTTCTTCGAACCAAAGAGGACATGGCATTTTTTTTCTCTGACTTGAAAAAAATCATCCAGAGCCACCAAGGACATTATACAGCTGACTTCTATCATCAAAAGAGAACATTAAATTGTATTCTGGAAAAAAGTTTATTCAATGGATTCTTTTAAATCAGATATCAGCATTTTTTTTAATGCTCGCTTACTAGAATATCTGCCCAAAGTGTTATATGGTGTGCTTGTTACTGTCAAGCAGTTATGATGGTTTGATTGTCATGAGTAAGGTATGGTTTGGGTTAGGCAACTAAAAAACTTGGCTATGTTAAGAAGAAATCTGTGGATTTCCCCTTTATCTCAGCCACCAAAAGTAATGTACTGTACTAGCTCTAGTCTGTCTGTCATTCCACCACAGCTGGAGCTTGCTGTGTGTGGCAGACACAAGTATTAAATGACTGTTTGATCCATGAACCATAAACCTGTGAACTTAAACCTCTCTGAGCACTTACGCCAACCAGTGTCAGGGACATCAGGTGTGTAGAAAAATGTGATACATTACAGGTACGCACAAACAAATTCACAGCTGCACTCCTACACACTCCAGCTCCCAGAAGTGCCTATTGAAACCAACATGTATTTCACAGCAGGTACTGAACAGCAGGTACCCAACAGTAGCTTTTGTCCTGTCTGTAATGACAAAAAAATGTCATTTCAGTTCTTACTATTTAAATCATTCACTTCAGACAATATAACATTAGTCATATTTCAAGTAACAATGCACATCATGTCAGTCACTTAAAGTTCTATTTCAGTAGCATACCAGGGTTACCTCCAGTGGTAAGCCTGCCAGGCTTAAATTTCCCACCACCAGGCTAAGCATCGTTTATTTACCGTATTTAAATGGCGACATCTTATGGTCAACACGTGAATACATGGCGGGTCTGAGGTCAGGTGTCACCTAACACCCCACAAACCACAACTACTGTCACTACACGCTAACTAGGCTACTTGTGATCTTCCAAAGATCTTCCAAAGTCGGACGAACAAAGGCGGAGACGTTGAACCCGCTGGTTCACCTGTTGACCAGGTGTGCGGTAGCGCGACGTTGGCTTTGTCACGGGTCGATGAGGCAGCTAGCATGGATGTTAGCTCATCGTCCGCTGCAGTGGCAGAGCAGCCACAAGCCATAGAGCTTTTATTGAAGCTCCTTGCACTACTTATAGGCAAGATGTACTAAACGCTCATGTTGGGTCCACCATCACACCAGCATCAATATAGCAGCAAGCAGAAGCAAATGTAAACAATGCCACATCTAAAAAAAAAAAACATATGTTATTACAACACCACCTGATTTGATCTGAAATCAGCATTAGTCTGTATGAGGCCTTACACCAGTGCTAGTGCAGCATTAGGTGACCACTGCATGGACAGTTTATTGCAGGTTTAAGTGCCAAGTTCATGGGGTCTCATCTTCATTTTGTAGTGGCACCAGAAAGCTTCTCTTGAAACCTACATTTTGTTTTTACTGACAACGTACTGTATGGGGTTTTTTGGGGGGAAATAATGTGTGTGTGTGTGTGTGTGTGTGTGTGTGTGTGTGTGTGTGTGTGTGTGTGTGTGTGTGATATCCCTATTGCAAACTGAATTCCTTTCCTTCCGTCCCTTTCTGAATACATTAACAAGAGCCTTATTCCCAAGCAGCACTTCAAAATCAATGTATACATCAAAACATTAAGAAATACTCAATATCAATCTAGAGATGATCAAAGTTTTCCATTAAATAACATTTATTTGACAATTACTGTCATAAGCTCCAGCTCACCTCCAGGCCTGCAGGATCAATTGACATCTGCTCTGATTGGTTAATCACTGCTTCTGATTTGCTTCACAGCCTATGAGATCATTTTCCTCTTCTGTCCATCACATGTGCTAATGTGCATGCCCGGTCAATTGATTCCCAGTCATCTGAACATAATCCCTCTGCAATTAACCAATTAGGCATTTAACCAATTTAGCAAACATCTAACAAGCCACACGAGTCAGGCCAGCTCGAGGTGCGTTGATGTTTATTGCAGTTTGTGCTTTTGATTAAAGGCCAGTGTTGAGGAATGAGTGTGTATGTGCATCTGTGTGTCCTGATGTTACCATGCTCGAGTTGAGATATTAGTAACAGGTGGCTAACTGGATCCCTGGGGCTCCATACTCTCCACATGGAGATCTGTGTTAATTGAGAGATGCGTAATTAGTTTACGAGTTTGTGTGTGTTTTTTGTGTGTGTGCTGAGTATATGGTAGTGTTTAATTGCAGTAGTGTTAATTAAGAGGGTTAATGCTACAACTTTATGGTTTTTATATTGTCCATTACGTCTTTCCTTTTCATTAGCATGTGCTTGTATGTATGTCTGTTTTCTGTCTCTTTCTGTTTGTTTCATGTGTCTGCATGTGTGTAGCAGCTGTATTAATACATCACTGTCTGTCCCCGTCTATGTGCTGACAGCCATAAACCAGCAGACGAGCATGTCTCTTTCAGCAGAGTCAATTTTACAGCTCTAAGTCGCGGCTCTGAACTGACAAATCAATAAAATCAGAGGGAGTTAAATAATTTAGAGCTGGCTCTAATTAGTCTTCTAGTCCTGCAGTATGGATTCCTCTACAATATTGATGACAGAGTTCCTGTTTATGGAAGAGATTGGAGGACTGAGCTCTCTTCTTCTTGTCCTTGTTATCAGAGACTACAGAATACAAATCAACATCCTGGAACAGCAGCATGAATTCTAAATTGATTTTTCATTTTGGGGGGGGGGGGGAATAATGAAGAGGAGGAAACACTTGTAAGTGACAAGAGATTGCATTCAATAATAGTGTTTCATCTGGCTTGGCCTCCTTTTTGTGCGTTATTTCCCCCCCCCCCCCCCAAAAGTAGAAAGCACCTGTGAAATGATGTGACTGTGGAGCCGCATAATTAAAATGGCAGAGGGGAGAATAAATACATCTGGAGTAAAACACACAGCTCTCCAAAGGCTAAAGAGTATTCATCTGAAATGCTCCACATCTACAGAAAAAAAAAAACAACTCTCATGTAAAACACAACTAAAGACCAAGCTTGAAGAAGAAGCCATCTGATAATATCCCGCCAAAAACAAAATTGAGGACACATAAAATACTACCCTAAATCAATACTTATACATTCTACATATTGAGAATGGGGGTGTAAGGAGGGTGGCATGTATGAACCTTTCCATGGCGAAAAGGCACTCAGATTTGTTGCTGCTATCTATGCCTGCTGCTATCAGATGCAGTAGATATGGTCAATGACTTGAAATTTGAGCATCCACAATTCCTTTCTGTAGTTAAGCATATTTTACTATTTAGTATAGCTATAGGTTACAATTACATGTCTTCTTTAAGAAGTCTGAAAGTAGGTTATGGAAACTAATATCCCTTATTTCTTGTACAGTATTGTTGTTTGAAAATGTATGTGTAACACTCTGGATTCTATATTCATCTATGGTGTTTTCTGGGCTGAGCACATCTGTATGTACGACTCAAAAAATTGTAAAACATTATCATCAACATATGATTAATCTGGGGACTAACACCCTAATATTAACAATTTTACTTAGAAATGTCCAACAACCTTAAAAAACAGTTTTTTATCAATAACCTGACATTGCCCGAATGAGGTTGCACTTATCGTTGCCTTTTTATTCATCGTTTCTTTGTACGCTTCTGCAGACTCGACAGTGCATTGTTATGTTTACTCAGTGCAGTTGTCTGTGCATTGTCAGTGTCTTCCTTGTATGTTTGCTTGCACATCTGTGCGTGTGTGTGTGTGTGTCCATGTGTGTGTGTGTGTGGCGGTTGTTATCAGTCACGGGGGGGGAAACTATCGATCATCTCTTTTAATTACCCCGAGCATAGCGAGAGGCCTAAATTAACTCCTCTCCTCTCCTCTCCTCTGGCTGCTGAAAAAGCCATGCATATTTCACGACCGGGAGACCAATCGTATGTCACTCAGCCCTTCTCCTCTCCTCTGACAAGACAAGACTTATCACTGTTATTTATCTCTCTCTCCCTCGCTCCCTCCCTCCTCCCTCTCTCCAGCGAGCATGTTGTCTGTGTGCAAAACAAAAGCGTGAATAATAAATATCCACATTGCGTGCGTGAGTTTGTACTGAAGCATGTTGCCCCGGTGAAAAACAAAAACGTGAATCTCAAGTGTCGCTGGCTTGTTTTGTGTGTCTGTATGTGTGCGTGTGCAGCCATGTGTCATGTGTGTATCCTCGCTGCTATACGAGAAGCAGTAAAAACCCATAGAGGTGCATTAGAGGTGTTTTACCATGCTGCTGTCATTGTGGCTTGTCTGCTGGTGGTGACACTGAGCACTGTTTGCCTTCAAGGGGACTATTCTGTAAGGGTCTACTCTGCTCCCCCCTCTCTCTTATCTTAGAGCTAATTTACATGTCTGTGTCACCCAGCTCTGTTTGTGGAGAGTAGGTCCATCCCTATACTGATCAGGCTACCATCACAGGGGTCTTCTCTTCAAGGATTCAAACATCTTAAGAGCCTAATCCGAATGATCACAGATCTCTCAGTCCTATCTGTTAGCATTTTACTAGCATTGTTAGATATTTGTAACATGGCTATTATATGCTGTGTCTTGGCATTATTTTACTCCTGCAAAGAGATGATGAAAACTATTTTGTTTAAAAGTCAAAATCATTATACTTTATAGCAAAAGTTGTTGTGATACACTGAGCATACATTTGTACATTAAGTATGTGTTTACACACAGCAAAACTTTTCTAGCTCAATTTATTCACAAATCTGCATTAAAAATAAATAACTGTATTACTTTATTTAGTGACATTATCTGTTTATTTTAATGTTCCCACAGGTATGGAAATGACTGTTTGTAGAATATGCTGAGAAATGTATGATTCAGTTACATG
Source organism: Sparus aurata (assembly GCF_900880675.1). Taxonomy (NCBI): domain Eukaryota; kingdom Metazoa; phylum Chordata; class Actinopteri; order Spariformes; family Sparidae; genus Sparus; species Sparus aurata. Next base: position 7,997,530 of record NC_044207.1, on the reverse strand, counting down.
TCACTGAGATATTTGTTAAATTCATTTTTTAATAATTTTTGCTGGTGACTTGTGCTTCAAATGGTGATTAGTTTGCTCTTACACAGAAAGAGAGAAAGATGTTCTTTATTTTAGCCTTACATCTTTTCAAAAAAGCTTTTCAAAAATGCTGTCTAAAGTAGGTAAATAGCTAGCATTTTGTGGATGTGGAAAACAATTTTGTGAACATGCTAATAAACAGTGGTCATTTCTGACAATCTTGACTTGTTTTGCAACCCATAATTTACATTTGCTCTTGACAAACATTATTTGAAAAAGACAGAAAGCTACTGCTCAGAAAAGATTGTACCACTGGCATTTCTGACATCCAGCGTCTGCTCACCTGAAGAGATTATCAGTTTTTCTATTGTTCTGTTGGTGTTGTAGCGTGAATGGTGAACTTTTTGGGGGAAAAGATAATGTTAGTATGACTGAAATACCTTTGACAGGTAAATGATGTTTACAGATTTATCTGCCTTCACCATCCCTTCCTTTCCTCAAACGTCAATCTCTTCATCAACCTGCAAAAGTTGATTGCCAGGCTATAAAAGCCATTTTTGTTTTTCAGCTCCATCACACTTCATTTCTGCCATTTTATTTTCTTCCGTCTCATCTTTTGGTTTCCTCACATTATATGTTTTCCCTCCAAGCTTGTGTGTGCGTGTCCGTGTGTGATTGCGTGTGTCAATGAGAGAGAGGGAGATTTGTGTTATATTGCTGAGCTGACATGGTAAACAAGCCTTGCCTATCTGTCTGTCTGTTTTCTTACAATGAGTCAGTGAGTCAGTCAGCTACACAATCAGTCAACCTGCGAGTCAGTGAATTATCCCACAGCTACTAATGGTCCTTCCTCAACCTCCCTCTCATTCTCCTTACACACACACACACACACACACACACACACACACACACACACTCACACACACACGCGCCATCCTCTGTGTAATTTAAATGACTGTCAGGTCAGTGGCGAGAGCAGCACCTTGCCACGTTAAAAATGCCAGGCGGCTGCCATCGTCACCGCCAACAAGCTGCCCAAACTGTCACACACTCACACACGCATGGACACGCACACACACACACAGGGCTGTCAGCCACCGGTCACAATGCATTTACTTAGTGACAGAATTCTAATTAGTGGTCTGGCTGGTGTCACCTGACTAAGAGAGAGGGAAAGAGAGAGAGAGAAGGGGAGATTTGTATGGTGGAAGAGAGGTGTTGTGGGAGATTGGTAAATGTGGATGAGTGAGATGGAAGGGTAAGGAGAGATGAAGGGGAAGAGAGGTAGAAGGAGAAGAAGAAGTGGGTGGAGAAAGAAGCTTGTTGATGTTCTAGCAACAGAAAAAGACAGATGAAGTGATGAAGGGAGACGATGATGTAGAACTATGACAAAAATGTAGGATGAAAGAACACAACAACTCTGTTTTGTCCCTAGTCACATTTACATAAAACGCACCAAATTACCTCCCACGAGTGACTAAAGCAATCCCAGTAGCTCCTAAATGCCCCCTTGCCTAATTGCCTCATGGAATGAGAGTGCTAGAGTTTAACCCTGCACAGCCTCTGACATGATGGCACCCTCCACCGTGACACGCCATCATAGACAAACAAGACAGGAGGAAGCAGCAAGGGAGCTGGAATTACAATGAGTAGTGAGTAAAACAAGATAACTGTGATATTTGTCTATATTACAGGCTTTGATTGGTTTCAACTCAATTTCTGCTGTAGCCATTGATGTGATATAATGTTGCACATCAATGTTTATTCTGTGCAATGATTAATTGGTGGAATATATTTCAAGGTATCAGTTTACCAGAAGTTAAATTGACATTATTGAAAAAGAGACACAAAAATACACATCCACAGACATCAAAGACGCAAGTTTGAAACGTGATTCCATATGTGATTGTTGAATGAAATAATCTCCACTCATCTTGGAAGGTTTTCCCCTTGGTATGTGCAGTTTCTGGCTAATAAAATTAGCTTACAGGTAGTGTACAGTAAAGTAATCTGGCTGATAAACGCTATATAAAGTAAATGAACAAACATGTTCGGGCTCACTTTGCTGGTGGTGAACACACCATTAAACAACCACCAGTGCTGATGAATATTTATGTGATGTGACTCAGGTACGATTGTACACCGACAAGGTTTTAAAGTTTTTATTAGTGATTAGTTTTACTACCTCAGAAGTAGCAACAGCAGCCAAACCAAACACATCACTACTTTTGAGTAAATTGTGGATTTTTTGGGTATGAGCATTATTTGACAACATTTGGGATGAGTACACAGCTAAATATAATGCATAATATAGGTTTAGTCCTTTTTAGACATTCTTATGCAGAATTCCTTCATATCATATCTTTAAGCAAACTAAATATTACTAAAATGTTGCTAAAATATTACTGTAGCATTGTGAATCAGCTTAAAAGATGAAATCCTCATCTTGGGAAATACAATTTTCAAAATTTTCCTAGGAATTAGATGAGAGGATCGTTTGTCTTTTCAAACCGAAGTTGGAGCCAGCTGCCAACTAGTTTAGCTTGGCATAAAAAACTGGAAACAGCTATTCGGGCTTTGTCTCAAGGTAAAAAAAAAACAAAACAAAACTATTAGCATCTCTAAAGATCACTAACTAGTCTGTATTATCATTTGTTTGTTTAATCCATACAAAATCTGCACACTGTTAACTGTTCTTGAACTGTGACAATTTAGGGTTTTTGCAAGAGGACAATTGCATATCTATCTTCTTCTATTTCTAAGTGACTTCATGAAGTCTCGTCATCACCATGGATAACCAGGCACCAATGGCAACTGCACCTGGCCGAGAGACTGTTCTGTGACAACCCTCCGTACAAATGCAAGTTAGCACTGCATTCAAGCAAAGGTTTATACAAGACTGGCTAAATGCAAAGCTATAACAATGTAACACAGTTTAGTATCTGACTTCCTAAAGTACTCAATGTTTTGCCAACATGTTCAATAATACACTATCCATCATGGAAGAAAAACTGGGGTAGTCACTTTTTATTTTAATGTCAAAAATCTGTTTTAATATGGGGGAAAAAGGTCATATTAAGAGTGAAATTACCAGTTCAAATAAAAAGAAATACAGTTTCAACAGACCATTTCATGCTTTTGTTTGTCTTAAGATAGACATATAAACATCTCACACTCATCTCATCTACTCAAAACTGTCACTGTGGTAGTTGCCATGGCAAAAGGTGTCTCCAGGAACACATATTACAATGATGAAAAACACACGCTCAAAGTTAACTATTACCAGCAAGTCTGACTTTATTTGAATGGATTGTTTCATTTCAAATTCAATGGAAATTGATTTTTGTAAAGTGTGACAACTCTATGGCAGACTTGTGATTTTAGAAAAATTGACCTTGTGGGTTTAACTTCATAACTGTAAGTTTTATTTCATAAAACATCAGGAACATGATGTGTAGTAGCTCAGAATGGGACTTTAACATCCTGCTCGCTCTCCTCCCCTCTCTCTTCCTGATCTACCCTCTTCTGACCTGTGTTGATCTTTGCGTCTCTTCTCCCCCACCCCGGTTTCAGTTCACCACTTCATCTCTCCACTCAACTGCCACTCTGCCTCTTCACTTATTCTCCATGCTGCAGCTCTCCTAACTATCTTACTGTGTCTTGTTTTCACTGGAGGTCCAAAACTGCCTGTACTACTTTCACATTCATCAGATTTGATGTCCTAAATCATAATTGTCCCACGCTAAAATGTTCTTGCCTCAACTGCAACCTTTATTTCAGTGTTTATCTAAACTGAAGACGAGCAGTTCAATAGGCATTACTTACTTTAAAACTGTAGTCCCAAAATTGGACTGAGAGGAAGTGAAAATTCTGCTGGTATAAAATGCAGGACCCAGGGGACAGAGGAGGCTTTTAATCCCCTTGAAGAGTTCATCCAGGCCCTATTACGGAGCCTCCACAGTAGGGTTGTGGGGTTAGCTCTGACCCAGCCAGGCTGCAGGGCTGGAGGTCTACAAGAGAGAAGAGGCTCTGGGACTCAGTGAGCCCAGGATTGAGAGCTCTTCATGGGGTCAGGCAGCCAAGAGGTTCCCCTCAGTTCTGCTCCCCACTCTGGTACTATTAACTGGCAGTGTGAAGAGGCACTTTATTTCTCTGCTCTGCATTTGTCTCTCTCAGTCTCCTGGCCTGCCTGGCTACATGCATGCTGGTGTAGTCTATCCCTGGATGGTTAGAGAGCGGGGTCCTTGGGACTCATCATATCCAGGATAAAGAGCTCTTTAAGGGGCAAGCAGGTAGTGGAGTGCTCCCCTCAGTCTTAATCAACTTCCAGACCCTTTTCACCTTCAGAGGTTCTCAGCTGCCCTTATGTCAAGGGCCGAAATACAGATCCACATATTCTCGTTTGATAATATGTAATCCTATTGGACAGTGTGGTAAAGTTTTTGTTTCAGTATTATGTCATCTGTCAATATTCTATTCTGGTCAGTATCTGCATCTGTCTATATCAAAATGGTTTCTTGGGCCTTACAGCTGTAAGTGTGGAAAACCATTTTTTCCAACCTAAAATCCCAACAATTGCCTTCCCACAGAATATCCCATGGACCTCCAGACCCCACCCCCAGAAAACAGCAGCAGGCTTTAAAGCCAATTTTAGTGGCCAAACTATGTAATTACAACTTGTGTTGACGCACAGGGGCCAAATATGCAAAAATAAGGTTACATTGTCAAGGAAGTTGCTGTGAAACTGGACTTTTTTTTGTTAACCCAACAAAATGACTCATCATCATGAATAATAATAATAATAATAATAATAATAACAATAATAGATTCAATTTATATAGTGCCTTTCAGGGTACCCAAGGACAACTTAACAAAGTGGAACAAACATATACGAAAAAAAACAAAACAAAGGGGCGCCGTTTAGCTCAGTGGGTAAAGCATGCGTCCCATGTGCCGAGGCTCTGCAGTGGACCCAGGTTCAACTCCCGGCCTGGGTCCCTTTGCTGCGTGTCACTCCCCCTCTCTCTCCCTGTTTCCTGTCATATCTTCAACTGTTCTATCAATAAAGCCGTAAAAGGCCAAAAAAATATTTAAAAAAAAACAAAGAATAAATGGAGCGCCTGTCAGTCAGCACGGAGGAAACAGCCGCATCGTCAACACCACCGCCAGCACCGCAGGGAACAGCACCCTCCGTCCAGAAGCGAACTTGCATCTGGAGGCCCGGTGCACACAGCAGGGGCGATGCAGGAGACCCAGAGATCCAGTCCCAGTGACGGAGCCCTGGGTGAAGCGACAGCAGAAGTCCAGGAGCTCCCGCGCTGAACACCCGAAGACCCCACCAGCAACGGCGGAGCAGGGACCATCCAACATTGCCGTGAGCCGGGGGAGACCACAGCAGCAGAGGAGAGTGACAACGACCTAGAGGTTGTGGTGGAGGGAGGACCAGCAGAGCAGCGATAGACAGCCCACAGAGCATCGAGTACGTCTGCTTATAAGTTAGAATTGCTATGCTAACAGCTGATCGGTGGGTCTAACAGCTGATCAGCGGAGAAAGGTGAGTCCATGGAGCCAATTCTTCAGGTGTGCAGGCTTCAAAGGTAGTAGCACAGCCTCAGAGCTTGTAAAGACAACTTGGCTTTCTTCTTTTAACAGAAAAAGCCGTTTTGTCACAGATCGAGAAGCGGCGATATTCTCGCCAGCGTCCTCTCGCATCGAGGTTGCCATGGAGATGTCATGAATGGATCCCCTTGGTCTAAAAACAATTGGAAAGTGTAGCAGAGTTGCACCATTAAATCATTTTATCCCCATCAAGTTGGTGGCCTTGACCAGCAGAAATCTCTGGACCTAGGATTTCACACTTCTTTTGCTTCTTGCACCACTAAACAGCTTTCATAGGAATGAACATGGCTCCGCCTCTGACACTATGCCCAGTACTCATTATATGTAGATGAGCACAGCCACAAAGATGTTTTGCAGTGGCGTGATGTATATTTTACCACGTCGAGAATGAGAGACGGCATACTTGGTAGGAGCATTTCCTCTGGCATTTTGTATCACTCAGTTATAACTTTGACCCAGTTTGATAATGACCTTTCAGTCTGCAACCAATGACAGCTGTCTTTGATGTAACCAGACACCAACTCAGTTAAGGTTTCATGGAATGACTTCTCAATGGTCAGCTTTTGAATGATCACCAGTGCTTTTTTTTAGTATTAAACTGAAATAAATGCCTTAAAATTTTGAATTGTTCTAAACAAAGGCTTGCTTTTTTTGTTTTCAATTATTCTGGCACTTTACCTTAGATGGTGGCACTGGTGACCTAAGCTACACTTTTCCTCTAAACCATGCCCTACACCCCAGCTGGCAATGGGCAGCACAGCTCATGAAGATGATCATTTGTGTTTAACTGATGTGCAAGCTCCTGGATCTCCATTATCCCAATCCATATTTATCGCGCCAGACGGGGTCAAATCTGTGACCAATGCCTCACAAGCTTGCATCTCTATCCATTAAGGGCGTCACGATTTCGATTTTAAATCAAAATCGACCGAAATTAAGTCAAAATCTCGTACTTCGAATTTAAAAAATGGGATTGTTGATGCTGCCACACGCCCATGTCATGTCCGGTCGGCTTGCCAAGCGGAAAAAAACACACACGGTATGTGTTGAAGTGCTGCGAGTCATCCTCCTCTAACTTAGCTACTAGCTAAGCCAGCAGCTATTAGCTACAGCCAGCCAAACGATAGCATGGTGTTACACCATTCCTGTTCGGCTCCCGGACCGTGGTCGGGAAGCACAGGGGAGATGATTTCCAGTGGGGCCGAAGTTTGTGTTTACTGTTGGTGAACCCCCTTTCACGTGTTAAGCTGATCGGGAAATAATACCAGGGAGCTTTGCTGTATCTTGAGGAGCCGTCGCCTTTATTCACAGCCAAACTGCAGACTGTATTGTACAATTTACTGCTGTCACTACTACTGCTACTGCTTGCGCTTTTCCTTCCTCTCCCATTCATTCACTGTCCGCACGTACGCACGCTCCCTCACTCTCGCTTGCCCACTCACACCTTACGCACGCACCTCACGCACCGCCCTATTCCTGAAAGGGGCTCCGCCACTCTTACAACAATGGAGACACATCGACAGAACTGGAACCCCCTCCTCTTTCACTGAAGTCGCAGGTGTGGAAGTATTTTGGATTTCCAGTGAGTAATGTTGACAAAAAAGCCAAAGTTTGCAAGTCTGCAGAAACTAGATGGCAGGTGATTCTGTTTAAGTTTCTAATTGACTGAAGATATAAGTTATTGTTACATTATGTTGTTAATAAATGTTTTAAATTTGACAATGCAGTGTGGTGCATTGCGAACAAAGGTCAGATACTATATATTATAAAAGTCTAGTCTAAAAATGGCATAGCAGCCTGTGCTTTAAAAAAAATTTATGTATAAATCGAGAATCGAATCGAGGATTTGGAGAATCGTGACATTGTTAATGGTCTGCATTTTTATAGCGCTTTTCCAGTCTAACAACAGCTCAAAGCGCTGTACAATACAATACATGCCACATTCACCCACACATTCATACACTGATGACAGAGGCTGCCATGTGTTTAAACATGGCTTAAATTCTTGTGTTTGTCCATGTTTTTTGGGCCATTTAGTATTAAACTAAAATATAACATAGGACAGCCAAAGATTTTGACAGGAATGGAGGAGAGAGAGAGGTGACAAAAGGGGTTGTAATAACAGAGTAATTCACAACATAATACTATCACAGTACGCTGCCCATGAAAATCACAATATCCTTTTTAATAATTCTACAATACTCACACTTTGAAAGAGTGAAAACAGGTGACCAGGTAGGCAGGGAAGTGACTTGTGGGAAAGTCAGAGGGAATCTGTCATTTTCTTAGATGCTGTTTTAGCCTTTGTGTTCGTATGTGTGTGTGTTGTTATGTGACAAGCTGATTGCCATAGAGTGTCCAGCATAGGACTAGGGTAAACAAAGTGTAGACGTAACATATATAGGTGTGATGAGTGTACTTTGTTTAAAAAAATAATACATGTTCAGTATTAAATCCACATGAAGTAAAATGGAAGGGGAGGGGGAGGCCATACATCAGAAAAGACCCAGACAGAAGAAGTCATCGTTACTTTGTAGCCCCTGTGTGGCCTCTGTGGCCTTCGTTTCCACTGTGCAGTGACACAGCAGCACGACATAATTACAAGTGTGTGTGTGTGTGTGTGTGCTGTAATTAGAGTCATGTCAGCGAGTAAATGTGTTGTGACCCAGGCCTTTGTCAGGCCACAACATAGTGACAACATCACACACACAATCTCCACCTCTATGCTGCATTTGACCCCTTCACAAGTACAGAAACCCCTGGTTATGCTTGTTCAAAGTTTCTGAATGGATGGGGTGTGTGTGTGGTTGTGCATACATGGTGTGTGACACGTAGGGCAGAGTACTGTGGGCAGCATGAGTGTGCTCATTTCCTCTCTCTTCCCTCCCCTGTCCTTTATCAAACTCAAATGTGGCCCACTGACCTGGCTGTTTTTGGGAAACCAAAATGATAAAATGTTGAGGGTCAATTACACATAATCTTGACTCTACATGCAGTTTGACATAATAAATCATTACCATCACAGTGGTGTACAAGCTATTACATTCCTTAATTCTCCCTCAATTTCTTCACTTTCATCCTTTTTATGAATCCATGCTTTCCGTCCTCCATTCTCTTTTTTTGTTCTGGCTTTTTATACTATTCTCTACCAGTTCTATTCTGTACCAGTCAAAACGCTGGTTCTTCTTTTCCTGTTTCTTGTTTCCTCCTGTATCTTTTTCTTCAACCATCTGTTTCTTTCTCCCGTCCTGCATCAATTTCTCTCCTTTTTTTCCGTCTCTCTACCTCATTTATTTCCCCTTTCCCCCCCTTCTCTGGGCTTTAAGCAGTCATGGTGATTTAGGGAAAACACTCAGGTAGGCAAAGCAAATGTCAGAGCAAATGGTCGCTCCCTTGGGAGGGAGAGAAGAGGAATCCTTCTTCCTGTTTTTTATTTCTCTCTTTTTCATTTTATTATTTATAATTCTGCTATATTCCACTGGCTCACACACCGTCAGAAATAGTCCCAAACAAAGGGCTCCACTGCAGCACAGAAAAGCACAATAACACTGCATATGCCTTGTACACTAAATGCCTTTTTTTTTTTTTTTTAACAGTTTTAATTTCTTACATTTCAACTTAGGGTTAGCTATTGTTGTGCTGAATCATACTCCTTTACATGGGTCCTTCTCTGACGTTTGCTCAAATGCTATTATCATGATAACATTTTATGTAAAAATTACGAATTACAAAAACAGCAGCCTACCAGCAGTAAATTCATGATTTCTTTATGTTGTCAAAAGAATTCAAATATTGAAATTGATTATTTGAAAAAGACACATTTTTACAGTATTGATACTCCAGCTCTAGCTGGGGTTTTTTGGGTCCTCTCTGGACATACACACCGCTGTATTGCCATAGTCCCACCTCCTCCAGAAGTAGATAAACTAAGATGATGCTGTGCTTGACACAGTACACAAGGCCTATTTATGTTACTTACATTTGTGTTTTTAATTGTGGCAATTTTTCTAGGGATGCACCGATATCATATTAAGATCGGATATCGGCCCCGATATTGACAAAATAGCTGGATCGGGGATCGAAAAAACTAACAGATCCACGGGCCAATTTTTTTTTTTCCCCTCCAGGCGCAGCACATACTATGTCATTCGTCAGCAGCACGTGTGTCGCATGCTGGAAGAGCTGACTTAAACGTTAAGCAACATGGAGCAAGCCAAAGAGTCGGCTGTGTGGAAATATTTCACGTTTGCCACGCCAACTAGTTTGACAGCTGTTTGCAATGTCTGCAAAGTAAATGTTTCGAGGGGTGGCGGTAGTACTGCAAAATAAAATACTACCAATCTAATCAAGCATATCCAAAAGCACCATGCTAAGGAGCACACTGAATTCCTGCAGCTCAACAAAACCAAAGGAGCAGGAGACAGTACAGCCCAGTAACTAACTTTGGCAGATGCACTTCAACGACACGAAAAGTTTCCGACGGAAAGCTTGAAAGCATTGGCAATAACACAGAAAACTTTAGAATTCATTGTTTTAGATACTCAACCAATGTCAGTTGTTGAAGATGAGGGCTTCCGTCGTCTACTGGAATACTTACAGCCAAGGTACTCTCTTCCATCATGCAAGTATTTTTCCGAGACCGGTATACGGTTTATTATTAATTCAACAACGGTATCGGATCTGTATCTGGTAAGAACAGGCATCGTTATCAGGACTGAAAAAGGCAGATCAGTGCATCCCTACAATTTCCCTCATGGTAACGAATTCCAATTCCAGTCATAGCAGAGGTCCAACAAAATACTATATTACCAACATGCAGTTTCCTCTAGAGCCAAAAAGGTCTTTATACTACTTTCTCACATACACAGTAGTACTCCCCAATACTTGCATCACACTTGTGATGTGTAAAATTGTTGGAGTTAGATTTATACTGAGAATTCAAAGCACGCCAACCCACAATGACAGGCGTCATGATGCTGTGGTTGTGTGTTGCCCTTTGGTCTTGGTCTTTCAATACATGCCAATTGAATTGGCATAGGTAACGATAGCATTACTAAAACAGATAATACTGAAACATCTAATATAATATCTCACTGTCCCTGATTTCTCCCAGGGGGGTCTGTACTTGCTGAAACAGTTGTTCTCACCCATGAGGCAACAACATTAATGGTGCATGCACAACCAACAGCTATCATAATATTATGATCCACAACTACAGACACTGAGAAAAAGAAAAAGAGGGAGAGAGGGAGAGAAGTGGAGAGGGACATAACGGCGGTAGACCTCAGTGAATTACACTTACATCTCTCCACTCTCACCGGCTCTATTCATCTGGGAGTGATCTAGGGCACAGTGCTTCCTATGAATTATAGAAAGGAGCCCATAATAAAGCGATAAATATATTTCTCAAGGAGAGCCACCGAGGCATTAACTGAGACATTAGCATAGGCTGCGTACGCTCTCTATCTAACACGGTGATTAACTAACAGTGCGTGTGTGTTTGTGTACGGGTCTGAACGTATGGTGCATGTGCGGTGAGCTGAGGAGGGTAAGAGTGTGTCGATGGGTGATTTTGAGGGAGTACATGTTTGTGTGTGTGTATGTGTGTGTGTGTGTATTCATGTGTAAAATTAGGGGTTGTCATTTAACAAGAGAGTGTACTGATGAGATGTTTACGTGTGACTGTGTGTGTACTTGTGTCTGCATGTGGATTAAACTGTATATGTGTGTGCAATTATGTTTGTGTGTGAGTAGGTGTGTATAGTATATGAGTGCTTTTGTTTGTTGCGTGTATGTTTTTGTAATCTAAGTGTTGTTGCGTATATATATTTGACATTCACATGTATAGTTCAATACAAATGTATATATGTGTGTGCTTTTGTGCATTAATGTAAATGTAAATACATGCAAGGCAGGGAAAAGTCTGCACTCTGTAAATAAGTCCCCCTTCACTGAAACCTAGTGCCATTTAAATGCATGTTGATATGGAATTAAGCCTGCTTGTCCGCTCAACGTGAACAGGAAACATATTTACCCCCAATGACAATGCAAATAACATATTTACACCTGGTTAACGATATAAACCACTGGGACAATCTTATGAGTTTTTCCTCCAAGTCTAGTAAATAAAATCACTTCATTAGCATACAGCATGTGGTGTATATAGAATGAATAACACTTAACTCCTGTACTGGGTGTCATCATTTACAGCAGGCCTCGCATTGGCTGCCAAACACCTTCATTATGTTGTGTTATCGTGTGTAAGTATGTGTGATATCTAAAGATATATACAGGTATGGGCTGTGATTATTATGCTTGGGTGTGTTTGTACAGTGTGTTGGGGTGTTTGTGTGAGTCAGTAATGTACCATTACACCTTTAAATAATTCTACTGCTTAGTGAAATGGGAGCAATAATGAATTCCAAAGATTCTTAGGTCCTCTGTAGGACATATGTGACTTTGAGCTGACATTAATCTTTCCCTTTATGTACAACTAATCATAGTGTTTCCTAAATCATGTTCTAGCCACTTTTTTGGCCAACTGCTGTAGTGTTAAGTGTTTAGCGAAAAAGTCCATATTTATTATATTTGACTTTTAAAAAAACTAATCAATATGTGAGAGGCTTCGCTCATAGTCACTAAGATCTAATCCCAACACACCAGTTGCCCCTACCACTGAGCCCTACCTGTCTGTTTTGTACATTCATTCCGCAGGGTAGGGTGTTATGATTATTTGAAATAAAGGAGGACTGGAGCACACTGATACATTTGCAGCCTTTATTAATGCTAATGTTTCAAAACTATTGTGTCTTCATCAGAGTGTTCAGATTCTTACTGGGATTAAGAGGTAGAGAAAAGTGTTTGGTGCTGCTAAATAAAGGCTTATGAGAACTGTAGTTTCAATGAATAATTTTCCTTTTCTGTATGACGAGCATAAAAAAACAATATCTAACATCTAATTGATGTAGAGTTGTACATGTAATGGATGTATTGAGTGTCCATTCTTTTTTTTTCTTCTATTTTCTTAAGATAAATTGTGGTATTGTGGAGATACCAGAATTGCCACACTAACATTTCATAGGAAGAGATTTTAACCACTTCACCTTGTAACTGCATTCTGAGGAACTACTTGAGGGGTAGGGGTAAAGAATTGGAAATGGGTTTGAGCCAAAGAGTTATCACCCAACTCTGCTGCTCCCCTCACCTTTATGGAAGATTTTAGCATCTCTCAGCAATTTGTTTTGGTTTCAATTTGGCAGTTAAGGTTAAGTTCTACTGCTCTGAACCACTTTCAGCTGGAAAGCTCAAATAAACCCACCCTATGCTTTGCATGGAACTTCAGACAGCCACAATTAACAATTGATAAAAAATATATAACAAGGCATATAGCAGCTAAAGATTCAGCTATTTCCCCCAGCAGTAGTTGGAGATAAAAACTGAGATAAAATGAAAGTTAACATTGGACTCCCATTCATCAGGTAAATAGAAACACGACTCCAAGGATGACTCATGCCATTTGCTAACACAATTGCCATAATAACTTTAAGTTAGCTTAAGAATATAAGTGATACCATATCTCTAATCTCTTACAAGTTGTGTTTACAAAAAATAAAATAATCAAGCTTATCGTACTGGTTTGATTAATGTACTTTACAGTCTAGCAGGGACCATGCCCAAATAACACAAGGAGAAAATGTGCTTCACATTCTGTCTTCTGATCATACCATTTTGATGGCACCTTTTACTTTTCAATTCTTTGTTACAGTCCAGGTCATACCAGAAAGTGGACACTTCTTTGCTCAAACCTTACAACAAGGCCTTTGCAGTATACGTTTCTATGCTACTAAAGAGGCACTGCTTAAAACAGATTTAGCTAGATTTCCTTTTGATAGCTTCTTTAGATTTAGAATTATGAGTCTACCTACAGAAATCTGTACGAGTCAGCTTTTCCTTAAAGACACAAATATGCAGATAGTTAACTAAAGTTAAAATCAATATTAAAGCTTTGCATGAGTTTACTTTAGAATGTCGTGCTAAGTGATGCTGTTATAAACAGACTGGAACATGATCCACAGTTCTAACATTAAACAAACTTGACAAATTACCCATAGCTTAAATACAGTGAGAAAAATAGAAAAATGGCAGTCATAATAAACATACTTTTTACTGATAAGCTTACTTTTAAATCTGAAAGCAGTGATGTGGATGTATATATTCACAAACCCCTAATGATGGCATTTACTCACATACAGTATACATACAGTATGGAGACATTTCCTCCCTCCAAGGAGGTTAATTAAAAAAGTCCCGATCTTTCTGTCCCAACATCAATTTAAACTCATCTCAACAGCGGGGAGGAATGGAAGTCACTCCATCATTTCCTTCTTCCGTCTCCTCCTCTTTCTTCTCCATTTGCAAGACTGCCTTATTAGCCCTGCAGCTTCTTGTCCACACTAAATGAAGACCCAGTCATTTTTATGTTTGTCCGTATGCCTGTGTGACTGTGTTCTGTGTGTATGTGCAGTAGAAGCCACTTCACCTCCCCATCAACTGAACATCTCTCCCTAGTTTGTGTCTAATGAGCGATGAGCGCAGAACAGCCACTAATGACGCATCTTCATGTGTGTATGTGTGTTGCAGTATACATTAGGTGCGTGTGTGTGTTTTAAGCAACCAAGGAGCTAGTTAGCAGTGTAGGCGTGTTTTGTAGTAGCTGGTTTTGATTCGATGTGTTCCCCATGTAAGGCAGCAGAGGTCGCAAGGTCAGGCCAATTACTTCCTTGTTGAGAGATGTCTGCTCTTTGATTCGCCGATTCCAAAGGTTGCTGGGTTTCTGACAGTTCTGCTTTGGGTGTGGGGGGTCCGCTGAGCGCCGATTAAGGAGATGTTAATTGGAGCATGTTGTTTGGACCAAAGCAGTGACGTGTGTGTGTGTGTGTGTGTATGTATGTGTGCCTGTGCCTGTAGGTTGGTGTTTGTGTAGTGATTGCATCTTTGCTAATTTGACTTGCATTATCATATTGTTATGTGCATGTATAGTGACTTTTTGCATTGTGTCATGATAGGACCAGCTTTATTGTTCCTGTGGGGAAATTGCTCATGGAATTTGAACAGGGGTAAATACATAATGGCTGTGGTAGTGAACCTTATGCAAGTGACACACACCTTTTAAATGCAAAGTCTTAAGGGTCCTTGCTTTCCTTTTCCCCTAAATACAAAAGAAATGGCATGGATATTCATCAGTGTCCCCAGAAACCTCCCCAAAGAGACACCATCTCATTCAATGTAACACACTGGCTGATTTTCTGTTTTACGATCTATTTCACTTGCTATGTAGGGTCGAATGTGCATGTTGGGTGACTTGGGTCAATTACTTTTAACTACCTCCACTGTGTTTCTATATCTGTTCATGTGATCCACCATCAGCTAGATTTCACTTTTAACATTTTTAGTAAATTTGAAGTAGAAAAGCCTCTTATTTACCGCCACCTGTGGGCTCTCAACATGTAAAATTTGCCAGGGTTGTGAAGTCATCCGAACCGAGTCAGTACAGACTTTATGGTTAGGTTCATTCAGTGATTTTATGAATATATCAGACTACCATGTGGACAGAGCATAAGTTCATGTGTGAAATTATAATCATTCTGATCCACAATCCAACTCAGTAGCCCTTTTTACACAGCGACGCCGCGTTATCTCCAGAGCGGTGGTTCGCCAATTCTCCGCCAATGGTGATTCACACAGAGCGAAGCATCTCCGCATTAAAGACGAACGGCTGTGTGATTCACACAGAAAGCCAACGCAGTGGCTCCTAAAGAGGGGTGACGGTTAACGTCGGGATGATGACGTTGGTGTGTTTTGAAGGTGTTTTCCCGGTGTCCCCCCTGTCAATCTAAACCCCCGGATAGTTTATAATCATATGGATGCTGTTACAACGTGTAGTGATTGAGATCCTGAGTTAGGTTAGAGAGAGTTATGTTTTTCGCGCCAAATTACATAATTCCCTAATCGCCATCAATAAACAGGACCTGTCCGACTCATGGGGACGGAGGCTGTTTTCCGGGTGAAAGTTCATTGAAGTCTCCATCTGGAGGGCTGACCATCGTGGTGATTTATTTTCATCACAAACACACGGTGAGGTAAAGTTTTTTGCCGGTGACAGACGCTGTTTTTCGGGCAAAATGTGACAAAGAGTTGGTAGGACGGCTGGGAGGATGGACAGGAGGACAGACGCTTCTCCATGAACAGCTGTGGTATTTTTTTCCTCGTATAAGTTGTCAAAGACAGTTACAGTTACTACGTTACTTTTGTTTGGTCATGTAACCTTGCTTTGTGGGACATTTCTCTGTATTAGGTTGAGTCAGTTATCAGACTGTACCATCCACACGTCCCCGCTCTGCGCCACTGGCTTATCCGTTTACACTGGTTCGGTTCAACAATAACACGGCCCTGATACTACCTCCAGAGGCGGATCAGTGCCAGAACGAAATTTCACCCCTCGCCGCATCTGAAACTTTCACACATGTTCTTTGGCACAGAATCCCTGCATGCAAACGCCAGTGTGAATGGGGCTAGTAAGTGGCACTCACGTGCCTACAAGCTGTTTTCCAACTGCCATTAAACAACAAAGGCAGAAGGAGAAGAAGACAAGATACATGAAAATGAGGGAGAAGACACTGTGGTGCACTATGCACTTATGGCTAATTGACAAAAGATACCAGAGCTAGAAGAGCCACATGCTGCAATCAAATCAGCTGTGTGGGAAATTTCCAGAGAGCAAATGGTGGATCTGATAGAGAGTCTGCGTTGTTTGACAGTTGAATGTGAGTGGAAATATGTTGAACATGTTAAAGTTAGACAGCATCACTCAGTGTCAACCACCTGAGCGAAGAAAAAACAACAACAAAAACAACAACAACTTCACCTCGTCTTTTCTAAGCAGCCTCTAGATGAGAAAACAGACAGGGCCAACGACATACCTGAAGTGATTAGCACTTACATGATGTTTACAGTTGTTTCTCATTAGCCCTGCATAAAAATGCCACTACCAAGCAAGGTGGAGCAGCTTTCAGTTTCACCTGAAGACCACACTTCATGAATACCTCAGATTTACCTCATTTTAACTGCAGGGCAACTCCAGCAGGTTTCTAGTCAAACTTCCAATGTGTTAAACCAACTTAAAACATAATTCTGTGACTTTCTGCATGTCATCTACTCTGAAAGTAAGACCCGATTCAAACAATGTTTAAAATACTGTGTAACTGGTGTGCCTCTCTGTGACAACTTTGGCATGAACATATTGTGTTGGAATGCTGGCCTGCATAATGCTGCCTTACTCAAATAGACTGAATAGAAGCAAATGGAAAGCAAGTTTACTTTGATTCTTACTGAATAAAATAGAATAGTACTCCATGGAGCACATAACTTGGCCCAACAGACCCCTTTAATTCAATCAGGCTGTGAGGGACCGGGGTGGCCTCCCCACATGAACGGGATCAGGGCAAGCCAGACTCAGGTGATGGAGGTGGGAAACAGAGCCAGCAAAGTGTCAGGTGCCAAAAGAACAGGCAAACAAAATGGCAGGAACAGCCTTTGCACCAGGCTACTTCCACTCAGAGCTCCAGAGAGCTGAATGAAGCTCCCTTAAATATGGCTGCCTGCTAAGCCCAATTGGGGCAAACCATTAATGAGGGGGAACACCAAAACCATAATGGTCCACCACTAACATTATACACATAAATATACCTCAGAATAAACAATACAAAATCCCCTTGTGACCCAGACAATATTTCACCTGCCCCGCGCGCGATAAAGACCGCCCCTGCAGCGACGCACGCCTCCGCAGAGGAGCAGTGGAGCCGGACCGGGAGTGGAGGCGAGTACAGGTGAGTGTATGTGAATGTATGCAGGACCACATGAACAGATGAAGAGCAGGACGAGTAGTGGGTACCTCACTACACGCCAGGATGATAGAGAGGAGTGAAAACTGTCACAGGTAGGTGGTGGATGTGGTGAGTGCGAGCTGCGGCGCACCGCGTTCCCGACGCCGGTGCACGGCTCACACCACACACGTTAACCAAGCATGGCACAATACACACATATCATAACCGTACACATCAAAATAACATTTTCATAGAGTCCTTAGAATAACATGCGGGAGTGTGTGCGGGTGTATGAGTGTGCGTGTGTACAAATGTCATAGAAAAGTCTCTCTTCGCTCACTCGTGGGCCACGCCACACAATGGCGTTCACCCGAGGAGACTGTGAGAAGGGGGGGGGGGGGGGGGGGGGGGGTGCTCACCTTCTCACACAGGCCTATTCCAAAATCAACATATTTAAGTGGGCTAGATAAAGATTTGTATTTGGATCAGTATCAAATTGTACTCTAAAAACACCTGACTTTTTTTATCAAGTTATTCTCTGAGAACTAAACAAAAATGTGAAAATAAATGCTGTTAAGATGCTTAATCCTACTATTTGTTTTACTCCTACTTACTCTAAGAATCAATCGCATTACATTTACTCAAATATCTACATTATTCAGCAGGCTACTCCCATCAAAACACATGTAGGTCTATACCTCATTTTTATTTTTTAAGTGATAATACTTTCACTGCAAAATGTTAAATATAAAATAAATATAAATTTTTTATACAGTATATTTAGATATACATTTTCATTTGATGATGTCGTATCAACCACCCCTACAATGTTCTATACCAAGGGGACCCATGCGGCCTTCACAACTTTACATTTCCATGTTAACCACCCTTACCTTAAAGATTAAGTTTATTTCATCAATTCATTCATGTTGGTCTATCAGTAGTGTATACTGTTTTTTTTTCTCAGTTTTCCCATTATGTTACTGGTTGTAAGTGTGATTACTGTTATTACTGTGAATACTGTACGTGCATGCATACTGTTCCTCGGTGTGACTGTCATCAGAAATGGACAATTTGCCATGAAATTACTTTTGCTGCACACACATCAGTTTTTGTGTATGTGTGACATCCACACAGCACAATTTGGCGTGTGATGAGGTATTGAACTGGGCAGCTCCTCACCGGGCTCGTTTCACTTGTCATAAAACATACTCCCTTTATTGGCCGAGCCACACACACACACACACACACACACCAAGCACTTAGCGCCATGTCCCCCCTTAATCCACTTCTAACAGAACAATCTCCTGGGTTTTGACTCATACAGCTGTGTGTGTGTGTGTGTGTGTGTGTGTGTGTGTGTGTGTGTGTCTGTATGTACATGCTGACCAGGATCAATGCCATGTTGTTGTCAGGAAAGTGTGTGTTTAAACTACAGGGCAGTCCAGGGAGCACGAAGATGGATAGGGTATGGGAAGGTTTGGAGAAGGAAAAAGCAAGGGAGGAATGGAGGGGGGTATGGCATTTAATGTGTTTGCTCTACTTGCTGTTATGTAATGAATCCCATATCCACATGGATTGAAGCAAAAAAAATCTTTTGACTGAAATGTTTTTTCGAGCTGTAGCCAAGTCATATTCCCAATTTCTTATTTGTGAAAAATGTTACAGGGCACATTACTTGACACGCGCTAAAAAAATAAGATAAGATTTACAGCCTCACCCCACACCATCTATCTATAAATACAGTAACCTCTTTCTGTCTGTGTGTGTGTGTGTGTGTGTGTGTGTGTGTGTGTGTGTGTGTGTGTGTGTATGTGTGTGTTCCTCAAATATCTCTGCGGATCAGGATCAGACTGACCTGAGAGTTTCAACATGGCTGCTGCGTGGTTCAATGGTATGATATTTCGCATTTGTTTGGACTGCAATGATACCGTTAATAAATTATTTGATAAATGCTTTACAAATTCCACGAGCATGTCCACCAGAGCCACTACAGTCACGTGCGCACCAGAGCCAATCACTGCACACCGTGGCCATGCGCGCACCAGAGCCAATCACTGCAGAGCCCACCGCGACCCCCCACCTTAAGAAACAAGCAGACTTATACCTGCAGCTGCGCGAGCTGGACCGGGATTTTGCCGGCGGTTCTGTTCTGTTCTGTTCTGTGCATCTAAACTGACTGTTGTGGATTAATGAGACTACAGAGTCCGGATCGAGTCTGTTTGGGTCTGAGGAGATCCGGAGACGCGCGGACAACAAAGTGGAATCAGATCTGTGGATGTTCGTGTGTAGCTAGCCGCTAGCCGCTAGCTGCTATCCGCTAACTACACAGCCCACCTCCCGATCGAGGCGATGGACCGGACTCACCGGCACGTCCAAAACCGGACTTAGGGTAAATAATGTCCGCCACGCTTTTTCGCGAACATTGCCGTCACGTTTGCTTTGTGTCTGGTGCAGGAAGAAACGATAAAAACGGGCTTTTGTCACAAAAGTGTCCAAGCAGCAAGTTTGGTTGTTGAGGAACAGGAAGTTGTGGAAAGGACGTAAGCAGATGATTGACAGGCAACGACGGTCGGTGTGTAGACAGCGATACTGAGAGTTGAGAGATTTGTGACATTTAGCGTGTTTGGAGTGTATAGTTAGTGTGTTATGTAGTGTTTAGTGTTTAGTGGAGTCGTTTTTTTGTTTAATGAGTCAAAACAATTAGGAGACTGCTGAATGAGCATTGCCTGCATTTGAATGTAAATAGTTACATGTAACTTTGTACATTTTTTAAATGTATGCACATATAATGCAAATATAAATTGTTGTTTATATTATAAGTAATACAAAATGGTTTGTAAACATATTTGTGGTTTTCACAGTAAAAAAATCTAACTTTTTCTACTCGAATTTTATGTTTTTTTGTGATTTTAGTTCCATTGTGTTAATACAGTATCACAAAATAAAAAAAATAACTCTACAGTCACATGTGAGGTTGTGCTTAAAGAAATAATGACACCAGGTAAATAGTTTTTAATAGTCAAAAACGGCCAATTATACCCTGGAATGTCGGATTTCACAACAAACCTAAATATCCCTGACGTCCCACGTTCATACACAGCCTCATTTGGCCATCCATGAAAAAGCTGCTTAACCTCCCACTTTTCTATAGGAATAAATTTTTCTTACGGGCACTGCACTAGTTATCATTAATTAGGGGGCCAAGCCCGAGGGGCCGAGGGAACGCGTATGCTTGCACCAGCAGTGCTAGGAACCCTATTGTAATTGTAAAGATTTTGATTTTGATTTTTCTCCGGCTAAAAGTGGTACTGCAGGCTAAACCGGGGAGATGAGTTCTAGTTATTATTATTATTATTATTAATATTGTTAAAGTGAGCCTCTTATAGTTAACAGAAAAATACATCATACAAACAGCAACTTTTGCAGCCTTGTCAGTCTGATGGCGAGTTATCACCTTTCTGTCATCACTAACATATTGTTAATAATCAAAGAAGCTCTGAGGCTTTACATTTGTTCTATATGTTATAATACAAGATTTCAGCATTCAGCTACAATCAGGCTACATTCATGATTTAGTACAGTCAAACTAACCAAAAACTTCTTATTGATCATTATAAAGTTTCAGGGCGTTCCTGCAACCATGGTAACTCACAGTGCCAGAGGGGAGGGAGAGACGCTGAATGAAGCCGTATACACAGATACACTGCAAACAAAGTCCAGACTATAGTTGTTATTTCACACATGTAGCACACAACAGCAGACTCTCCGTGTTGAATAAAGTCTAAAACTAATTGATAACGAAGCAGCGCGACGAGTCCTTGCTAGCTAAGCAGCTAAACTTTAGCGCCGCTCCATGTTTAGATCCCGCTCTGTGTGGGTCACTACACTGTCACTGGTCAGGCGCGCACGCACTTGTGACAATCTGTCAATAAAAATCAGCCAACACTTGTTCTCCTCCAATCTCATAAGTCGCCTCTGTGAGGCAGAGAACTTTAATTCATGTATCCAAAAAAAAAAGCATGCAGAATTAATTTGACTGTATCTTTTTGCTTTAGCTTTTCTTTAAAACAGCGTGCTACTATCATCTCCCATGCATTATATTTTGCCTGCATTTGTTGGAAAATTAGAAATGGAACTTTATCATACACAAAAAGTATATCAAAGCAGGCACAAGGCCCTCTGATTGTAGCAGCAACTGACTGCAGTGTTTTCCAGTGACAAGCACAAAAATGGAGATACAGGGTCACTAGAAAATTAACAAACATGGGTAAAGAGATTTGAGAAGTGTGTGAAGACGGACAGACGGAAAGACTGAAAGACATAAGAGGAAATGTGTCGACACCTATAATACAGAGACAAGTTGCAGTATAGTTGAAGAGAGGTGGAGCAAATATCAGTAACCAGAAGCAATTATGAACACACACTAATGCATGAAGAGAGTGGGGGATTGATGAATGGAGGATGATCAATTTACAGAATGGGAAATAAAAGAAACAAAATCTAGAACAACATGGAGAAAAGCATAACATAAACTAATGTCAGTTTTTCCATCGACAGATATTAGATATTTTTAAACAGCCAGGTTCGGGTGAGAGTAAGGTTTTGATTTTACCTGACTGCATTGCCCACAGCAACCCAACATTCTATCAAAATAACTTGATACAGATTGATCCAATGCTCCCTACCTCTTATTATATTATAAATACTCTCGTTAAGTCTACCTTTTGGTTGACAGCACAGAGAAGGAGAGAGGAAGAGAGGGAGACTGAGAGCAAGAATCAAGTGGACAGGTAGTCAAGACCTCATATTCATAGTGCCAAGTCAGCTATCATTTGTTGATTAAGTGTGATTTCACACTGCTGAGCAGTGTATTGATATAGGCTACAGTTATCAAATAGGGATTTTCCCCAAATTACATTAATCTGTGTTATAACAATTATATTGATGTCATTTTCCAGTTGCACAGATGCAATTTGTGTGTGTGTGTGTGTGTGTGTTTTAACTATACTGCTATTCCAACATTTATATAGTGCTTTGATAATACTTTATCTAAAATGGCTTAACTTATATAAGTATGTATCATTTACAGTTTGCGTTATGTTTTATGGTTTTTACAGTATGTTGCCAATTTAACAACCTTAATTACAAAACACTTTAAAACAGTGCAGGGAAATGTACTATGATGTGTTTCTGCATGGAAGCTTACAGTCCCAAGTTGATAGGATGAGAAAGGGAACAGTCCCGTCTGTTCTGTCTGTTCAGGCTCTGATAGATGAAACATTGTGGTTGCTTACACTCTCTGATCAAAAGCAGGCCAGGAGACAGCTGCTCACACACACACACACGCACACACACACACACACACACCTGCACATGTCGACACTGCTGAAAATGAACATAATACACATGCCAACATGAAGTGGCATGTGTGCACATACATGCAGACAAAGAAATGCCAACATACACACATACATACCAGATTTTTTCCTCAAAGGTAGGTCTACCCCGCCCCGGTACCTTCTCTCACTACTGAGATGAAGCCATTCATCCATCCTTTCTCCCTCCCTCAGCAGCAACCGCTTCTTTTATTTATTCACTGGCTCACGGCCGGTTTGTTTTTTAAGCAAGACAAATTGAAAGGAATAAAAGTCCAGGCTTGTACAAGCTGCTGCTCCTATTGCCTTTGTGTCAAAAGGCAGCACACTGGGTTATGAATCATGGTGCATGCAAGTGTGTGTGTGCGTGTGCGTGCACATGTGTGTGCGTGCACATGCGTGTGAAAGTGCAAGTAGTTAGTCCTTTTGTTATCTAAACTGCTTTTCACAGGGGTTGGTTAGTCTCTAACTGCTACACAACAAGCTAAGGGAAAGAGCGATGTAACTATGAGTTAAACCAATGACAATGTTTAATTCAGTGGTGAAACAGAAAGTATGGTTCACTGTAAGTTAAAAGTTGACTGCCAGAAGATCAAAGTGTGTGACTTCAACACTGGAGAAAGATGTCAGTAATGCTTTGTTTTAACTATAAACACTCTCTGAGCTTATGTAGTTTCTTTCATTTCAAGTATCGAGACAGATACACCAGATCATTCATTTTGAACTGCACTGATAAATTATTAGTTAGTTCTTTAAATAAACTGCAATTTGTGTGTGTGTGTGTGACAACTAAGGGATTGCTTGTTCGTTTAGTTTTAGTACCAGTATGAATTTGTCCATATCACTGGTTGAAATAACAGTGCCTCTTTGACATGTCACAGTAGGAAAAGCACATGTGTAAATAATATAATGGGGCTTAACTCTGTTTACCTGTTTCAGTTTCAGAGTCCTCGTATTGTGCATAATGGTTCACTGTATCACTGCACTGTCTTACTGAGAACAATTACTAGTTACTAATTTCTAGAAGTCAAAATATCTGCTCCTATTAACTTGTTAATTAAAATCCACTACAAATCTTGTCAGCAGTCCAGTAAAAGCCTCAACCAAACACACAGACATACACACACGGAAGCTCCTTTCACACACACTTTCACAGTTTACCTGGAGGAGGTGTATGTTTGAACACAAAGGTCTGCATTATTGGCCCTTTACCCTGCCAGCTCCCTAATCCTAAAGCAGCAGACATACACACATGTGGCACATGTGAGTAAATCAGACAGTTGTCCGGGATCAATTCAAAGCTAGCGAACAGACTTATTGAAAACGTGTAATCTTTCCCTTTAGTGGTGGTTTAATCAGCTGTAACTCATACTCAAACGTACACCGAGACATGTGAACATGGCACTTAAACTACTCATCATCAAAGTTCTGCAAAACATCTGTCCAGTTCTCTGGGAAATGTCCTAATTCATATGTCAAAGGGGCTATAGGCAGCATTCCAACAGTAATCTTTATATATCTGTACATCTGACAACAGAAAAGACAACACAGCCTGAAACAAGCTATTTACTTCAAGAGAAGAAGGTCAGTTGGGGAAAACAAAATAACACTGAGCTACATAGAGTGTGTGTGAGTGTGTATGGCTGCTGAGAGTGCCGTTAGATGCGCTGTCACATACTGCTTTCATATCTCAGCGTGTATCTGCGTGACTGACGGACTGGAAACAGAATCAGTGTGTGTGTGTGCATGGAGGTTTAGGTGTGTTTTCTGTGAGTGAGTGACAGAGTGGAAACAGAATCAGAGGCCTGGCAGTGAAAGACGAGCTGAGTGGAAGCATCTAGAAGAAAGAGAGAAGCCCATCAATCATGACTGCAATGCTTACCATCTCACACACACTCATGCATGCACACACACAAACAGTGCTGAACATGAAACAAAAACACAAAAATGCACAGAGAAATTGTTTTTAAAAATTGCTCTAGTTAATAATGTGGTCCAAAATAAGTCTTCCTATGACTTTGATCAGTGCATAGTGGACAGAATATTTTAACTGGCAGCCCACAGACCACATCGGGCTCGCCAAAGCTTCCAATCCAGCGTTTAGTATGTTAATTTATTCAGAAAATACAAGTATCTAAGTTTACTCACAATTTACCTTAATAAGCAGCAAGGTTACTTAAATAAATTATGGTTGACATAATTGCATCAATTAAAAACAGTAGTAATACATAAGTAAAAAAGTTCAAAAATTATTAGTAGAAAAACTATGAGTGAAAAAAACGAGGAGCTGCTGCAACAGGCTGCCACTCACATGGTGCCATCTTGATAACACTGCCTGCTTTCGAGTGTTTTTGCAGTGCATCCTAGAGATGGCTCTGCTGTTAAAAGCACAAAAAATGCAGCATTTTCAGTGGACTTCCAATCCAATCGTCAAGTCACTGCAAGTAGCACGACTCTTGAGGATTTCCCGCCTGTCCAATCATGTTTTGTCATCGATTTATTAGCTAGTATATGACAGACACTGAAGACACGTCTTCGATCTCACACTTGGCAGGACCCACACTCACAATGGAGCACGTAGAGGCCGGACTGATACAGATAGGCATATAACTTGTCTCCAGCATCATGCTCACACTGTTTTAAAGCGAAGGCTTTAATTCACTATCCAGTAATCAGAATGTGTTAATCAAAGGAATATATCGGAATCACCAATTAATAAAGCCTTAAAGAGTAGCTGGGTGGACTTAACTGAATCGTCAGCTGTTTGGCAAACAGTCAGCGCTTGTGGAAAGCTGGAGTAATCCATGTAATCATGGATAAGGGGTTTCACAACTAGTCAACTAGTCAACTACTATACCCACTTGTCAGCACTGTAGGCAGCAGACAACTAGGAGAAAATGCTGCCTACTGCCACAGAGGACACTGATGTGAAGCTGAAGGCGCCAGCTAAACAGCCTTGACAATCGTGTGCATCTACAGTAAGTACCATAATGAAGATGCATCAATTAAACAGTGTGTTGCTTGTGAATTTGTTCCGAAGTACAACAAGAAGACGTCTGCTATCTATAACCATCTGCAGATGAAACACCCTAGGCCAACAGCGAACGCTAACAGGAATGTTAGAGCCACCAAGCAACGTACTGTATGGAGGCAAACAAGCAGTCATCTGGCACTGGTCCATCCCTCCAATGTTGATGCCCCAGTGTTGTTTTCCAGTGCTAACCAAAAACATGAAATGGTAGACATTATAAGCGAGCAGGACAATGACAGAGAGTAATGTGCTTATATTAACCAACACAGTGGATCATTTGTTCTTTTAAGTGACCACCAGTTTCTGTTTCAGTTTCTGTTCTTATTGCATCAGCTAAAACAGGATGTAATGTAATGTAAAATGCTGTTGTTCATTGTAACAGAGTTTAATTTAACTTTACAGATGGTGCCAAACATAGATATAAGGTACCAATATATGCAAGGCTATCATTCATGTGTTTTCGTCCAACATCATGGCAACCTAGCTGCCAGTTGACAGCCCCGGGCTGCCACATCTCTTTGATGGTTAATTTTTTCTTTTGTCTAAAAAAAAACCAAACTGCTATCTATTTTCTAGTTATGTTTGATTATATTTTGATGAATGATACTACTTTTATTATTCAAGAATGATTATACCAGTATTACTGCAATGTCCCTTTAATTTGTATTGATGCCTGTGGATAAGTTAGACCCCTTTTGCATCAAATGTATATTTATCCTTAGCTACACGGGAGATAAACAAAATATACACATAGATAGACAATATCTTGTGTTTCTTCAAAAGGAGCACTTGAGTGGAGTTTGACATGACAAAACTCACAGACAACCACAGTTCATCTTGTCATCCATCATAGCTGGTGGATGAGAGTGGTGTCGACATCTTGACCAGACCAGTACATTGTTCTGGTAGGCTGGTCTCCCTTGCTGTCTGTCGCCTGAGTCATGATTTGCAGAGTGAGACCGAGAACGACTGTGAAGGTTAGTAAGAGTAGGCAAGGACAGAGAGAGCAAGAGGAGGAGTGTAAAGAAGAACACAGAGAGGGAGGAGAAGAAGCCCTGGAGTGTAACTCAATATAGGAGAAAAGTGTCACGCTGACAAATGTAACACAGTGTGATCTATTAGTTATACCAAATGTTAAACAGCTGCCCTGTGCTTTCTGGTTAGATGTTGCTTCACACACACACACACACACCCAATGAGTATAGTGGCCATCTCTATCACTGGATGCCTATGGAGAGAGAACAGATAGAAAAAAACTGTCTAACAGCAACGAAGGGAAGCCAATTTAGTCCCCCCCCTTCACTCTCCGTCTCCCTCTCTTTCTCTGTCCCTCTCACATTCTTGCTCTCTCACTTGCCTTCTCTCTTTCTTTCTCTCTCTCTCTCTCTGTCTCTCTCTCTCTCTCTCACTTCCCCTCCCTCCTTCAGTGTTGGAACAAATAAATATTTGTCCTCATTACTAATTAAACAGCAGCAAGAAAAAGTGCATAGAGGGAAATTGACGACATTGCTTGGAACACGCACACACACACAAAAACACACATGAGGATTCCGCATCTTCAGGGTCTGTATGCTGAAAAAAGTGAAAAAAAAAAAAAAGAAAAAGAAAAAAAAAGGTGTGTGTTGTGATTTACGAGCAGTGTTGCTCTGTTGCTGTTGTAGCATCCACCTGTAAGCCATTCATAAAGCAAGCAGCTGAATAATGAATGGCTGGTGTCTGGGGCTGGGCCAGGCTACGCTTTGCCCTCGTGGCTGTTTTAAATGAATAGGAATTAGTGGGCTAGAATGGAGCGCAGAGCCCCTTCTGTGTGTGTGTGTGTGTGTGTGTGTTGTCTGTGTATGCCTGTGAGCGAGAGAGAAATATTGTTGTTTATAGGCACAAGGGACAAACATTTATCAGGCAGCTTCAATGTTGTCAGGAGTCTGGGTGTGAGGCCTGCTGGATTTGGATTATTGGGCATTTCAAGAGAAATTTTTTGTTTGGTTCAACCAGGGTCTTGTTTTCATAATTCTGGTCTTTTTTAGTCATAAAAGCATCATACTAAAGAAGTTAATTGAAGATATCTAGGAATGTGGCATCTTCACCAAAAGGCAGGCAGATGAGGAAAGAAACATGATGAGTTGGATGGTCAGACAGGCTTTAAAAGTCATTAAGAAGTAATTTATTATTATTTATTAATTGAGCATGTGTTTTTGCCATTATCTCCTAAAAGCTGTCATCATGTGTCTTCAGTTGATGTAAACTGCGCCACAGCAACATGTTTTCCACATATTTTTACTGTTAGCACAAGCATAATTCTAAATCAAGCTTCCTGTATCTAAACAACAAACTGTTTTCACTTATTCTGGTTGACTGGACTTTACAGGAGATAAGGATCAATCAAGCATAGTTGTATATTCTCACAGTCAGAAGCATCAGGTTGGGGCTGCTAGACCATGGGCGTGCAGGGCCTTTACTTAGAAAAACTTTTAAAAGAGAAAATGAAGCCAAACAGTTAAATTATTACCTAAACATACATCACAGGAGACAGACTGACGTCTTGGTTTATCTTACTGACTGATTTATCTGCACATGAAGAACACATGCACACAGTTTTCCTGTGCAATAAAGAATTATCGCCAAATTATGTCAAAGAAACAACAACAAATCATTGGTACACTGTTATTATAATAGAAAAACTACAAACGATGACAATAAGGTATAAATTGGACAGACAAAGTACGGCCCATGTTAGGACAATAACAATCCTTCAGGACACGATCTCTGAATACCAGTTTGTTTGCATGGATGTGTGTGTGTGTGTGCGTGTGTATCAATGTCACATAATTGTTCCGCAATAAAAAGTAGTGTTATCAATTAGGATTTCAATTTGCAGAGAGTTAGAAATAAGTAGAAACAGTCTAAGTAGTGAGAATGTAGAAAGTAGTGTAATGAATCAGTGCTGCCATTAATGACTCCACTTGTCCAGTGAGTGACAGCTAATGAGTAATTCATTACTTATTCATGCTCGTTTTCATGTGCAGCAACACAGTTTGTGAGAGTTTTCAAGAGTTATGGACATTTCTTCTTGGACATTCACTGTCTAACGTACTCACAGCGACAATACCCACACACACATATGCAGACAGACGGCATATTGGCCTACAGGGATACACTCAAAACCACTAATGTCACTTTCGCTCTGTACCTCTGTGCATTGTTGTAGGGTTTAACTATGGGAAAGTGTTATGCCAGGCCATTTGTGTCTCCAAATTGGCTCGTTTGTTGCCTCTGCTGCTCTCCTCTGCCATTCAGCTCCCGTGGTGCTCGGTTCAAATGGACACAGCACTTGAAAGAGGCAAGTGGAACAAAGTTGAGTCTGAAGTAATAATAATTCTGTGAAATAGTTTAGTGCTTTGTATCAGAAGAGTGAGGCCTGCATATTTCTAATATGATGGAACACAAACATGTCAGAGGAGAAAACGAGATGTTTTACATTCTTTTTGTTCTCTAGATCTGTACTATATGTATTGATTCAAGTGTGTGGCATTTATGTGCAGTCAACTCTTGTGTTATTCATGCCAACTGACTTCTGGAGAGTTTTTGTCTGCACCTAACAACCAACCATACTTACAAAACGTGTTTTGACAACCCAGTTTGTAACATTGCGACAAGATTGAATCTGTATGATTTGTGAACATATATAGACACAAACTGTTAGATTTAAGCGTTTAAAATGGAACATTTGTAACCATGTACACATACTCTGCAGGCTCGAAAGATAATTGTGCACATTCACGTATCATGTAGATCATAATTTCATGAGTTTTTAAGAACTGCTATCATACTACAGTATGTTGGTGAGGAATGTGTTTGTATTTTTGATCAGTGTTTGGGTTAGCTCACTAGGATCTTAGTTCTTTTTGCCATTTCCCTTCGGATTTCCTGAGCTAAATTATTTTCAACAACACACATTAAAATTGTTTATATTAATATGCACCAAATCAAAAACTAATCACTTCTCATGCTTTAATTGGCTTTTTGCTGTCTCTGTTAATGACACATAAACATTTTTTCAAAAGTAATTAACAATAATAATAACATGAAAGAGGATAAATGATTATACCCAACATACAAGAAAAAAAGCTTCTTGATATGTAATACAAGTAATTTAAGGTATTTATGAGCATACAATGCCTCTCCATTTTTATTTGAATCTGTAAGCAGTAGCTATTTCGCCCTTTTGCTTCACTTGTTTTGCTCAAATGTTATACCATGACAATGGGCCCGTGTCTTTCCAAGTGTGTTGGAGTCTGAACATCACAATATATTTGGGGGGGAGCCTAGTGAGACTATAGCAGTTATGTGTGTTTCTACACCAGCAGGTGTGAGCATGTGTGTGTATGAGCCGACTTTAACAACCACCATCTGCTACAATCAGCGTTCTCGTCGGGGCAAGCGTGTGTGTGTAACATGGGTCCAATAGCTCGCAGTCATACAGCCAGCAGACACTGACCTTTTCCTCTGTCTGGAGGCACACACATGCACAAATTCAATCCATCATACAGTAACACAAATACACACACGGTGCATACGGTCTATTGCTTCTCAGACTTTTTGACAGCTGTCAATCAGCACACACATACACGAGCACAGAGTTACGGGCAGTGTTGAGGTTTAGTGGTCCGTGTGATCAGATTGGTGGACAGACAACGTACGGCCCATGTTAGGACAATAACAACCCTTCAGGACATGATCTCTGAATACAAGTTTGTGTGTGTATGCGTGTGTGTGTGTGTGTGTTTGTCTTTATATAGTTGTGAGGACCAACCCTTGACAAAACACCAATGTTGTGAGGTCATTTGTAGTTGTGAGGTCATTTTGCCTGGTCCTCACAAAGAAAATCCAGAAATAGGCTCTTTGACCTTAAACGAATGATCTGTATAAGTTTCAGGAAATGTCCTCATAGACATACTAAACCCTGAAATCTGTGTGAGCAGAAATGCTCTGGAGCTCCCCCTATGGATCACACACTGGTATTGCAGGTAAAATTACTCAACAGGCAATGGAATTTTCTGATTGGCCGATGCTGTGGATTTTTGGGATTGGCTGTTGGCAGTCATGTGACAATGTGAGTGGGTGTATGCATAGGGAAAGGAGTCAGACAAAAGAGGATCATGCTGGTAGTGGATTTAAATGGAATAAAATAGCATATATATATATGTATGTATGTATGTATGTATGTATGTATATATATATATATATATATATATATATATATATATATATCTATATATATATATATATATATATATATATATATATATGTATGTATATATATATATATATATATATATATATATATAGAGAGAGAGAGAGAGATATAGATATATATAGATATATATAGATATATAAATATTAAATGTAGCAATATAATTGTACTAGAAAACTGACTTTTTTCAAATTTAGTCCATAATGACCAATATATTTAATACAAATAATTAACCCTTTGATGCACAACATGGGTCAAAAGTGACCTGACTGAGTTTTTAAATTAATTTGATAATATAGTATTACAGGAATTCCTCAATTAACCTGTTTTTGGGTCACAGAATCAAAGCCCAGACAAGTATTGGCCCGGCTTTCACTCGCTGGCGTGCCGTGAGCTCAAAGACGAGGAGGGAGGTCCGACATTCATTCAGGCAATCCAGGCTCTTCACTTCACTCTAGAGCTGTAAATATGTCACTTGATTAAGTTTAAATATTTTTTCATGCGAGAAAGTAACTGTGTAGATCCCCAATATGTGGTCAGTTTATCCATATAAGGCCTGTTTGGACGTTTGCTCCAAAGAAGAGCCACCTGTGGAGCCAGTCGACCGGTAGCAGCGGGTCTTCTCAGAGGCGTGCAGCCGGTCTCCTGAGGTGGTTGGCCAGTCAACCTCCGTTGTCATCCCAGGGGAGAAAGCGAGCAGCAATAGCAGACTGAATCACACAGTCAGTATGCAGTATAGAGTACACAGTATGTTGTAGGCAGTACGGTAGTAGGCGGTTTAAAAAAAAAGCTGCACTTTGGACCTGTTTTCTGTTATTTTCAATCAAACTGCACACGACCCGAAGCTCATGATGTTTACACTACTACGCGCTGGTGCTCATGGGAAATGGAGTCTTCCTTCAGGCAAAAAACTGTCGCTTTGGTCCACAAGCTCAACTCAAACTCAACCAAAAATGAAAACTCTTTAGTATTGCTTTTATATTTGATACAGAGAAAAAAATAAAACTGTAAAATCTAGTTACATGTCAACAACTAATTAACTCAACATTTACTATCAGTAGGTACTACAAGTAGGAAATTTAAACTTTTGGTTGGTTTTAAATAGTGTTTCTTAATATTATGACCACTTTCAACTGTAGCCACCTTTTCATCACACGTCTTGTTATTTTCTGTTGTATCTGTTGTACAGGCAGTGACTAATGGGGATCTATAATAAATAAATAAACTAATAACTTCGTAGTTTGGAATTGGTGTCTTGCACTCTCTCTGTGTTTCCACAGACCTCTCCAGAGCTTCATCCCTCTGCACCAACCGTCGCCTGCATCACCTCCTTTTCCCTGCTTCTAAACCAGCCTGCCCCCCCTCCCTGCTTATGAACTATGAACCCGCCTGCTCACCAGTATTCCCATTAAGCTGGCCAGCTCTCCCTGCTTCCCTGAATGTGTCCCAGTCTGCCCAACAGGAGCTGCCTTCATCAGCTCTTCTTACGTGCACCGTCCCATTTTCATGTCACTCCATATTCCATGTTGTAAATTGTTTTCTTGTCTGTATACAACATCTATTGCATGTCTGCCTGCTGGGCGAGGGATCCTTCCTCTGTTGCTCATCCTGAGGTTTCTTCTATCAAAAATGGGCTATTCAAAAAAAACAAACAAAACTTGTCATTCCTGAAATTGCAGCCACTTTGCCTGTTTCTCAGTATTTGTACCCATCACCTACTTGATCTCCTGCTTGCTAACTTGCTTCCAAGACTTATAAAGCTTAATTTAACAACTAGCCCTGATAGTTGACCTGCCTGTGTGCATTGCCTTTTTTCTGTTTTGAGACCTCCTTACTTGCCTGTCATATGCCATTTGTCTGTGTATCTAACTGCTTGCTTCCATCTTTATTTTAATATTTGACCAAGTAAACCTGCTTTTGCCCCTTAATGTCTTGTTAATCTGAATTTTAGTCGTCATTTCTGTTCCTATAGATGAATTTGGCGAAATTACAGGAAGTCAAGCAGCCGCCATTACTGCAGTGACAGCTCCCAGTCAGGCAGCCATGGGCTCTGTGCGGAGCAGGCATTTGAGTGCAAGCACCAAGAAGTTGACCTTTTCTCTTCTGTGAATATGTCTGGGAAGGCTGTGCTGTCCTTAGCTGCTTTAATAACAGCAGAAAACTCCAACTTTGGAACAAAACTATATGCAAAATACACAGCCCCTTAGTTCAGGAGGACTGTCCATGTTTTAGACAGTACAGTGTGGCTGCAGCAGCAGCCTCTGCCAGCCATGCAGTCAATGACCTGTACAACCTGGTTACGGTTACACCCCGCCTTTCCAAAACCCAGCTGAACATAGACTTCAATTAATTGTAATGGCGGGGTTTCCCTCTTTTTTCAAAGACCCCGCTATTCCGAAAAGGCTATTGGGGAAACCCCTCCATTCTCCACTCAGAACTAACCCTTACCTAAACCCACTTCAGAAATGTGCGAGTGCGGCTGGAAGTGGGGATTTCAGCACGACGGATAGTGGTTTTTAATTTAGGAACAGCTGTGTTTTGGGGGGAGGGTCGGAACAGCAGTGTGTCGGAGTGGGGGGTTTCGGAATGGAGGGGTGTCGCAATGGAGGTGTGTCGGAATTGAAGGGCGTCCCCCCTGCCCTGGTTACTCTCCCCTCTAACGGTTGCAGTGTTGGGAGTAACGGCATTTAAGTATAACGGCATTACTAACGGTGTTATTTTTTCAGTAACGGAGTAATCTAATGAATTACTCTTCTCTTCGTTACAACGCTGTTAACGTTACCAACTATAAAATGTGGCGCATTACAAATTGAAGTTTCTCATTGAAGCTGTTGTCACTGGACTCGGCTCTCAGCCACCGGAGCAGCAGGACTGCTTTATTTTTCTCCTGTAGGCCAGAGGGAGGGGCGGGACAACCACCGAGGTGATGATTGGCTCTCTAAAGTAGAGTGAGAGTTCGTAAGCCAATCAGAGGCCGTGTTCGGTTTACATGCGCTGTCACTTAAATCGGCGTGAACATGAATCACATTTGCGAACGCGAGTGATGCCGCGAATAGATGCAGTGTACATTAAAATCAATGCCGAGCTCAAAAGGGGAAGAAAAGAAATTAAAGCAAAGAGTTATTTTTCCTGGTACCTAATTACTTTTATATTGCAGTAATTCCATTACTAACTCAGTTACTTTTTGGGAGAAGTAACTAGTAACTATAACTAATTACTATTTAAAAGTAATGTGACCAACACTGAAAGGATGATGCTGTCATAGAGAGTCAGTTTACAATGACTAACATGTCACCGCAGCAATGGCGCCGCCGCAAGATGGTGGGATACACAAATCACTTGCCAAATTCATCAATAACCCTGACATAAAGGCTCTTAAGTGCCCTTGAGCCCTTTTCTGTTGCCTAAAGTGTAATAGCCCCAAAACTTTCTGTTTGGATGGTCCTGTTTGGGTGGGCCTTAATCTTATGGCTGACACCTTACTGGCTCCTTCTCAGCTTCATGAGCTAGTGGAACTAACAAAATATGGAGGCAGAGTGGAAAAAATGTACTGCAACAAGACAGCAGGAAGGCCTAGTAAATGTAATAAATCCTGTGTTCAAAACTGAACTGAGACATGCAGCGTTAGTTTCACCTTTTTGTATGCAGTTATTGAGCAGTGAGTAACGTCTGCCTGCTGACTTAAAACCACTTATTATATCACTACCATGATCTTAAAAGGTCAAAATATCCATGGCATCCATATAAATACCATTAGGTAGATTTCTCATGTGACAGGTGTGGATAAACCATCAAACTGGTCTAGGACGGTTAATTAACAGTCTTCAGTCAGCAGGCTGTGTGTTATAGAAAGTACCAAAATCATTAGTGTTTATTGTTTCTTTGGTCTGGTTAGTGGCTGACTTAATGTTTTTCTTTAAGTTTCTTAACATTCTTGATTTCTAATATTACTGCACTAGAATAAAAACAAGGAAGATCATGTAACTGCATGGGTTGCTGTCTATATTACCACGAACAGGAAACTGGTGAGGATGGCAGATTTGTGAATGATAATCACAAATTATAAACACCAGAGATAAACCAGATCTTAGCACAAAGCTGAGCACAAAGCGCCAGTGTCTGTGTTGAGAGTTCACAGCCGAGGAGAGCACTGAAGGTGGGGGAGGGGTGAAACTTAACAAGCTGTCGAGTTTTCAAATTAACTCCAAAGTCAGGTTTTCACTTTCAAAATGAGGTGGCAGACCTAAATATTAAAATCACAGTATCAGGACCTCAAAGATATATTATAATTATACATACATTAAATGTCAAATAAATTTTGCACAAATCGCAAAAAACATAAGTGTAAGATGTTAATTTGATATAAAACATGTAATGCTCTCAGTTAAAAACAAACAGCATAAATTAAAGAGCAAAGTTCTGCTGGGATCTTTCTCTCAACTCAAGCCGAATTCATGCAATATTACTTGGTCCCTGCAGGGTCACTGTCAGGTCAGCAGAGCTGTGAGGGCGGGGAAGGGGGGGGGGCACCTGCACCTGGCAGCTAATGCTGCATTCATGAGAAATGGGGATTTGTTCTATTTCACTTACAAGTTGCTGAGTAATAGAACGTGTATTTAAATTAATGTCTTGGAATGTTGAACCCCTGTAGGTATAATGAAACAGTTAAAGTTCATATAACAATTACGACTCTTTCGGAACCACAAAAGAAAAATGAAATATGAAGTTTCACAAAAAGGTTCTGCACTTTTCCGATGTCTGTGAATGCATCGTTGACACCATGGCTCATCAGCGCAAGCTGCGATGGATTGAAAAGACTCAGGCCGGGACAGCGAGACCAGGACAGCGAGCGACGGTACAAGGAGGAAATTACAGTAAAGAACGAAATAGGGGAAGAGAAAACACAACAACTATTACAGGTAAGACTTTGTAACCGGCGACTCTGCCTCTGACTCCGACTCTGTTTTGGCTCTGCCTTTCTATCTGTCTCCGTGTCGAAGCTTTGTAGCTAACCTTAGCGTTAGCTTAACATTAGCTTTCCTTAGCGTTAGCTTAGCTTTCCTTGTCCGTCAACATCGTGTCAGGTGAAGTCCAACGTTTTTTCCACAGACATCGTCTGCCTTTCTGTCTGTCTCCAGGTGAAGTTCAACGTTTTGTCCACAGGTATCGCCTGTTATTTAAACAATATTCCTCAGTATGTTTTTCTTGTGCATGGGTAACTGTCACAAGTTTAACTGTAGTACAAACACACATTTAAGAACATTATCGTAAAGCCTACATGGCATGTTTAATCTAAGAGGATCTATAAGTCCGGTCGCTTTTCTGCTGTTTTGCTACAGCCGTCCGCCTGGCCATGTGCATTTTTTTTTTTTTTTTTTTTTTTTTACAACGAAGCCGGCAAAAAATCAATACATGGAGCGGTGGATAACTTAATACGATGTTACGATGTGTATGCTTTTGTAGTGTTAAAGCTCCGGTCTACGATGTGAAAGGTTTTGGAAAGGATTTGAAGCCCATCTTTTGTTTATGATCTAAAGACACACAAATACACACATCGGTAAGAGTGGCTGAGGGTTTCATTCATCTCACTTGCATTACTTGCTGCTTCATTCAGCTGCTACGAGCAAATAGGCTGATTTGGTGTAAACATGATAGCACTGTTGTTAGCTTACAATGCTAATATAGACATATATACATAGATGCCTCATTGAGCGGGTTCGCCCGCTGCTGCGATAAGTCGACGTCGCCGCCATATTAGACGAGGCAGATCCGCCCCCTGATCTAATACAAGTAAACGGAGCAAACTTTATAAAGCTCCTTTTACAAAGTGCTATAAGTCAAGTCTCTCATTTACACATTCACATACGTACGGATATATTCAGGAAACGGCGAGGGACGTTCTCTGATGATTATAAACGTTAACTACTCCTTATATACAGGTCGGCACCAAAACACAGGATGGATTTTGTTATGTTTTTATGAGTGTTTACAGCTGCTGATGTATGTAACGCTGTTACTGTGATGATACATGACGGTTAAATATTGAATCCTTCCATAATAATCAGACCCTGGCATGTAAATATGACATCTGTATGAATAAAAAGCACCAATGTCATTTTTAGAAATGCAGTGGTTTTTGATGATCTTAGTACTAATAACAATCAAGTCTGCATATCAAGATAAGAAAATGCAGCAGCAATTAGCCTGCTTTCTTTATTTCAGCAGTATAGAGATATAGTCAATGACAGAACATTATGACATATGATGATGTATACAATGACATTTAATGGTAGTAAAAAAAAAAGGTAAAGTTGCAGCAGGCTACTATTATAAATATGCACCATATATAGTTTTATTATTATTATTATTATTATTATTATTATTATTATTATTATTATTATTATTTTTCTGCATATTCTTGACTTTGAATGGGAGCATCTGTAACACTGCAGTTTCTCGTCGGGCATCAATGAAGTATTTCTGATTCATATATTACGAAGTCAGTTGTCCATATTTAAACTTAAATTAAATGAAACAAGTTGACAGTATGGTAGAAAGATGTCTCATTTACATGTCATGATCTGGTTATTGTAGATGCAGATTAAATATTTAACTGTATTATCACAGTAACAGTCATGTAGCTTTTTAATTGAGGGCAAAATGTAGCATAGCCACGGGAAAATCCTGTTACCTCTTTAGGTTGCTCGTGTTGTAAGCAGTAGATTTTGTCCCTCCTCTTCAGAGTTTTGCTGGGCATAATTCGCATTCTGCTTTGGTTCTGTTGATCTCATTCACCTGAAAATATTTCCACCATCGATGCATCCCTAGTTAATATCTAGGCATGTGATTTTCCCGTATTTTTCCGGAAATCCAGATTATTCGACATGAAAATGCGAAACTCGTGAATCATGCAAATCCGCTTTTTAAAAAAAACATTTTGGGGGGGAACCTCCAACCGCCGGACCGCCATTAACCACCAATAGGTTTTAACAGACCAGGTGTGTATTTGGGACAGGCGTGTAATTCCCTCCTCACAAAAATCCGGGATAAAATGTCACAAACTTCTCCAGCTTCTCGGTGAATTTTCTGGCATCCTTCTGCAAGTGAAGTTGTTGCGGCGGAGGAAACCATTATCCAGTCAGCACCTGCTGCAAACTCCTCATCTCTGCTATCACTCACGGTGGCGGACATTTGTTTCTCCATCACCCTGATCATTTTGCGGGACACTCTCTCGTGGCATGCCTGTTTGCTGATAACTAATTCCCGCATGTTTATCTCAGGCCCCTCGCTAGCATTCTACCTCCCTCCAGCAGGCAGCCTGGCCCTGTTGCTGTCCTCCTCAGACAGACGCTGAAGCTCAGTTTTATTTTTTCGCAAATCTCTCGACAGAGAAACATCTAGCGGCTGCTTCTCCCGAGTTGGCGATCATCAGTGTGATGACTGACAGAAAGCAAGCACGATACGTGAAAAAGGCGAAGAAAAAAAATTGTGCGGTGTCAGTGGTCACGTCTTCTTCCTAGATGTGTTTTTTTTTTTTTTTTTTATAAATTAGACTCGGCATTAATTTGGAACTTGCTGTTATTTACCATAATATACACCTCCACCCAGCGTTTAAAGGGGACCACATCATGTGTTTTATAATGTGTTTATGTGTTTACAGCTGCTAATATATGTAACGCTGTTACTGTGTTGACACATGACAGTTAAATATTGAATCTGTCTATAATAACCACATCCTGAAATGGAACTTTGATTTTTGATAATCTAAGTACTAATAATAGCAATCACGACAAAAACTTAACAAAGACTGCAGATAAGAAGCAGCAACTGGCAGTGAGCAGCTCTCTTTTCTTTTAGCATTGAAGTGATGTACTCCGTGACATAACATTATAAAATATGATAATGTATAAAATAACATTTAATGGTAAAAAAAAGTACAGTTGCAGTAGTCTTCTATGATAAGTATGCAGCATATATATAGTTTATTATTATTATTTTTATCATTTTTATTACGACTACCATTTTTCTGCTTATTCTTGAATGTTTAGCCTCTGTAGGATAATTCATATGGTGTAATCGAATACAGTGTTTTGCCTTATTTAATTACTATAATAAAAGGATATGTTTGCAAATGTACAATCAATAATTGTGATTTACTGATATGCTTACTAAATATGATATTTGTAGTGGACAGCTTTGTGATTCAAGGTGCTGTTAAAATTGACCTCATGTGGTCAAGCATTTTTTTTCTGATTGAGCTCTTTGGTAACATCATTGAATTTGAGTTTATCTATGCTATGTTTTTAAATGACTTTTGTTTAACGGTATATTTGATATTCTACTGTTTGCCACAGATGATGAAGAAGAGGATGAAGAAGTGGTATGTATTCATTTTGACCTGCACAAACTCTATGATATGAGAACTGTATTTAATCCTGTGTCCACGCTTTTTTTTTTTCAGTATTTGCCAAATAGTATAGTTATTAGTATAGTAAATTGATTCAGTTCGCATCAGCTGTCAGTGTTTTTAGGACTAAATGTTGCTGTTGGAGGACAACATGCGTAAGTGATTTGGTGAATTGTTAGTACGTTGTGTTTTGAAAATTTGTGCTAGTGTTCTGTTTAGAATATGACATTTTGAGGATTAAATGAACTTTTTGGCAGTTGTAGGAGTGCTGTGTGTTAACAGTTTAAAAATTATTTGATCTGTTAATTTCTTTGAGGATGCCTATGGCACCGATGCATCCGAACCCAGCCATGATCTGGAGAGCAGTTACGTGCCATCATTTTCATCTTCATCTTCATCGGAAGAGGAACAACCATCCGAACATACAGATGCAGAAAACATCTTGCCATGTAACATATGTTACGGTTTCTTTTTAAAAAACGAGCTATGGAGACATGAAAAAGTGTGTCGGAAAACAATGACTGTGTCAGCTGAGTCCAAGAAAAAAAGAAGAGTTCAGGGTGCTGCTTCATCCCTTCTTCCATATAGAGGAAAGTCATCACAAAGATGCTTTGCAATTGTTGGCAGAATGGTTATTGACAAAGTTTCAATTGAAGTTGAAAAATGAATGAGGGAGTTGGGAAGATTTCTACTGGCTGCCAAGTCCCTGGACAGAAAAGTGCAATCCCTTCAAGATGTTTTGGTTCCACCAAAGTTTTCCTTAGCGGTAGCAGCAGCCAAAAAAGCGTCTGGTTTCACCAACTCGGCGCATAGACACAGCACACCATCTCTTGCTTTAAAATTGGGGCACTCACTGAAGGCAGCATGTGACATTGTTATAGGACAACATATAAAGGCTGAAGATGAATTGGCTGCCAACCGAGTAAGGAACTTCTTGGGCTTAGTTGCTGCAGAGTGGGACCTGTATGTGTCACGCCATGCAAGAACAAACCTAGAAGAAGAAAGATGGAACAAAAAAGACATGATTCCACTCACAGAGGATGTCATGAAGCTTCAGAAAGTGTTGAAGTCCACAGAGGAGGAGGCAAAGGACAAGCTCCTGAATGGACCAAACCCAACAGCTTACGAGACGCTCAGCGAGTGCCTTCTTGCCCAAATCATCCTGTTCAACAGAAGACGCCAAGGTGAGGCGGCAAAAATGCCTCTGGTGACATACAGAGACAGAGCCGCTGAGCAACCAAATGAAGACATCATGAAGTGCCTCTCAAGGCTAGAAAAGGATTTGAGTCATGAGTTTACCCGGTTAGTGGTCAGAGGAAAGAGAGGACGTAAAGTGCCGGTGCTTCTTACAAAAGGGATGACTTCCTCACTTGACTTCCTCATTGAAAACAGGGGTGTGGAGAGGGACATTTTGGAAAGTTATGAGTATGTTTTTGCAAGACAGAATACCGATTCCCATATTCGAGGTTCAGACTGTTTGAGGAAATATGCAGCTCTAAGTGGAGCAAAGAGACCTGAAACACTCACCTCGACCCAACTGAGGAAACACGTGGCTACACTGAGCCAGATTATGAATCTCAAAGACAATGAATCGGACCAGCTTGCTAAATACATGGGACATGATATTCGCGTTCATCGCGAATATTATCGGCTCACAGAGAATACGCTACAGCTTGCTAAAATGAGCAAGCTGCTCATGGCTATTGAACTTGGAACTGATGTCTACAGAGGCAAATCTCTTGATGAGCTTGATTTAGACTTAGAAAGTGAGTGTAAAATGAGAAAAAGATTTCATATTATGAATCATAATTTATTGTTGCATGATTTACTTTTAAGAAAGTGTGGTGGATTTAATATAATTAAAAAATGTTTGTTTTCTGTCATTAGTGGCTTTGTCTGCCAAAGATGGATCAATACAAGAATCCCAGGTCACGCAAAGCAATGACAGTGGGGAAACTTTAGAGCTTCCTGAAGACATGGATGGTATGAATTTATTCATTGTCAATAATTGGTTGGTTATCGTTCTTTCACCGCTTCGACTTGATTTTATTGCTGGGTTATAAACTTGCAAAGCTGGGAGAGCAGGCCATCTTAATAGGAGTACTAGTTGGCAGGCTGGTTCATGAGCATGGAGGGCTTTAGGAGCAGAGGAAATGAGCTGGTTTACTGATTTGGAGGACTAAACAAAAAATGATGTCAGTGCATCTGATAGTATGACACGACTTGATCTTTTATTGTAGAACCAGATAGAAAGCCATCAGAGGAAAAAAGAGGAGAGACAGGTAAACAATCTTGTTTTCTCATTCTTCGGTTCTTCTGCTCCTGTGTAATAATTGTCTTGTGCTGTCCCACCATGGACTATATCCATGTCTTGTTAAAGTACCTTTTACTCAAATCTTTTCTCTTTGTGTTTTTCTTCTCATGAAGGGTCCTCCAAGAGAAAAAGGACGAAGGAGCGTTCTCGGCCTTCTCCATGTTCAGATGGTATGATTATGACTTGAGATCTGTTCATTCTTTGTTGCCTGTAAATGTAGTTTGTCTAAATAATGTTTATGTGGCATTTTCTTTTTTAGAAGAGCCACAAAGCCCCTCCTTTTCCCAACCATTTAAAGTCCAGAAGAGAGGAGAGACAGGTAAACCTTTTTTTTTCTGCTCCTGTTTAATCATTTCCATGTTGTGAACTGTTGTCTGTATACCACATCTATTGCATGTCTGTTGCCTGGGTGAGGGATCCCTCCTCTGTTGCTCACCCTGAGCCTCAGGAAGAAATGGAGAGACCTCAGGGCCTGAGGCTTCTCCATTTCTCATGTCTTGTTAAGGTACCTTTATACTAAAATCTTTTCTCTGTGTGTTTTTCTTCTCATCAAGGGTCCTCCAAGAGAAAAAGGACGAAGGAGCGTTCTCTGCCTTCTCCATGTTCAGATGGTATGATTATGACTTGAGATCTGTTCATTCTTTGTTGCTTGTAAATGTAGTTTGTCTAAATAATGTTTATGTGGCATTTTCTTTTTTAGAAGAGCCACAAAGCCCCTCCTTTTCCCAAGGAGAGAGGAGAGACAGGTAAACCTTTTTTTTTTCTGCTCCTGTGTAATAATTTCCATGTTGTGAACTGTTGTCTGTATACCACATCTATTGCACGTCTGCCCGTCCTG
Organism: Sparus aurata; assembly: GCF_900880675.1. Classification (NCBI taxonomy): domain Eukaryota; kingdom Metazoa; phylum Chordata; class Actinopteri; order Spariformes; family Sparidae; genus Sparus; species Sparus aurata. The sequence goes on along the minus strand of NC_044207.1, from coordinate 7,954,792 downwards.
GCTGAGGGATCCCTCCTTTGTTGTTCACCCTGAGCCTCAGGACTCATGTCTTGTTAAAGGAGAACTTCGGTCGATTTAAACATGCAGCTTCATTGCTCAAGCTACCCTTGACTTGCCAGTACCGAAGACGCGAACAAATTTGGTCCAACCATTACAGAGCTCCGTGAACGGAGACTTAGCATTGAACGCTAACAGCATGGAGTCAGAACTTTGCACTGTGTTTTAAGCGTCTTAACATGCTCCACATCTCACACCAAAAGTTATGCAACATCAGCAGACACCTTAGCACACAGCACTGTAGCGTGTATGACTCAAAATGAATAAAAAAGTAGTTAAAACAGTGTGTTTGTGCAAACAGCTACTTACCTGTTTGTTGACATCCGTGTCTTCCGGTAGCTAGACCAAACTAGTCAATCCGTCGAGCGTGCACTTACTCCCTCACTGGCGGAGACGGAAACATAATCCAGCATTTTCGTGTTTATGTTCATAATGTACATGTCCATGTTACAGCCTGTCATGAGCCATGAGCCTTACAATAGCCTGTTAAGCCTGTTAAGTGCACACTCGATGGATATGCTAGTTTGGTCTAGCTACCGGAACACACGGATGTCAACAAACAGGTAAGTAGCTCCTTGCACAAACACATATAGGAGGCCTGCATATCTGCTTTATACTAAAATCTTTTCTCTGTGTGTTTTTCTTCTCATCAAGGGTCCTCCAAGAGAAAAAGGACGAAGGAGCGTTCTTGGCCTTCATGTTCAGATGATTATGACTTGAGATCTGTTCATTCTTTGTTGCCTGTAAATGTAGTTTGTCTAATGTTTATGTGTATTTTCTTTTTTAGAAGAGCCACAAAGCCCCTCCTTTTCCCAACCATTTAAAGTCCAGAAGAGAGGAGAGTCAGGTAAACCTATTTCCTAAAATTACTGTTAGTAAGTGAAAGAACTCAAGAAGTTGTAATCAACAAAATAACTACATGAATTCAAAGTAAATTGGTGTCATTGTCAACGTTTACCCCTCGTGTCTAGCCGGAGGGCGGAGGGACTGTGGTCATTTCTATGTTTATGTCAGGCAAAAATGCAGCCCCAGAAACAATGGCACTGTCTCAGCTTATGGTTGCACTATTTTATAACTAAACACATCGAGTACCTTTGTTTACATTTCAATTCGAACTAGAACTTCCTAGAGGAAAGATTTATAATTTAAAATGACTTTCTTGAATCAAAAACTTATCACTCTAATGGATTATTTGTTACTACTTATTACTGAATCGATATCAAAGCATTTAAGTCAGAATCGATATTGAATTGAATTGCGACCTAAAGAATCAAAATTGAATCGTGAGTTTCTTAACAATACCCAACCCTAGAACTATGCAGGATTTGTAGCTTAACTATGGCACATTTGTACCTAAAGGGACAGTTTGGATCTTTTAAGATGAATCTGTATCACATCCTTATCGGCAGTCGTGCATCAACAGTGACTTTCCCCCTACTGCATCCTGTGAGCATAGTTCCTGTCTGGTTTTGGTGTTGTCCAAACTGTCCATGAAAAAGTCGGACCTCACAATTGCTCGGCTTATTTTCTCTCCCTGCGTTATACTGTGCGCCGCAGCCTGATGACACCTGTGCTTGTTTCCATCGCCTGTTTCACGGTGATTATTGCTCGGATAGTTAACATAAACGTGTCTGACTATGACATAAGTGATGACATCCTTTTTAGCACAGAGCCAAAGGGATAGACTACCTTTGTGATCGTGATTGTACAGATGCCGACAGCTGGAGTAAGAATGGGTAGAGAGAAAGGAGGGACAGGGAAGTGGTCCAAGCTGAAGCTTCACTTACAGCTGTAGCTGTGAGAGACAGGTTTTGCCTTGGTGCCTTTATTTCTCAGCAAAAAGTTATACGGGAGGACTTACCCCTAATTTCCACTGGATACATCTCCGCTGCATTGCGTCGCCGCCACGCCAGCAGAGCAGATACGTTTCACTTTAGTCAATGTGTCAATCCCCACCAGGTCCGCTGCGCTGTGTATCAGCTCCGTCCCAGCTCCGACAGTCCGGAGCAGATATGCAGGCCTCCTATATCTAGCGGATGCTGGGGCAGGACACAGCAATTTAGCTGAATTTAGCACGGAGCAGACAGGCAGTCCAGCGCCAAAATAACAAACAGCATCCGGTTACCTTTCAAAATAAAACGCCCCGTATTGACACCAGTACACAAATCTAACAAAAGAGACAAACACAAGCTCTTCTGCTGATCCTGTGGTCGGGAACACTTTGTGTTAACTGCGGTCATGAGTGATTATGTGATTATCGCGGGAACTCCTCTGCCTCGTGAGCCAGCTGTCTACCGCACTGCGCTGTGGCGGACTCAAACCGCAACCGGTGGGGATCGGCGGACGGCGGCGCAAAACCGGATCGGAGCTGCAACGCAGCAGACACATATCCAGTGGAAATTGGGGGTTAGAGTCCCATGTGCTCGTAATGCAGCGCAGGTTGGCACTGTGCTCTCCAGCCAGCTGACCTGTAGCTCACCTGTGTCTCACCTGCAGCTGTGAGAGGAGCCTCTGCTAGTTTGATCTCTTCAGCGTGGTATTTGGCTGCACTTTGTTGAGTTCAACATGTGAAGATGTAGCCTCCATTAGAGCACAGTGGATGTGACTGTTGTGTAGCCTCGCTATGGCTACACTTACATGGGCGCTTCAATTCCAAATGAAAATTAATTCAGCTTTAAAAAGACCATTTAATTACCTAATTCCGAATGAAAATGATTATTCATAAGTAAGTGGGTGGTTAAATCGGAATTAAATCTCGATCATGTACGCGTTTAATTCCTCTGTAAATTAATTCCAGTGGGTCTGCTCTGCTCTGCTCTGCTCCAATAGTAGCCTATGTGTCTGCAGACCTGGAGACGTATTGGTTGTATTGAACATTAAATTAAATGTGGACTGATCTGTTCATTGTAAAACATTTTTCGTAAATGTGACTTGTGTACAATTCACGATCGATTCATAAAGATTTTTACATCATGACCACTTGAATTCATAAATAATATGGATGGCATGTGTGATTTCTGTTAAAGATATGGATCTTCCAAAAGGCATCCGTCGCAGGCCTTGGAGTAAACGGGAGAAAGAAGCTGTATGGAGGCAGTTGGGGAAGTATATCACACTTCTACGAGTTCCTGGGAAAGAGGAGTGCATGAATGCATTACAAGCTGAACGTGCGCTGAAAAGGCGCACATGGACAGATGTAAAAAATTAAGTGTACAATACAATCACTTCCCAAAAGAGGAAGAATTTATAAGCAATTCATTCATTTGATGAAGTTTGGTCATGTGAATTTCATATTCATTTATGGCAGTGGTCTTATTTGTGCTAGCGGTTTTACTTTCTGAAATGATTTCAGTCACTTTTTTATTATTATATATTATATATATTATCGCTAAATTTATGGGTAATTTTCACTGCAGCAAGTGTTGAGGTGTTCAAAATGCACAAAGATGTGCAGAAATCCTGCCAAGTGATTTTCACTGCAGCAAGAAGTGTTGGTGTTCAAAATGCACAAAGATGTGCATAAATCCTGTCAAGTAATTTTCACTGCAGCAAGAAGTGTTGGTGTTCAAAATGCACAAAGATGTGCATAAATCCTGCCAAGTAATGTTTAACTGCAGCAAAAAGTGTCAGAATGCATGCAGAAATTGTAAAACTGTTTACAATAAAGTAATTTGTTTAATATGAGTTTGAGTTTCATAATGTATTAAGACATTTCTCTAAAGGCGGGTACACACTACAGGATTTGTCAAACCTTCACAGATTAGGAGACCACACACTTGATGATAACAAAAGACAGATCGCACAAGATCTCTCTCTGCTGATCTTATAGTGTGTGGTGTTCTCCGTAGTGCACACCACACACTAACCGATTCTTCAGCAGAGTATCAGGTTCTTAACGCGCAATATTGCAAATCTCGCGTGGTCAAACGTGACTTCAGTGTAAACAAACATGGCGGATGAACCGGTAGATACAGTGGTGGTTGTTTTAGGCCTATTACTGGCTGAAAAAGTCATGGAGACGGCGAGAGTGTGGGGCTGTATGCGTTACAGCGCGAGTTGGAGGTGAGTAAAAATTGTCACAAGTTTAACAGATAGCTTCGAGAGCATGGCAACAGGTAAATAAAAGGCTCAGCTCGCGTCTTGATTGGCTGTTGGTCCGGTACACGTGACATCACATGCTGTGCGTGCTCGGCTCCGCTCGGAACACCCCACACACTACAGGATTTCTAGTCGCAAATATTAAACATGTTCATTATTTACGATCTCTCCTTCCGACGCCTTCCGAGCGGATCTGACCGGGAAAATCACTCTTAACACACCTCACACCACAGGAAAATCAGACACGATGTCCTTTGCACACATCAGATAATCGGGCCTTTGCTGGCTTTGATCATAAGGGGGAAATCGAGACAAAAATCGCCCCGATTATCCTGTAGTGTGTACCCCCCTTAAGATTACTAAATGGCACCTTGGGTTAATTATAGTACACAGATAACCCACATGTTTTCAATAATTGGGGAGTTTACAAGGAGGACAAGTTAGTATTGTATTTAATTATTAATGATGATATAAACTAGTCAATGCAGTGCCTGTTGGAAAAACCAAAGGTTGCTTTATAGTGTAACAAACTGGGAGAAAGCCAAACAACTAATTAGGATCCTAAGAAAGCATGCTGCTTTTAATTGTTATTGAATAGTAATTACATGGCTCTATTAAATTCTTCGCTCTGAATGGTCAATCGCTGCATTCTACGTCTGTTATTTCTGCATAATAACCCTCGTCAAGTATAACAGACCTTTGCCTGGGACGCAGCTCTGATCAGAGGAGCACAGAAAAGGGTAACTATGCAGGATATTTGCCTCATGTTTCATTTTTACCTTCATTAAACAGCTTGGGACTAACTGTGAAGTTGGAAAAATGACTTGTAACTTGTTACAGGGAGAGTGGAGGCAGAAAACCAAACCTGCATGATCAGAGCCACGTACCCGGTGTCACAGCTCTCCTCTCGTCTCTGTGGCACTGTGACTCCGCGACGCAAACACACGCTGTAATATCTTGTTTGTGACAGACAAGACTACACAGATCGTAACATGTGTATGATAATCCATTGATCCACTGATTATGAAAGGCTTTGTTGAAAACAAATGCACACAACCGGAAGGAGGTTCAGCAACACAGGAGGGAAGACGGGAGAAGAGATCGGATTTGCAGATTCGCTAAATTATGCAATTTATAAATTAACATCGTATTTTCATCAACATATAATCAATCAATTGATTATTTCACTCGTAAACTGTGCGGGATAATGTAGAGTTAGTCGGACATCCTATTGGGGTACATCCTGTCAGGGTTCATTTCTCCATAACAACCTCCGAACTATACATTATCCCTTACATAACCAGTCATTATAATAAATTAATGCATCTTAATAGTCTAACAAAATAGTGAAAATCAAGGCTTTGGACTGAACAACACAATTGATGATGTCACCTTCAGGTTGTTATGTAGCTTTATTGGCATTGTTTAATGCACAGAACATTTAACATTCTTATTGGACCATTTAAACTTTGATAAATTGGCATTTTAAGATTAGGTATAAATATGACCACAGACAAATATAAGTTTAAACTGGAGAAAGAAACTGCTCAGAGGCGCATTTAACAAATCTGTTTAATAGTGAGTTGACTTTGGCTTGGCGAGGAAGCTTGGGGCTGTGAGGATCAACAGCAACAAAAAACACACAAATCTGCCCGGCAATAGGGTTCGGTCCTCACAACTGTAGAAGTAAAATAATTATTTTACTTTGTGTTTTCTGAAATTTAAAGTCACATTCTGATTCCCCACTCCCACCTAGTGTTAGATTTATTTTTTGCACCATCCTAGCTATAGTGGAAGTGGTGGTCCTCACAAAGAACTCCAAGAACGGGGCCCTCACAACTATATAAAGACATGTTTGCGTGTGTGTGTGTGTGTGTGTGTGTATGTGTGTGTGTGTGTGTGTGTGTCACCCCTCTGGGTCCGTTGCTGGGAATACCAGTTTGACAACTGCCACCCCAAGCTGATTGACACATCTGGGTTTTAACAGGACAGGCCAAACACACACACTTGCACACAAGTATTCAAATATTCAGTCTGGACAGGATGCCAGCTTTCTGAAGCAGCTTTTCATGCCGAGTCTTTGGCATGATCCAGCTGTCAAATCTCCACTGGTTGGAACAAACTGATGATGACATGAGTCAAATATTTGTGCTGCTTCTTTGGGTTTATATTTGTTAACAATGAAAAGGCCAAGGCAGTCACTTTGACTATTTTTAAATTTAAAAGGTAACCGCATTTTTAAAGCCACAGGCTGCAACAGATGCACAGCAGCTTTTTTTTTGGTTGGGTGTTCACAAGGAGCAGCAGCTGGTATGTTGACACCCATGGCAGCATGCAATCTGTGCCACACACTTGCAGCCAGCTGTCCTTTTTGCAGCCTGCAAGGGCACTAAGTAAGTAACTACCTGGTCAATTAATTTGTCATCAATATCCACATCATATAAGAATGAGCTCCTGGATGTGTAACCCGGATTCCTATTGACACATTCAAAAGTTGTGTTTGTGCCCTCCTGACAAAAGTCCAATATCTACTTTCCAGTGTTTATGCAGCTACAGTAGATGCTCTACTGTGTTCACCAGTTTCTTGTGAATATAATCAGTTTGGTGACAGGCTGGTAGCTAAAACTGAGTTTTAGCGCTTTATGCTGAACAAGATTGTCAGTGGTGGCTGGAAATGGTATTGATGAGAGGAGGCAGACCAAATCAAAACAGTTACAGGAAATAAGCTCAAGACAACATTCCAGCCCCTAAATCCTATACACTGGACCTTTAATAGAACTGTAATTCATATCATGTAATTCATGGAGTAATTCTGTCGCAACTACGAACCAACTCTTTTGCTTCAAATAAGTTAATTTGATCCACTTTAAATAGAAATAAATCAATAACTGCCGCTTTAAGAGAAAACACACTTTTTCAGAGATCTGAAGTTGCCAAAACCTATGTATGGGGAATTTCTTTGAGAGCTGCACAACTGACACTTTGTGCTTTCCGACAACTGCCACCACATCACACAACAAACTATCTCAATATTCATACTATTTTTGATAAGAAACAAATTTTCTTCATCCAACATGTAGTGTTTAATTAGGAGATTTGAAACTGATTAAATCCCTTTAGCCTGTCCTATAATAAATAAATTGTACCTCCATGCTGATAAAAATCTGTCACTGATACGGCGTTTTTCTTTAACAATTTCAGTTAGTCATTAGAAATTGTAAGTTGCAACCTGAACCCACACTAAGATACAGAACTACACAGAACAGCTGTATTTATTCTCTGCAAAATACTCCACATCAAGTAATTTGCAATGCAACAGAAGGGATCTGTTAAAACAGCATTGTCATATCATCATCTTTATGCTGGTTTTCTACACATTCACAGTCATGACAAAGGTCCAGTGTTGTTCCTCAAGTCCAGTGTACTACCTTTTTTCTTAAATACAGTGCAAATATTTTTGACTGGTCTTAGGAACTCAGTCATAGACTTTATAAGATGTATTTGTTTCCTTTGTTAGTGAATGTATTACATGTAATTGAATATACATGCGCATGAAGAGTCTGTTTTTATAATAATAATAATAATAATAATAATAATGATACATTAAATTTGTAATGCACTTTACATTTAAACAAATCTCAAAGTGCTTCAGGAAAAGCAACAGCAAAAGAGAAAACATAAGTAAAAAACACCTAAAAGGAACTTAGAGGTCATAGGATCTGCTAAAAAGGAAAGTTTTGAGTCCTTTTTTAAAACATTAAACGGTCTGTGGTGCCCTCAGGTAGTCAGGAAGGCTGTTTACTATTTACTGTACATTAGAACTGTATACTGTTTACATGGAATATGACTAAGACCAGGTCTGGACAGATGGCTGATCTTTAACTGGAGGAAACCATGTCGACAGAAAAAAGAGAGACAATGTTAGAGAAACGGGAGGTGAAAGAGAAAGAGAGGTTTTCATAAGAGAGAGTGGGAAAGACAGTGAGAGACACACATATACAAGAGAGAGAGAGAGAGTGAGGTGCCTTTGGGCAGTACTTTCACCTCCACTGACATTTAACTAAAAACCAATCTCCATGTCTGCCATCTTCAGCCCCTAACCCCAGGGCTAGAGGGTAGAGAGGTGTGTGTGTGTGTGTGTGTGTGTGTGTGTGTGTGCGCGCGCACACATGTGTGCGTGCGTGCATGCATGTGTGTGTGTGTGTGTTAAGCACAGCAATTTGCAAGCATGGATTTTGGGGGATGGAAGACGTGGATGTCATCGTTCCTGCATTCACGTTTGTGTGTGTACGCATAGAGATAGAGAGAAAAAGCACAAGAATGTCCATTGTCCCCTGGGTGAGGTCAAGGTCTCTGTCCCCACTCAAAATCATCACCTTTTCCATCCACACACACACACACGCGCACACACACACACAATGTGCCAATAATCATGCCATTGAATCAAATATATAATCAGAGAGGAAATGTCCCCTCGTCACCGCCATGCCATAATCCAGCAGGAATTGGAATTGGAAAACTTATACAAGGGTTAGCCAGTGCAGTCGGATGGTGCCCCAGGGCCTCAGCAGAGCAGGGAGGGAGGGAGTGGAGAGATAGTGGGGGTGAAGAGATGACACTGGAGAGTGAGAGGTACAGATAGAGAGAAAGAGAGTAAGATGTGATGCAAACAGGAAAACATTTTATCAGAAAAAAAGAATATGATGTAAAAAAGAAAAAAATGTGTTAATGGTAGAATGAAAGGAAGATGGTGAAAAAGACGTTAGAGAAAAAAGGTGTAGAAGTATGTCCTTCCTTGTGTTTGACATACTGCTCAGGGTGTTACAACCCCCCACTGCACCCCACCCCTTCTCTTCTTTAACATCTCTGCAATCTTCAGCGATTCATAGGAGAGGGTCTCTGAGCTCAGGTTAACTGCTAGCCCCAGGGTTTGCGGCAACATTCAACTACCCCCCCACTCAACCACGTATACCACCAGCATCAACTGACAAACAGCCCAGTAAATATTACAGTGAAATTAGTCAGGCAAGTATAGTATAAGTAGAAGTGCAATTAAGCTGTTCTTTTTTCTGATAACTCAGTCACCAGTCTTAGTTGAATTCAATCCTGGGAATATAATCCGAGTTTGAACATACTGGACATTGTTGGGCTGTTTTGATACACCTCTTCAGTATCGCGGGAGGTCAGGGACAGTACCAGTTGAGTCGCAGACTAGGATGGTGGTTCCCATTTTTAAAAAAGCAGGTCAGAAAGTGCGTTCCAATTACAGGGTTATCACACTGCTCAGCTTCTCTGGAAAAGTTTATCCCAGGGTGCTGGAAAAGGCTTCAAATTGCTTGTTAAACCTCAGATTCAGGAGAAGCAACATGGATTAGATATTGGCCATCATTGTCATAGTGTGTCATTGTTCTTTTGGTTTTGGTATTTCCTGTTTTATTTTGAAATTCTGTGTTATTTACTTGGAATGTTTATTTCCACCCTTTGTCTGTTTTCCCGCCCTATTCACAGCTCACCTGTGTTCTATTAATCACCCATTGTGTATTAAAGTCCTTGAATTCCCCTCTCTCTTTGTCAGTTCATCTGTTTTTGGACTATGATAAGACTTACTACTGTTTTCACCCTGGAAGTATAGGGTACTAAGGGCTGAGATATTGAGGCCTTGTATAATGAAAATGAAAGCTGTGTCCATATTCACGCCACAAATGCATTCACAGTGCATGTTTGGTGTACAAGTCCTGTCTGTGATATCGATGGACAGAATTTTAGGGAAAGCAAGGCTGAGGAGAGTGTTTGTTGTGGGAACAATAGAAATAGCACACTATTTGCAGACGACATGGTTCTGTTTGGTTCAATCGGTTGGTGAACTTCAGCAGGCACCGGGGCGCTTCGCAGTTGGAAGTGCTGACTCTTATACTGTCTTCTTCACATTCAAGTCTGAGGGCATGGTTCTTTGTCGTAAATGGTGGATTGCTCATTCCAGGCTGGGGCTAGCTGTTGTCCCAAGAGAGTGTTTTAGGCTCTTGGTCACAATTAATGTTAAAATGGAGCATGAGATGGGCAAGTTGATTGGTCAGCGTCAGTTAAAGCTGAAGACTACGTGTTTGAGAATGAAAAAGTATATTGTATGTTGGGGTCCGGATTTAAGAAGAAGTTAGCTCACCAGATCTCTGTAGCCTGCTGTTAATCTGTGCTGGAGGCTAGGGCCTTGAGGCTACATTAGCTAGCCACTAGCATAACACACCGAATCTCCCAGACTGCTTTCTGCAATGACTTGCATTGTGGGTAACGCAGATGCCAGATTTTGACAAGGACGAAAACGTGCGGAATCTCTGAGGTGAAGTGTCGCAGTCCAGTGGTGCAGTAATGCGAGCATTGTGTTGTAGAGGGAGCTGAGCTGGGAGGCAGAACATTTGATTTACCAGTAGATATCAGTTCCAACCGGGCCCGGTTCTAGGCATGGGCACGGGGGGGCAATGCCCCCCCAAATGCTTCGGCTGCCCCACCAAACCTACCCTGCTTCATTCCGAAAAAAAAAAAAAAATGCTGCTCAGAGTAATTACAGTACGCGGCTCTTCTGCCAACAGAACCGGGTCTCTCTCTCTTGCCCTGCATACAGTCAGCAGCAGCTTCTCTCGGTTAGCATCACATTAGATACCACAGGCACTCCAGACAGTTTTAGCCATAGGCTAGTTGTTAGCATGCTTGCTAGCAACTGCCAGTAGTAGCATAGTCCCGTCGGCGGCTGCTGCGGAGTTTGTCTCTGTCCCGCTCGCGACATGGGATGCCTCACAGGGGCAGGCTACGTACCGGGTGTAAAGCGGGTTTCAACTTTAAACCATTGCTCGCCCCGCTGTTACGTTAGTCAGGTTAGCGCCGCCGGACACTATACTTCCTGGGGCCAGAGCCTCCGACAACGGCTACTCTGAGGCTGCTGGCATCAAGCAGGGAGAAACAGGTAACCCAGGCAGGATATCACGACTTTCCAAAGAGCGAGAAAGTGGTACACAATAATATAGCATCAATCAATCTGTCAAGATTTATTTATTTATTTTTATAGCGCTGTTTACAAAATTGCTTTGTCACAGAATATAAAGGAACCTACATTTTGCCCCCCCACCAAATTTTCCAACCTCCCTTCACTACTACCACCACCAGTGATGGACTGGTGATCTTGATCATGTGCAAATCACAGAGTAACCACAAGCCCTTATAAGCTGGCTGACTAATCACTCTGTTCCCTGTCAAGCGTTGTTCTGAGGCTAAATGACTATAAAGTCTCTCCAATTCCTTCACATCTGCCTGGAGAAATCTGATCAGTATTTATATACCACATATGAGTCTCTATATCACAGTCATGGTTACCCTCTACATACAGTCTACAGTCAAGAACTTTGACATCAGTCTGCATTGTTTTGTAGCGAATTTGCTAATCAAAATGTTCAAAAACGTGCATGGTTTTAAATAATACAAATCTACCTGCATTTTTTTATTTGATTATTTGTTTGCAAAAGTTAAAAATGAAGCAATGCCTTCTGGGAATTTCAAGCCTGAATGGAGTAGACAGTGAGATTGGAAATTGGTAGCTGACTGAGATTAGACTAGCAAAAAAAATGAATCGAGGCATCAAGCGATGGGGGGAGCGGAGACAAAGAGAGAAATCTAAGTTGGCTGAAGGTGAAAAATGCTGCAAACTGCCTGATTTGTTTTTAAAATCAAGTGCAGCTTCAGCTAGAAGAGGTAAACATGGATAATGAATGATGGCAAGACATTTTTATTATGGAACGGCTGGCTCTGATGATTATTTTTTTTATGCATTGGGGTTGTGCATTGATACGTCCAAGTTTTGGTGCAGTTGTTTATAGCATCACTGGGGCTATCAAAAGTGTGTGTTCTTTGCATGCGTCAAAAGTTCTATCTGCGCAATATTTAGGGTTAGATTCCATTTATATTAGATAACTAACTAATATAACGGGGGGGTGGAGGTGGGTTTAAAATTCAAAATGCCAATTACATTGTAGTTTCACATTTAAATAGAAAAATATGTTGGTAGACTGACATCAATAATTTGTTGGCCACAGAATTTGTTTTCTCCATCAATCCAGAAAAAGAATTCCTGTTAGAGCTTTGCTGATGGAACCACAGCGAATTGGCGATGCTTACGTCTGGGTTGGCATCATACAAAAAATCATCCCTATTAGCACTCAAAACAGTAGTGACCCATCAACATTTCTTACTGTCCCCCCAATCAAGGCAGTCTAGAACTGGGCCTGGTTCCAACACTCAGTTCCTGTGGTCATCCACTCTGGGTAGTGATCGGGAGAGTGAGACTACAGGTGGCGGTTAAAATTAGTCTGCTCCATAGGGTGGCTGGGCTCCGCCTTAGAGATATGGTGAGGAGCTCAGACATACAGAGGGAGCTTGGAGTAGCAACACTGCTCCTTACAGGGCTTTCACTTTTTATTCAAACATTCAATGGAACATGGGGTATCTAAAATATTCATTCAAGCTGTAATAACCTGTTCTCTTTAAAACTCCAGTGTCACCATGACCTATTGTACACCTTATTGACCCATCAGCGGGACACTGCTATTGGTAAACCAAGCTAACATTAATGTTATATTGTTGTGCTGGGAAAATTAAGGAATTAGTGAGGAGAACCATCCTTAGCAGAAAGTAATGAAACCAAAATATCCAAGAAGCAGTCTGTGGAAGTATTTTTGGTTCTACACAGTAGATGGCAAAGTCACAAAAAAAGATAAGGCTGTATGTCAACTTTGTAAAAGGCAGCTGTCATATTCTTCAACCAAATCTGCTGGGTCACCACCCAACTGAGCCAGCTGTCAGCGTACATCCTTGTTTGAAGAGGTTTTAAATTTGTCCGATCTTGATTTTTGGAAAAAGTATCAGCCCTCAGGCAGCTCATGCTGTAGGGATCTTACATCTTATCTGGCCAATAACAGCTCCAGTTCCCACATAGGTAAAAGAAAATGGATGAATGAATGAATGAATGGATGGATGCTGCAACTCCCTCTACGACCCCAAACCCCTCTTTATGTAGTAGCTTATAGTATTGTTAATTTAAGATTAGATGTGAATCACTGTTGGCCAACTTTTGACTGTGATTTATTGGAATGAAGCTATTTCACTTTAAAGCTTTGAAACCATGTCTGACAAAACAGAAAAATACAAGACTATAAAAGAGAAAACTCTATTTTGAGAAAATATAAACCATGCTCTACATATCCAGTTTCGATGACAGTATCATCACAACATCACTGACAATGATTGACCGATCAAACTTACATCACGGTCAAGGTCAAGCCATGTAACCAATGATCTATAATACTTGACCAGATCAGTCACCCTCAGCACATCTGTTCTCATGATTCCCTCACCACCTTTATTGACTCTTGTTTTTTTCCTCTTTCCTGTGTTTTCATCCATTCGTTCTTTCTCATTTCTTTTCATCTGTGTCTGTCATTACCTCAATTTGTTTCCTCCATCAGCCTACGTTGTCTTTACCTCTCACTCATTTTCTTTCCTCATCTCTTCCTCCTTCCTTGTTGTCACTGGGAGGCCACCGCTGTCAGGGAAGTTTTCCCAACCTCGTCATCCTCTCATTTTTCATCAGCCCTCTTCGACACCCCCATCAGCACGCATGCACACACATACACACACGCATGCACACACACACACACACACACACACACACACACACACACAAACACACACAAATATACACACATACAGCAGCTCCCATCTCCCCATTCATTCCCTTTCTCCCTGTCTGTCCGTGGCACAAATGCATTTGTTCAATACCTCCAGCAAACAGATTAGTGGGCTGTTATCTGCGACAGGGAGACGGTGATAATGGTTTTCACCACATCTTCTCTCTGCCACAGATTAAAATGGGCCAGGTCACTCGCCACATTCGCACACACAAACACATGTTTCACATTCACTCATAAACAAATACACCTGCAAACCTTCATCTTCCCACAAGCATTATCGAAACATACAGTAACTTCTACGTTCATGTTTAGTTCACACACATACACGCACACACACACACACACACACACACCATCAAAACAACAGCATACTAGTAATCGGTTTTCATCTTCTCCTCCTCCACCCCCCGCTCCTCCTCTCCTTGTCTCTCAGCTCGCCATTGGATTTCCTGTCCAATCTATTGTCGCAAGCCGGGGCCAAAAGATACAAGGTGAAGTCAGTTTCAATCTGATGGGCCATTGTTTTGGCTTTGGCTTTTCACACAGACACACAAACTTGGTCACACACACATTTATACAAGCTGATTCCCTTTTTGGCCATCGATCGTAGCTTTGCCCCTGCTGCTTGTCACCTTGGTCAAAGTGTGTGCATGTGCGTGTGTGTGTGTTTTTGTGTGTGTACATGTGTAAAATCTGATCAACTTGATTGCTGCTTAATTAACCAGATAAAAGAATTCTTTTCAACATGATTGAAGTTGGACTACACTGACCGAACAATAAACATTCAGCCCTGAGATAACATTTGGAGCAACGTTCGAGAATTTGAATTTAATGATGGACATCAACATGTAGCTCATGGCAGGTTCTAGTTGAAGGGATAAAAATGCATCAAAATGTGATTGGACTAAAATGACACCAGATCATTGCCCTTCATATAAGTGTTCCATGGGATGTTTACCTATGTGGCCTATGGGTTAAACAGGTAGTTTGTTTTCTGGAAGTGTGGTTGTATGAGGTAATTATCTGTAGTCAGTGTGCTCCCTATAGTAGGTGGTCAGTCTGCCCACAGTTTGGAGAAGCAGTGTACTGGCATGGCAATGTACGTATCTATATAGGGGCAGCAGCAAAATATATTTTGGCCGACTAAAAAAGACCAATAATAGCAGCTAATAATCGGCTAATAATCTATATTTATACTATTTTGCCCTTATTTTGTGCGCTAAAACCAAAATAGTCAGTGTACAGTGAGTACGTCAGTTCATTACCTAATGGCAGAGAAAAATAATAGATACCGAAGCATAAGCATAAAAGCTTATGATCTTCTCAAGAAACTCAAAACTTTACAGGTAAATTGCCCAAAAAACTCAGTCCATTGTGTTCATGTGCTCACTTTGTCTGAGCACAATCCACTGTCCGATGGTGATAAACTATGCTGGTGGTCAGTGTAATGTTTTCTCCCCTTGTAAACCCCTCCAGCGGCGCCTCAGCACGGTCAATAATTAATGCAAGGGATGCTCTGTGTTTTACAGGAGGCCACAGCCATGTTTTATCACTGTAGCACATCATTCTCATTAGGCCAGATTCGATCAAGACTCACTATACATAGACACAGAGGGAGACAGTGAGATACATGGAAGAGAGAAGTGAAAAGCAAGATGGGGAGAAGAAAAAGAGAAAGAAAAGAGGCAACCTGACTTTCAGCCTAAAATAGTCTCTGCTCCGCTCGTTATGCCCCATACTCAATCATTTATTCTTGCTTACCACCTAACCCATTAGTAAGCTTGTCTTATTTTTCTGGGTTTCTCTCCGTCTCTCTCTACAACCCCGTCCCTGTCGATGGCTGAAATTTATCGCATGCAAATAGGCTTCAGTGTGTGTGTGTGTGTTGGCGCGTGTGTGTGAGGGAGAGAAAGGGACAGGGACAAGTAGTTGTGAGATGGTTGTGTGATAAGATATACATATTTAATGAGATGGAATGAGATGTGGGTGAGGGCAAGGTCAGGGGTGACACACACACGCACACAACACACTTAAAACATGCATGCATATCCATTCATAGACATGTTAACATATACATACTAAGTGAAGCAACGCACACACAGATAGTCCCTTGAAGGGGAGTGTGTGAAGTATGGTCTCATTAGGCAGGCTGTATGGGATTAACAACAGCGGTGACATTTGGCGGCTTGTAAGCGACCAGTCTATAAAAACAGACCAAAGAGGAAAGGTGTGTGTGTGTGTGGGGGGGTGTGTGTGTGTGTGTGGGAGATGGTGTGTGTGTGTGTGTGGGGGCATAGGTGGGTGTGAAATATAAATGTTTCTACATTTCCACTTTTTTCTCTCTTACTGTGGCACAAACACACACTCACATATTGTGCACATACACCTGGCAACAGACGGGCCCAACATGTTTGATAGGGGAACCTTATTATTTGTCCCCTGGGTATTTTAGCTAGTCTAGTTTTTTCGCTGTAGTCAAAGTGATTATGTGATCCGACTTTTATTACGCAGCTTTGTCCTAATACAAAGCTCCCCCAAAGGATTCTGGGTAAATGTGTGTGTATGTGTGCCTACCTTCCCTCTGTCATTTCCTTACTTTGTGCCTGTCATTCTTTTTTCTCTGACAATCTGCTTTTCTCTCGTTCCCTCCTTGCTAGCTGCCTACCAACCTCCAACAAACACAGGCAAACCCATGCAAGTGCACGCAAACACACACACACACAAAAAAATCTACAATTTACTGTCCTGAGGATGGTGGAAGATGCTCAGCATGCACTGGCTGCCAAGTAAGCTGATGTAGAGGAGATATTCTGGTTAATGAGCTGCAGAAAAACAGTTCTCACCTTGTGTCTACAGTGTGTGTGTGTAGGTATGTATGTTTGAGAGAGAAAATAAATATTAAAAAAAAAAGTCAATATCACTCTCATGTCTTTCCTCTAATGTCTGTGTTCTTCCTCCTTATCTCTTCCTCCTCGTTCTTGCCTTTTAAAGTCTTGTCTCTTGTAGAAACAAGACAAGTGGGTGGACAAGTCCCTGAATGTTTGCATGTCTACTGGGAACCAAATATTTCCCCTAGCTGGAAAATAATTGTCAGGCTTACACTTCTACTATTAACACTGTAGTCACCAAAGCATTTGATGAAACCAGGAATGAGGCGGCTTCATTAAACCTGGGTCTAATTTTGCCAAAGGGTACAGTATCAGATTCAAAATGAGAGAAACCCGTAAGTGTCTTTGCTGTGCATGGACTTTAACTTTGATGCACCTTTAACACAAGTTGCGGGGATTGTATGATTGTCTGACTACTTGTGTTTGTTTCTCTTTTGGACTTATTCTCTGCAATTACCACCCTGCTTTAAAATAAGTTGGGACAGTTTGTAAAATGTAAATAAAAGAAGAATACTATATTCACAAACAAATTGTGTTAACCGCAAAAAAGTTTTATGAGGTTGTAGTTTATGTAGTAAAATTATTTATATATCATTAATGTGTTTCAAAAACTGGTGAACCTCCTCCTTTTGTCTGAACAACTGAGCCTTTGGTGGATGCTCCTTTCATACCCAGTCATGTCAGCTGTTACCAATGAACCTGTTTACCTGTGGAATGTTCCAAACAGGTGTTTTTGGAGCATTCCAAAACTTTGCCAACCCCTTTCCCAACTTATTTGAAACATGTTACTGACATGAAATTCAGAATAAGCATACATACACAAAAAATGACTTAAGTTTATAAGGTGAAACAGTACATGTATTGTCCCAACAACATCCCGAGTTTTTGGGAGTCAGGGTTGTACTTTGTTTAGTTCAATAGCTGAAAAAACATTAATTATCACATAGCTTTCCTTTAAGGTTCTTTATATCAGGTATTGTGATATATTGTGATTAATATATTATGTATCACTGCATTGCAAAGCGCAAAGCATTCCAGCATTGCTGTAGATAACTTGTAGAATTATGTGGCTACACCACCCACTGCACTTAACTATGCACTCATGTATCGAGTATGCATGAGTATACTGGCCAACACAACATTGTAAGCACGATATTTTAACAAAGAAAAAAATAAAATATACAGTGTTTCCCACAGAATCAGACTTTTATTGTGGCAGTTGCTCCCCTGCTGGGGTGCCATCGAGCATGCGCACTCGTGACTTCCGAGTCAACTAACTTCCAGTTTAGCACCGAGCTAACTTAGATGAGGATAAAATTTAATCGGGCTGTTCTTCTAGATTCGCCAAATTTTATTGGACTGAGTTGCCCCAATTCTGTCAATAAAACAAGTAATTTCGCTGGGGTTGTGAGTCTTTTATTAACGTTTTACAGACAAGTCTTTCACAACATTAGCTTTTGGGAAAAAGTCCCCAGTGCATCACATGACGATGTAAGGACATGGCTTAGCCACGACAAAAACTGGCTTCAAGGCCTGCCGCTCTTTGTTGTGGCTTGAGCTCGACATTAAGGCCAGCCGGTTTCATTGCAGAGGAACTTACAGTCAAGCCAACTGCATTAAATATGTGGTGGCCAATGCTGATATGGTGGCGGACCGCCACAAATAAATTTATGTGTGGGAAACCCTGATTTACATCTTCCTTTTTTGTTTTTTTAAATATTGCCAATACGATGGTAAATACTTTTTTGTTCTTGGTTTGTTTAGGCATTTGTTGTAAAGTTGTATATTCTAAATGTAAGAGTAGTGCAGATGGACAAAGCAAGTTGATCTCTTTTTTTATCTCACTAGAATTCATTAAAAAGTCATCTCACAATTTCACATACATGCCTCAAATCTGATTGTGTACAGGCTGACAGTAATCAAGATTGTATTAGACATACTACCACATCCATTCTACCCCCCAATCCCCACCATTTGCCTTATTTCAGAAAGGACACAATGCCTCCTGTACTGGCCCTGACCAATGGCATTAGGTGTAAATTATGTGATGCAAAATATCAAAGCACTGAATATGTGAGGACGCCCTTAACTACTGCACAAAAGCTATACTTTAATATACGTTATGTGATGTTGGTTCTGTCAGTCATCCTTATTATCTCATAACTATACAACTGGTATAAACTGTATAATGTCCCTCTGCCAGGTAACTGCTATAGTGTAGGAGTAGTGTATTGGTGAACAGTGCATTCATTACTTGGGTAATGCTAAAAAACAGAGAAGATAAAAACAGACCAACACCTATTCTGCCCTGATCGAATTTCATTCCCTCCATTTCTCCTCTCTGTCATAGCTCCTTTACACTCTCTTCTTCCATTTCCTTCTTTTCCTACCTACAATTTCATAATTTCTTCTCTCCAGACCATTTCACACCATCTCTTTTTCTATCATACTCTTCTCTTTGCACTTCCTTTCTTTTGCTCCCTTGTTTCTTTCTCTCCTCTCTCTCCACATCTCTCCCTCTGTCACAGTAGCAATGATTATGACTAGTGAGCATAATGCATAGCCATGAATAGGACTGTCCAGCTGATTGTGATGTATAGTTTTTCATTACCGCTCCCCAACCCCCGTCATTAGGCACAGGGTGGATGGGTGGAGTGGTGGAGGAGAGGGGGGTGAATGGTGGCGATGGTGGTGGGGTATCTATTTATCCACTAATTTGTTAGAAAAAACCCTCCCCCTCCTGCGTGGTGGCAATCAGGGGACAAGGTAATCGTCTGCAAGTGCAAGAGGCCCTGACGGCCAGCACCTGATGAAGAGCTATGTGGTGTCAGGCTATTGTGTGAAGAGAGAAACAGAAAGAATCACCAAGAGGGAGAGAGAGTGTGTAAGCCACACACTTTAAAAATCTTATTTTATACAAATAAGTGAGGACAGCTGCCATGGTGGTCAGGTAATACTACTTGATTCCAATGCGAATCAAATCATTTTTAAAAAGAATTAAATCCTCAATTTCTTGGTAAAGTAGTCAAAGTTGTTTAAACAGCAGTGATACTTGTTTTAGCCTCACTAAGGACAAATCAATTTAATTGCACATGACTAAATATTAAGAGAGAAACTGCTCAATAGTTGCTGCCGTGAGCTTCAGCAGATGAAGGAATTTGTCCTGCCTCAAGAGTTTTTGCTCAATGACCTCCAACAACTTTGACTGTGTGCCAAGCCGTCATGGAATTAGATATGTATGTATGAATTTAAAACACTATCAAACCTGTGAACTGGTGAGGCATATTTTTGAACTTTAGAGAGAGAAAGGAAAGCCATTTTCCCCTGCTTCAAGGCTTGTGAATGGTATTGATGTGCTCATCAAGACAAGACAATAAACATACTTATGTTACATAATTCTTTCAAAACAGAATAACTGCACAAACTCTTCCAAGACATTTAATTTATTTTGGAAAAAAAAGAGGCAGTTTGAGAAAAATGAATTTTAGGACCTTGTACGTGAGGAAATGGCTGTTAAACCTGGACATATATCATAACATACAGACAATCCATCTGCCACCCTGATGCAAGCGCTGAACCAGCGGACTCCTCCCACTCTTATCCCACCTAGTAATTAATAACCATCTGGTGTAAATGGCAAATGGCAGAAATAGAGGGAGAGCAGGCTTGGCCTCTGATGGCTAACAACAAATACACACAGACATATATTCCTGGCGGTTGTGGAGCAAAATAAGGCACAGACACTGCTAGGGGTTTATCTCATCAAAGGTGGGGATGTGGACGGACTTGGTGAAAATAATTTAACAAGGGGGATTCCTGTATTTCTCATTAACTTGTGCATCTGCCCGCGCGCACACACACACACACATTCACAAACACATACAGTGATCAAACATAGTGATAACATTTTTTTTTTATTTGATTGATGCCAATTGTCAGATTTAAAAAAGTGTTCAAATAATATTATAGTATTTTCAATACAAACTTCATTTTTTTGTTGTTGCAACACTGCAGCTCAGTGAAAAAATACAATCCAGGCAAACAAAGGAAGTTTTTTTATACTAAAAAGACACACTTGATTTGATTAACTCAGAGTACTAAAGATTCACATTAACTTTAGATAAACTTTCAAATTAATTCTGGCACAAACTGTGGATTTTTTCTCCCATTGCTTGCATTGAAAGAACATTCAGAAGGGATCCTTTAAAGGCCAGTCAAAACAGGAAGACTCGTTACAGCAAGCAAAGCCTGTTTCATGTTCATGTGGACACAAGAACATGATTTGCTGCCTTGTTTCTGCTGTACCTTCCTATTTAGCTACATATTTGTCTCTTCCACACATGTTAAGTTTGCACAGAATTTTAAACTGCATTGCAGTTCTTGTTGTTAGTTAAGGTGGTGATACAGATTAGTGCAGTTACTAAAAAAGTCAAGTTCAAACAAATTTGAACTAAGATGTCATTCGCAATCCATTTAGCACACTATAGAGCAATGCCCATCAGTCTATGGTCAAGGAGAGTGTCTTCATTTTAAACCTTGTCACAAAACAATGCCAGTGCATCACATATCCTTGCATACTCATTTGTGCTGTATTTTTAACAGTGCCATGCCATTGTAGCAGGCATATTATTCCATAACTACAATAATCTGAGAGCCTATTTATCCTTTTACTCTGAAAACAAAAACACACCTCGCTCCATAAGCCTGTTGTGCTGAAAATATACACTTTGATATCACCAACACACATACCCAATTTATCTGATATAACTAAAACAAACTATCTTTGCCTAAACCTAACTATGTAATTTTGGTGCATTATTCTAATTAAACTGAAACTATTTCACAGTAGTTACCACGTATATTACCGTTACCATGACAGTGAAGGTAACTTGGCCATTGACAAGGAAGGTCACCTGATGAAGGACACCTGACTACATCTTTTTCTGCATGTCCAAATACATTAAGATATAATTGCCTAAAACTCCTAGTGAGATTTTCAAAGCAGTAAGGTTCCGCTTCAGAATAATGGACTGTTGTACAAATGGGCTTTGTTTCATTGGGCAATTTCCAGACTTGTGGGAATTTAGAAAATTGGGCCATTGGAACAATGGGCAGTCCCCTCTTTTTTACAAGCTTCTGGCAAGGATCTTAAAGATGACTGAATGTTTTGTTTGACTGTATTTTGCTTGTTTTTGTTAACTTTTTTTCTATTTGAATATGTCATTACAGTGAAGATATTTTATCTTTGTGAATCTTGAAATGAAAGTTTCGGTGAAAAGTGACAATTTATAGCAGAATATGAGGGGCAAAAAATATGACACTGACATAATGTCCGTATACAGTACATTATAAAGATCTAAGATCTAAACAAGTTGGACGCGGGTGTATTTGGATGCAGGTTGAAAGAGGCCAGTGTCCCTGAGAAAAAAACGATAATAATGCCCATGCATGTAGCCTGACATCCTAGCCCACTAAAAGTGTGGGTGTAGAGGTTCACTGTCAACAGTTTCAACTTTGACACCGGAGCTCTAGTTTGTTTTCAATATTTAACCATTTAAATGACCTTTTTCACAACCGAACATAACTTTGATAAAGTGCTTCAGTTGAATAACCTTATCCTTAATGAAACCATCTGCCATATGCAGTTAATGAAACATTTTTGCCAGTGGAAGTCTAAGAATATTGCCATAAAACAAAATTATCTGAGTATCATTATCTGCGTTTCTCAAATTCAACCAGTAACTGTTCTGTCTAGAAAGTTGCATGTGTAGTCATCACACAGCTGTGTCCTGGTAAGTCTTTGTTACTTATCATCAGCTGAGTGTCTAAAACAAGCCAGATTATGTTGTTTTGTGTGTAGGGGAAGTTTGATAGCGTGATACAGGGAGAGACGATCGCAGCTGTTTGTGATCTGGACAAAAACACTGCAGGAGACACGACAAAGGAAGGGACTCACACACACACGCAGGCACACAAAGAAAAGAAGCAGGATGTCAACATGTTGTCATTAGCTGGCAACTGACCAGACGCCATGCAAACAATATTAGATGTAGATGGTTAAAGGTCTTGATTTTATCAACTTTAGAAAGTCTAAGTCCTGGTCCTTAAAACATACTGACAATCTTTTCATGTAGGATCCATCCATTTCTAACATAATTAGAGCTTCATAAACATTGATGTGGAATACTTGGGGTGTTTCTCTTTTCAGTTAAGATATAGGAAATGGTCCAGTCAACAGTTACCTTATATTTCGTCCTATCATGGACATCTAATTAAGAGCATTTTTGGAGCATGTACTCAATAGCAGCTTGTAGACAGGGCAGGATGCAGCAAACTATTAAGCTATTTAAAAGAGTGCTATGACTCAACTCAACAATGAGCCATGAGAGATTTTACAAGTAAATGCTGCCAAATAGCCTTTTCAGAAAATTGCAATCCATGTATACCGATACATGTGATGTGACTTTTTTCTGTATTTCTTTGACTCAAAGGAGGTGATAAGCAGCTGAATGTGCAGCTGATGTGTTTGTTTCTTTGGTAATTGCTTCACAAACAGCATATGAAGCTACTGCTGATGCTAAATGAATGGGAATAAGTGGCTTGCTGCTTTGCACATTAGATTGTAAGCACTGACCTATTATTAGGATACAATGTGTAATAAAACATCAGCTTTGCTCTGAAAATGTTGCCCTACACTGTTGGAATGGCCAGATTGGCGCTCAGGAATCTATTAGCCTCTGTGTAAATGGCTTGTTGCTTTTACACACCCTGGCTCTGGAGCACTGCCACTCGCTTTGTAATTAGTGCTGCATTTCTGCCAAGGAACCGCTGGCTCACCCTGTCCATGCACTCCCTCACACAAACACGCACCCTCAACAATTAGTGTGTTTTACCTGATAATGAAATTATGTAAATGGTGGAAGAGTCCAGTCCTTGCTTATTCAATTCAAACAGGTTCAGGCCCCATTACCATATTTTGAAACATCTGACTTAATTAGGAGGACGAGGAGGGTCCAGGACCCGTGGAGAGGGACGAGAGAGATGAAAGAGACAAAGACTTTTAACGGCATCCACTCGCCTCATAAAGAGGTTATTAAGAGTCGAGGCTGAAGATGGCCACTAATGATGTGTTGGGGAAATTAGGCCGATCAAACATTAAAAGCCGAGGCCCCCTCCTGTGGGCAGAGAAGCAGCCAAATGGGTCAATTAGAGAGGTATTATTTCTCTCATTCTCTCTCCCTCGCTCCCTCTCTCAAGAAAGGGAAAACAAGTGGAAGCTGATCTGCATAAAGTGTTTATCAAGACAGACATGTCCACTTAGGGGTGATCATGCTGAAATACCTCATCCAGCCAGAAGCAAACGAGGGGGAGGGGACAAAGTTGGGTGAATGTCCATCCCTGCATGAGTGTGTGTTGTCTTAATTAACAGGATAATTTTGTGTTTGTACGTGTTCTTGCATGTGCTTGTGTATTTCCTGGTCCTGAGCATGCACCATATTGACATTTTCCTTTTTAGGTTAAGGTATTTGTATAAAGTTAGCATGCAGCAGGATTTGAAGGAAGAGAGAAGGGGGTTATTAGTGGTCCTCAATCAAGAAGTAATTCACTATAAACCGCATAATGTCTTGGTTGTAATTTAGAATAACCGAATTAACGTGCAAAGCGCTTGAAATTGCCTAAAATAAAGTACAGGCATACATCATGGGAGGATGAAGAGAGTAATGTTCCTGGCAGAGGATCTACTCACTATAAATTTGTCGTTTTATCCCTTTTCTACTGGGTTTTTACCTCGCCTCAGAGTGGCATATTTTCAATTAACTGCTGCACCCTAAATGGAGTTCAATTCTGACTTTAAGGAAGGAATAAATTCTACAAACTGCTGCTTTGTTGTGGGTTAAATACACTTAAGTTTTACACCTAACTCCTGGCTCTCTGCATATCTTAGCTACTTACTTCACTTTCCTCTCTTGTGTTTGAGAGTGACGAAGATGAGGAGGGCACGGAGTGAGAGGGCGCTAAAAAAAGGCATCTGAGGAGGGAGCTGTAATTCTTGCACAGAGTTTGAAATAAATTAGCTCTTAGCCATTCGGGGTTAGGCTAACATATTAGAATTTTCCATCTGCTTGCTCTAAATCATCTGCGAGTCCGCTCAGCGCAAAGGGCAGGCTGCTCATCTCTCAACTCGCAGGACAGATTGCATTACTGAGCAATATACCTTTATTTCCCCCATTTAATCCTCAGTGCAGGGCCGACCAGTGCACAGCTAGAGGTAATAAGGCATCGAGTCATGTATGTGCACAATTAGACAAGGAAAAATTCAACACACAAGCATGCAGGAATGATTTAAATGCGTGCCCCCCACACAGGATGATTAATGCAAGAACACAGAAACTTGTAGACACACAGGAATACACATCCCACATCAGCATCAGGTGTCATTTTTAATCAGCCGATAACATCTTTGTGTTTACCCACTGCTTTGTGTTACAGAAAGAGGTGTCAAAACAGGGTCGACACATCTGAAACACTTAGCAAAAACCACCCAGACACCACACACACACACGTCACTCTTTGTCTTCAAGTAGCTGGTGTCTTGCCTGTCTCTCCCTGTGCATCAGTAATCAACCTTGATGCTCGCTGCTGTTGTGGCCATTGATTTTTCTGTTCCACATGTGGGTGAAAATTGCACTTTAAGTTACCCTGAGTGTTAAATTAATAATGAAACCGCAAGAGTGCCCTCTCCTGACTTTCAATTAACACCATCAGGATTAGAGGGGATGGATGGAGGGAGGACAGAGAGAGAGAGAATGGGGGAAGAGCGGGGAGATAGAGGAGAGAGAAGGACTATCCATGACACCCACTTTCAAGGTTTGGGTTTCGATCGTTTTGGTGTCCTCTCATCATGTGGGAGTTAAAATCAGGGGCAATTCCTTGAAAGCAAAGTGGCCAAGCTTTTCAGAAAAATTTCAGTTTTTAAACTAGAGTTGGGCCATAGAAAGATGCCACTGTGCATTGCCAATGGTTGACAGCCATCAACGACTACTCCCTGACCGTTGTAATTCAAATGGCTCCCTGCTGGAGGGCACATTAAGTGGCGTGTTGCCTCAGAGTTGCCATTGGGCAGCAGTTGTTGTTGTTTTTTATATGTGGAGAGAGAAAATGAAAATAAGTATATTACTGCTCAGTGCACTAACATTACGTCTCATGTCCCATTTACTATTTTCTTACCACCTCAGTTAGGCCAAGCCAAGACACTCAGTTAAATTTGTGGCAGCAGTGTTTCTTTTACCACACGCCGCTGTCGCTAACTTTTTATACACTGTCTTCTTAGCATAGCTAGTGTGGCCAACGTTGTTTTATGTATATGAGCCTGAACAAAGCTAAGTTACAGAAATGTGGTGCAAGAAGAGCATGCTTTTAAACCTGGCACCTGTATGTCAGTGGTATGGGAGACAGCTTCCTCTGCAGGGTGAGACAGTCGAAGATTCGTGTCAGAGCAACAGTTGGAAGCAGCAGAGGCTACAGTGCTGCCTCAAATTTGTAGATAATGATGTCATCGTCCATCACAATGTTTCACTGTAGACACTGTCATATGTCAATCAGGCAGACATCATCTAGCCTTATTTGAGACAATCTTAGCTGGCCAGGCATTTAGCAAGTCCTACCAAGAGTGAAGGACAATGCAAACAACTCCTGCAGGAAGAATAATTGTTTCATCGAACATTTGGAGAATAGAGTGAGAGCCAAGGACAGAGATAGAAGAATGAAATGAGAAGAGATGGGAAATTGCTCACTGGGAAATCTGGAGGCATGACGTACTTGAGATTTCAGTCATTTGTGTTGGAGTTTCCCACAATGGAAAGCTTTTGTCTTGAGCAAACTTGCTTTTTTCAAAACCAGGAACCTCTGTCATTTCTGTGATCAGGCTGTCCGAGGCAAACAGACACGTGTCCACGGGAAACCAGAGCCAGCTAACATGCAGATAAACAACACACCAAGCCAGAGGACACAGGTGCTTACTGGCAGCTGGCCCTGCTGGATACACACACACACACACACACAACACACACACAGCCAGTTCATTCTGACCCTGCTTTCCCGCCCCTCTGTCAAGGGAAACACCTGCCTGATGGCGCTCTATTTAAGGAAAGTGGGAAGATCCAGAAGCCCATTGAGCCAGTGTGTGTGTGTGTGTGTGTGTGTGTGTGTGTGTGTGTGTGTGCGCATGTCTGTCTGTCTAAGACATTGTTTTTCTCTATCAAATGGCAAACAATGCTAGTGCAACAAAACTGAAAAACACATAGAAATGGTTCACTCAGCCTATCAGCCAGTTTGCCTGTTGAACTGTGGTCCGGTCAATGAAAACACACGTCACCCTGTTTGTTTGTACATAACACTACATACTGAGACTGTAGTATGTCACATCAGTCTAATTTACATCATGAAAAGCCCGGCCTGAACTCCACCCCTAATGAGGTCACTTCTTTACGTCTCAAAGCTTGTGTCTGGTTGAGGGTGTCACTCTCAGTGGCTCAAAGTCTCACAGTGTACTGCAGACAATGTTAAGGTTTTGTGTAATGCTGATCCGGATGCTTAGAATGTCTTATTTCACAGAGAGGAAATCGCCTTGGTCACACCAAGGATGTCACAGAGCCAGAGGGGAAAATGGCAACATAGGGCTGACATGATAGGTAGATTACCTGTTGAAGCAGCATTTGCTGATTTGCTGATTAACAAAATATTTGTTTTTTTTCCATTTTATATTACTTAAAAAATGAATAGCTCAGGGATTTGGACAGCTATATGACAAAATAAGAAGGAGAAGGAGAAATTAAAGTTTTAGTAAGTCCTACTTGTATTTTTCTATTACTACTCTTCATCATTTTTTATACTTTGGGAATACAGTAGGGGTAAAGCACAGTGATCAAAAGTACAGTCTATTGACTAGATTTAAGGTAAATCAGTTCTTTGTTGTGACCAAAAAAGCTTCCATTCATAATTATAGAATTATCATGAGAAAACAAACTGTATTATGTTGTGACCATAGTGTAAGATATATTACTTCTAAAATAATTGTTATTATTTCAGAAAAGCGATGTTCTACTTCAAGCTAAATATTGTCTTTTTCTTGCAAACTGGACAGAACACAGAAAAGGTTTTTGCTTTGGTTTGTGTTTAATTTTTATTGGTTTTACCGTATCCTTGTATGAAAGTTTAGTCTACCAAAGTGATGGCAGGAAAATGCACAACACACTTTCAACACATTCCCATTCTGTCATTTATTCAGGTGCTTCCTGCATTTCCTTTATTTAGGAAGTTTACCTGAGTGTCGTGATGTTTTCAGGAAGTGCTGTGCTGTGATTACTTGCTGTGATACTGCAGGTGTTGGAACACTGAAGTAAGAGTTCAGCATGACTTCACACACACGCACATACATACACACATGTGTGGGTGTTGTGATTCTTTGGTTTCAGGATAATACAGTCTGGTCTCAGACCTCTGTCTGTCTGTAATGTCTTCCTTTTCCTCTTTTTGCTTACAGACACACACACACACACACTTGATGCCAGGTGCAATGTGAGTGTCTGTTGTTGTTCTCTTGATGTACTCCACAGCCCAGTGTTTTCAGATCATCCCGGCTAATAACTTCCTGTTTCCTGTTTCCGACTCTGCTTCTTCCTGCTCACTGAGCCACGTGGATTCAGGACCAAAGAGTCACAACCACTGTGTCACTCTCTCAAACTAATGTGCAATCCCACAATGCACCTGCGACCTTTCGCTCTTTATATCCGCACAGAGCTCACATCCTCGTGTTGTTGTAATTGAATTACAGACAAATACCCAGAAAGTCCATTAAAGTGAGGATGTTACACAAGCCCTCTGTAGTCTTACTTTAGATCATTCACACTTCACAAATGAAATATTGTAAGAAAATCTAGTATGCTTGAACTGAAGAGCAGTACAGACTATTCATCATCAATCACTTACACCAATAATACATCGATGACAATATAATGTACTCATATAATGAAATGTGAGGATTTGCTGGTTGACTTTGCCATATATGCCAATATACGGAATATCTTTGGGTTTAAGACTGTTGATTGGAAAAAAACAAGCCATGGTTTTTGCAGTGTTTTAAGTAAATTATAACGTTTTGAAGACAAACCAATCTATTCATTGAGAAAAGGAGCATATCAATTAATAGTAGTAATAGAATCCCTATGGCAGACTGACCACTGTCTTGTCAATTATCACTGGATAACGGGACGCATCACTTGAGCTACAGTAGGAACAGATTTTAAGATTACTGAATCACACAAATCTAGAAATCGCACACACGATGAGTAAAAACCCCCCAAAAAACCCAAAGAAAACTAATTCTTGCATGTTTCTGCTTCAAAACCGAATCCATCAAAAACCATTTTGTTTATCAATTTTAGACAAGGAAAAAACAACAAAGATACAAAGAAAAGATGTAAAATACGAAAGAGATGGTGATTATAAAATCATTCTCATGGAACACCACACAATTTTACCTCTTTTACCATTAGTTCAACATATTTTTGCTGTTTCCACCAACAACAATTCAATGCTGGTTAAAATAATCTTACAGGCAGCAACGGAAATTCTTTAAAAATCATAACGGTGGTTCTATGGTTTTATCTGCCGACTGTCACCAGTTGAGCCAGTCTGAAAAAAAACCTGGTCAAAATGGTGAGTCTAAAAACACATATTATCCCAACATCTGTAATTTTTGGTCACTATCATTGTGCCAGACAGCGTCATTCCAAGCAGTGAACCAACATTGTTCTCTTGTTGTTGCTCTGCTGTCCAGTCACTTGAAGCTGACAAAGACAGAGTTCCACAGGATGTTTACAACACCTGTACCCCCTCCCCTCTTTCACCTCACCCATTCCACTCTTACCAATCAACTCCCTGCCACCATCTCATCCCCTCCCATTGGCCCTCGCCTCAGATTTGCTCCCCTTCTTTTGGCCCTTGACCATCTTTTTGCTATATTACTCCCATTCTCCACCCAACTGTATTTTCCCAGCACTTTTCAACCACTTTATTCAGCTTGTTACCAGCTCACTACAGTCATAGGAAATAGTATGACGGAGAGCTAATGTCAGCTTCCTGTTTGACACATTCATACAATGTTTTGACGCTGGTCAAGGTGAAAGCCGTGAACACTGGCAGACAGAGCAGGACACGAACATCAGGGGTTAAATAGAGGCTGTGCCGTGGATCACAGAGGCTAAACAGCACATGCATGTATTAATTCCAGACAATGACGCGGGTTAAAGATTCAGTTGACGGCATCGACCGCCGGTCATTTCCTCCCGTGGCTTTCCTGTCTTTCTCAGTGGTACATTAGTCCATAATGTTGTATGATTTTAGCATTTTTATCATAAAGGAATTTGCTCTTTGTTTTTTAGAGATGGCAAAGAGGGGAGGTGTAATCTCTTTTTGCAGTGGTCTTATTTGTAAGAGTAAGTCATTGATATTCTACATTATATGATATAAAATGGGACTTAAATTGCATGCATGGTATGTACTGGTAATACCATCAATGAGGCAGGAGGTAATGTTTTCCCAACATGTTCTCCCTTGTCTGGTCAAGGCCCACTGACTGTGGCTTGTCGCTGGCTGTACTCACACATCATTCACTAATGAGTGAGTGACATCTGCTGGGGGCCTGTGTGACAGAGCGCTGTCACCCTGCCTGACACTGGGAAAACACCTATTCATCCATCTATCCATCCTACTGCCGCAGCAGACGTGTTGTATAATGTGAAGGTTGGAAAGTCACATTAGAAAATTCTTCTTCTAAGGACTATAGACAAATAATTGCAGTCAAAATATAATATATAAAAATATAAACACATTTACATTTTTAACTATTGGTTGGACCACAGGGGTTTCACAGAGCTTGTTCTGCATATTACTAACACCTGGTTTGAGATATCTCCCTAACCCGCCTCACTCATAAAGTCACAGCGCTTCTGCTTGCATCAGCACTCAACCTCATAACAATTTGTGAGCAGTGGATTATGAGCTTCTTCCACATAGTATGACTCCTACTAGTGTCCTGACACCTGATATCTTCACTTTCCCCCCATTTCATGCCAATTGATGGACAACACCAATTGATGGGTGACACTGTCTCCTGTGTGTAGAAAATTCAGATTATTTATTATAAAATGATACACATTTTCAGCAGCTTATATTGTCATGTGCTTCTTGGAGACACATTGTTTCAAGGGTATTATTGTCTCCTTTCCCTCACAGCTACATCGTTCTTGACAATATAGTCAGAGTTTTTCAAATGAAGGATGTTAAAAATGTAAGCTCTACTCTGAAAAGTGATTGACAACACTGTCCAACCCAGACTTCTCTAATACATATCATGTAAACTGTATGCACGATATTCTAAAATAAAGAATTAAACATATGCTGTTAAGTATCCTTAAGCAAGACGCTGACTCCCTTCAAGCTGCATAGCTGCTGCTCCATAGTTGACCCTGACCTCTAAGCTCCCTGTGGAGGACTTGACAATTCCCCTACTGGGATCAGTAATATATCACATCATTATTAAGATTTTATCCTTGTATATCACTTGCTATGATTGATACAGAGCATGTTCACTTAATTCATCTTGAATTGAACTTTTAAGATTTGGTGATATCTGGCAGCTGGACTGGGCAGTATTATATGATTCAGCAATTCAAAAACAATGCCTGCTCCTGGCACTATTCACATTTCTTACATTAAATTACACACCTCGCTTAGCTTTGTTGAACATCACTCTGTAGCATGATGGAGAGATGAGAGGGAAAGGCCGCCTGCTTATCAGGAGTGATAACTATATACACACACTCACACACCGATTGCACAGTATCAAGCAGCAATTTTGGGTACAACCACTCCCCCTCCTGAAGCCACCACAGGTTTTCAATTTTATTGTTTTCATGTCCATTTAATATTGACCTTCCACTCATCTCTTTAGATTACACCTTCTTCAAATTTGAAATCCATCACGGTTTTGGTTTGTCATCTTAACTTTTCAAATTCACATTATTGTTGTCTGGTTGAGAGTTAACACTGTGACATATTTTGCCTATAGTCTGAACTTTTTTTTCGAAGGTAAAAAAAAAGAATCATGAAACAGTTTATCCACTGATTGTAAATGATCAACATAAACAATAATAAACATGATAACATTTTTCTTCTCTCAAGAATTGTAATGCATGTTACAGCTGAAAAATGTATTTGTGAGTTCTCTCTGGTGATTATGATGACAACGTTTCCTAATTACCTAAACTCTAGAAATATTATTTCTTGGCATAAATAAAAATATATGTATGGACACAAGATTCTGCCCATGCTGACTAAAGTGCTGCTCAGGAACACATTTCTGTGTGCTGGTCAATTCTGAGGGCCAAACTACCCTAAAAGGCTAGCTTAAACTCTGACATCTCTCTGATACTCTGACCAATGTCTCTGCGATAAGCCAATTATGTACCCGTTTATGGGTCTAGGTCTAATTTTAAGATTTACCTGCCAAACACCAAAAGCCATTTGCTCAGTAAATCAAAAACAAACAATACACAACTGTTAACTCCTTATCTTCATTGAGGTCAGAGTCCCTTCATGAGAACTAGGAATGTGGGATATGGATTTTTTTTCATTTAATACCGATAAACAATAATTACCTGCTTGTTGTAGCTGATACAAAATAATTTCAAACTTTTGTATAGAAAACAGAAGTTCTTAATCTGTAGTATCCATGGCTTAGGATTAGAAAGGCTAAAATAATTAAGTATGCCATTGCTCGGAAGAGATTTCTTGTGTAATAAGTTGCAGTCATGTTGTCTTCCTCTGGACCTGTTAAAAACATCCAAATCAGCAATGTAATGTATGGCTCCTAGATGCAGCAATTTCCCATCATGAGCTTGAAAGCATTGTGCAGCATTTATTCCTCTGTATTTGTTGGCAGATTGCAAACCAGCTTTAGACTTTACTTTAGATGGATTTAGACCTACTGTTACAGATTGTCCAGATGCTGTGCTTGCTCAGTCAAAAAAAGCAAGACAGCTTCATATTAATGGCTCCATTGATTGACTGGAATTTCACCTATACCAATACATAACCGATAACAAACTTTCCAGTGTCGGTCTGATCCTTTAAGAGTTTTCAAGTACCAGTGGCCTTGAAAAAAAACTCAGTGCATATACAGCCATGTAAACATGTAGCTCTGGTTTGGAAAAAAGACAAATTGCTGTTTATGTACAGCTCATATAAGTTAGCCCAATACTCAGCTGAATAAATTCCTAAAATGCAAAACAGGCAAGAGACTGACAAAGAAAATGAGGAGGCTGGAGGTGAGGTGATTGGGGAGGCTTGTTTTGCTTCCACGGTCCTCCCTCCTGACATACACGCTGAACACAAATATCATTCATTAACAGTAATGTGCCATCTTAACGCTGATGGATGGGGCACAGGGCCACAACCACACACCCTTTCTCTCTTTTTCTCTCTCTCTCTTTCTCTCTCTCTCTCTCTCTCTTTCACACACACACACACACACACACACGTAGCTATAAAACACACAGTGACAATTTAAAGACGGACATGCTGGGGAGCTGGGATGGCTGACTATCAGTCACACACTTGCACACATGCATACACATGCATGCAAGCGGGCACAGACACAGTCACACACACAGAGGCCTGGAGCTCAGGTGTCAGGCCAGCTCTCTGCAAATGAAGACATTTCCTACAGCTGGCAACCTTTGATGGCTCTATGATTCCTCTGCCGCTCACTAGCACTCCTCAGAGGAAACAAGATGAGAGAGAGAGAGAGAGAAAGGAGAGAGTGACCAACATAAATAGAGAGAAACAGAGGTGCAGTGCTGAAGTACAGTTTTGGTGGTAGATACTGAAGCAGCTATGAAATATTGGGCCATGTCTATGGTTTAGAACTATTATCCATGCGGTTTTCACATGAACAAATCATTACTGCATCATTTTTGAGACATTGTCTCAGGTGCTATAAACAAGAGAGTTGGTGAGAAGACTAGCTGTCTTTGCTGGATTTCTAGGTGGCATTTAACACAACACAGCATGCCATTTTCCACAAAGGACAAAGAAGCAGCCCTGGAGATTGAACCACAGTCGCCCAACACATACTGAACAAGAACACTATGCAGTACCTGACAGGGTTGTCCTGATAACCTAGTTTTCCCAATAGAGGACAGATTCAAATGTAAACATAATGTAGAGTCTACTTTATGCTTAAATCTGAATCTGTCCACTATTGAGAACATTTTTACTGAATGTCTTCATTAATCGCCTACACTGTAGACAATTAATTAGGACATTCAGTAAAATTTCACCATAGCAAGAAATTCAAGAAGTGCAATAATTGCTTCCAAATAGAAAGCTTACAGTATACTGTGAGATATGAGTAATGTAAATATCTGAACTTAACATAATGCCAGCATATTAACTTCATATTAATGGTCAGAAAGTTTCAAACCAGAGGGACTATTCAGAACAACAAATTCATGTTCAAATGAAATAAACAATGCACATATCATAGATATGTGACTTACGCATGTCTCCCGTCCATCTTCTGAACATAATAACATACATACATACATAAAATAATAAAGTACTCTATTGTATTGTTTTTTACCTAATTCCTTAAAACAGATGAATAACTAAAGAAATACCTATAACAACCAACAACAATTGACTTATATTTTAACGATTAATGAAAAATGTGTTACTAAGTAGAAACTCCATTATATCTTTGGGGTTACCGAAGTAGCCTCAAAGTATCACTGACTGGAGTAACGTTACTCCTTAAAACTGATTTGTTATGCAGCAAAACAACCAAATGCGAAAATGTACAATAACGTTACCAAATAAGTGACTTGACAACTCACATCATAAATGTAAAAAGTCGGGAATTTGAAAAAACATGGTGCTGAGTATCTGTACAGACGGTATAAAATGACAAGCATTAATGATAGCCATATAACCACATAAACTACAATAATGTATGCTAGCACAGAGATAAGGGGGGGTGTTTGACTCACCTGTACGACGCCCACTGACGTTCACGGAGACGAATCCCTCGAGAACCATGTTATTTCATTTCCCACTGGTCTTTCACCACGGAGGACTCCATCTAGTGTCAAATTCTCTTCTGTCCTCAGGTGTCCTTAGTCCGTCCTCTTTTTCTCACGCCGGTTTTCTGTTGTCAGTCATTTTTAAGCAGCAAATTCATCCTCAATTGCCGCTAGCCAACTAAGTGCGTTAGCCTAGCAAAACACGGTAGTTTCTATTCTTAGCAACACTGCAAGAAATGGCAAAGTATCTCGCTCCTTCATTTGGAGAAAAAAAAATGTCCTCGTCTTGTTTCATCGGTGTGAGGCCACACTTTCCGTCACAGTTGTCGAAGTGCAAAACATTTACAGTTCAGCAGCTAACTACCCGAACACTAGCCAACTAGTTAAGAGAAGCTAACTTCTCCTGGCCCGCCTCCAGTGGACTGACGATGTGTGTCGCAGTTTTATTTAGGCTTCAATTCACTACTGCCTGCACTGATGAAATACAAAAAAAGGCCTTATCTTTTTATTACAAAAACATCAGAAGTTTGACTTTGGAAAAGGAGTTTTCAAATTGTATATATCTAATCAATTGTTTCTTATTTGTGTGGGCCTTTATCATGTCATGACACAGTTTTTTCAAGAAAATTAATTAACTAACTTCTAAATCACAGAAAAGGATCAAAAGTAGTCATTTTTTAATTAATCGTCATAGAAAATCACTTGATCACCTACTGTAATTTACCAACCAGCAAAATGAAGTATTACCATTTCATTTCCTGACAGAAAATTCTGGATTTTGTTTAAAGGCATTTTCTAGCCAGGAAGAAACTTTTGAGGAAAAATTCAAATCAGCATAAAATACTCAGTTTATACTTAGTGGACAAAACTCCCAAGAGAATGCATATAACTGCGTGCTGATAATCATGGGAGCTGTAGTTGTTTGGGTTTGTTGTTGTTGTTGTTGTTACAAATAATACCATGCTTAACTTTGTTAAATTCTGGAAGTGTTTCAGTTATAGTGGCAAAGTCTTATTATGATAGTCTTTTGATGGATGGTAAACACCGGGAATGTGTTTTACTTATTTATAAGGGCAGACTAAAGAAAACTTCATATGGATACCTCACAACAGTCAAAGTCTGCCATTGATTTGATTTTTAACTCTGTAACTCATAATACTCATTGAGTCACTGTTGTTGAAAGACATGAATGTTTACAAGTTGTACACTTGGGAATCTTTCCCATCCCCCCTCTATGATGAAGCCTAAATGAGAAGGAAAACTAAGGATATAAAATTCCTGAGAAATTTTGAGAAGCGTGGGCAGTAAAAGCTAATAGCTCCTACTGTTTAAAAAAAAAACACAGGCAACTCACAGTGCAATGGTCCCAATTGTTTTACTCTCAACTGGTAATGAACAACTCGACAGTGACATATTGCCACAGATATATACTTGCAGTGCCTCTTCGCCATATAGTCTGTAAATTATAATGTGAAGTTTGTCTTATCAATCTTATCTAACAGCAAAATAAATAAAATAATGAATAAATAAATTACAATTTGGCTGCCTTTGCCAGGGATATGCTAATAAGGTTACCGGTCAGTTATTCCACTTTTCCTAATACATTTTCTCAATTTGATCCCTGGTCCAACATCCCATCACCTGCTGGCTATTCAGATGATAATATTAAGAGATGAGAGAGACAGAAAGAGAGAAAGAGAGAGAGAGAGAGAGGGAGAAAGAAATTCAAATGATGATATTAGAGCAGAGGGATGGTTAGAGAGATGGCTGCTGTCACTGTTACGCGTCTATGACACCTCAATGTGCAATAGTCATTTGTGCGCGAGTGGCCGTGTGTGTTTGTGTGTGTGTGTGTGTGTGTGTGTGTGTGTGTGTGTGCGGTAATATGAGAATTGATGCTGAGGGCTGACCTCTTCTGCCCCTCTCATTTCCATTCAGCCATTTTAGTTCTTTTAAGAGTCGGCGGAGCCATTGCGGCTCAACCAGGGAGCAGTTTGTCCTCATTAGAACTGTTCTGAATGAAACCGGAGAACAAAAGCATGGTGGGTATAAATTTTGATATGGCAGAAGAGAAGAGAAGAGAAAAGAAGAGAAGAGGAGAGAAGAGAAGAGAAGAGAAGAGAAGAGAAGAGAAGCGGGATTTGTCTTGTCATTTATCATTGCATTAATTAGTGTTTGCGTTTTTAATACACATGCCATATGCACAAATTAAAACTTAACAAGGTTGTGATTTATGATGAGAGGATAAGGATGCCAATAAAGAAATCATTTCACTAGTTTCCACGGGGCTCTTACTTTGTAAAGTCCTGAAGATGTGACAGGAGCATCTGTTTATATGCATGGGACCGGTAGACCCGATGATGTGTGAGCTGCAATGAGCATTATCATACGGAGCAAATGTCTTGATATATAAGTCCATGCTGCCATGCCGGCGTTATGGTTATGGATTAGGCACATTCCATAAGTGCGGGGATTGTGCTGTGAGCGAGGCAGAGATGTATCGGCCGTATAAAAACTGAATCTGCGATGTAGTTAATCATTTATTCAGCTAGCCTCTTCGTTCCTTTAACACCTAGGACCATATTTTTCCAGGCAAAATCATTCAAAAGCCACTCCTTCCTCAGTATCTCCCTGCACCACCCTTTTCTCATCCCCCTTTTTTTCCAGTTTGGTAGCAGCTTCCTCTTTGGTTTTCTCGCCTTTGTTATCCGATGTGATTTTGCTCCATTTTCTCTCACCCCTGAGTCGTCGCCGCTCCTGTTTTGCCGTCACAGTCTTTTGTCTCGCCATCCTTTCCGAGCTGTTTCACGTACAGACAGGTAACAATCAAGCTTTTACTGGAAGCAGTCATGTAGAATGAGGGGGCCGTATCCTCAATACACCTGTCAAAGGGTTGTTTTACAGTGTTGCACACAAGAACACACCCGCGCCGCGCAGATCCCCGCACGCACAGTGGAGTGGAGAGTGGTCAGTGACAAATGGTGACAGATTGATCCAGTGAGAGTCCAGCCGGTGTCGCCTGAAAACACGTGTGAGGTAAATTCAGGTTGCGTGTGCCTGGGTGAGTGTGTGTTTATGCGGGATATGTGGTTTCCTTTGTTGTTTCTCTGTAGTGCTAGAGATAAAACAAAGGCCTAAAAACACCCAGAATATCATATTATAACGAAAACATAGAAACCAATGAGTTTCTATAGGTTGTAAGAAAGAAACAGCAACATATTTACACTGTTTCAGCTGTGAGGATGTGTATTAGATTAAGCAGCTGTTGCTGTACAGTAAATTCAAAGCTGAAACCAATAACTTTTATTTTGAAAAGAAAATTAAAATGTTTTGAAATCTGAGCTGCATACAGAATATTTTGCACCAGTTAAACATCTGCATTTAATTTTGGTCAACCTGACACAGTCCTTATGAGTGGAAAACCACTTGCATCAGATTAAGTTTGTTGACTGTACTTTTTGTTACTTAATGAAACTTAATCAATTGTAAAAGTGAGAACAGAATGGGAAAGTCTATACACTGTTCTTTTTAATTGAGAGCACAAATTGCAAATATATCAGAATCAGAATCAGAAATACTTTAATGATCCCAGGGGGAAATTATTATAGTTATAATTATTATATAGTATAGTATAATATAGTATAGTATAGTATAGTATAGTATGGTACTTTGTGTGTAGAAAGATGTAATAAAAAATCAAGTATGTCAATATTTGAAGATTGAAGATGACATTCATTTAATATCTCACTGCTCATTATATTGTGTTGTGTTTCAAGAATTTTTTGTGGTCTTTTGTGGCAGATTTTGTTTCTGTTACATCCGTTTTTGCAGTTTTATACTTAGTGTAAGACATTCTGTTCTTTTTAGCTAATTTGGTGTCATTACTGTAGTAGTGTAGTGCAGTGTAATTCTATAGTTATGATTGGCAGAGTCTCAAAATCTGAGTGAAGAAATCCAAATAAATGGCCCCGGCAGATTACATATTTCAAAAAGATATTGCATTCACAGCTTGTTTCCACTGCCCCCAAGTGGCCACAAAATCATTAAAATGCGGGGGGGGGGGGGGGGGGGGTTGTTTTTTTTCTAACTATTATTATTCTGTTCATTTTATACTTTTAAAATTTTATAAAAGACCAATAGTGGAGAGATGACAGAAAACAATTTTTCAAGCGATTAATGCAAAAAAAGCCTTTAGCAGGATTCAAAGCAAGATGTTGCGGTTCAGGGTGGGTGTCTTCTACTGACATTATCTTCATATCATTGAGTGATCTACCTCATTTTACCTTTCACCACATACTAATGCTAACTACAAAAATCTTTAAAAGGTGAAAGAACATTGGAAAAAAAAGTAAATGATATGCAGTGATTGTCATGCCCTCCTGTTCACCACAATAACAGTCCTCCTGCTTTGTCCTGGTTTCACCTCCCTCCAGGCTAAACACTCACACTCTCATCCCTGCATTGAAATTTATGAAAATCACCTCTGTAATATTCAGCCAGTGCCTGCTATATATATTTATATATAACAACCTTATTAAATCAGTTCAAAGTAGGACGATCCCATGATTACATTGAAGTGGGGAGAGGAGGGAAGGGGAGACAAAAAGAGGCAAAAGGGGGAGAGGGAAGAAAAATCAATGCCACTCGGTAATTGCATATTACAGCGTTATTTTGTGCATTGATATTGATAATACGTATGTTTACATTTGCCGTGATTAAAATCAATGCTGTAAAGTGAGTTATGACAGCGTGGTCTGATGGGACGGCTTTATGGCTGAGAGGGACTAATGAGGTGGTTGATGGGAAGGAAGGATTGCCTCCATCCATCTCTCCACTGAATACTTCCTGCGAGCGACGGAGGGGCCGACTCACACTGTCTGTCGTCTGTAACAAGCCGTACAGGACCAGTTTGTATTCCAAAACTTTTTCTCAAAACATTGAAAAGATTCTGTCAGTGGAAGAATCAGAATCACTGTTGCTATTTTCAATAGGACATGTCAAAGCAGGTCTTATCTGGTTGCGTGAATTAATGGATCTGTTCATTTTCATACAATATACAAACGAAACCAGGAAAAATTATACATTTTAAAATTGTAGGTTTGATTTAAAAAAAAGAAAATACTTCAGTTTTAAACTTTCCAAACTGTAAGTGCAGCACATAATTATTTTTTGAAAGAGTCCAAAAGTTCAACATGTTATCATTTTCATATTTATGGCTTAGCGCACACATTCATTCCAGAGGATGAAGCCTGTGAACATGGTGATTCCCCTGACTGTTCCTGTAGCACAACTATTTGACAATTATTGGATGGACTAAACATTAACATTCTGGATCTCTGAGCTTCTTATATTCTGCTTAAAATTATAATCTTTTTCTATACTATTAATGACAAAACACATGGAAAACTTGTGACATTCCTAACAGCCTCAGTTGTGTTAGTGTCAGCCAGGTCGCCAGAATATATAATGTTGGCATTTAACATTTCTGCACCCACAGAAACGTCCAAGGTTGACATGTGTAGCAAACATTCACATCATACAGTATGCTTATTAGCTGACTTTCACTTAAGGAGGCAGAGGGGAAGGTGGTGACATTATTACAAGTATTACAACTGTGCTGCCAAAAGGCTGACTGCAGTCTGCAGCCAATGCCATTTTTCAGAGGAAGTCCAACTATCTTTATCAGTGATTGTGGTGACCAAAACAGTTTTTTTTATGCCAAACCACGATGTTTTTCTCACCCTCACCAAGTCGTATTGGTGCCAGAACCTAACCAGAGCACAGTGTTGTGACAAGAGAGAGAAATAGAAAATTTGACCAAAACAAACAGAAAGTTCCATTATAAAGAAACGGTCACTTTTAACTTATCTGTAGTTTTGCAGAAATGTTCCTTGCGAACATTTTCTGGCGATTGGATTGGTTATTGTAAGTGCTAATGAGCAAATGGTGGCAAGCTGATAAGCTACACTAAAATGACAAATATGGTAAAATTATGCCTGCTTAACATCCTTTTGTAAGTATTGTCATAGTAGGCAAGTTAGCACCCTTATGTTAGCATGTAGTTCAATGGCTGTAGACCAAGGGTGTCAAACTCAGTTTCACCCCAGGTCTCATTAAATTGCCTTCTCTCTGCTTCAGCTTTTTTTTTAGACATTTGGCTAGGCTGTTACTACTAAGGTTACTAGCTACCACTTAAATACAGTGCCGCAGCTGGAAATTTGACATGCTATCTAGAATATACCGACACCTAGTGGCTAAACAACCTCAGTGCGCGGATAATGAAATTGGGATGCATTCTGGGACATGTGTTCTGATCCAACCCACTTGGCCTTGAATTTGCCACATTTGCTCTAAACTCCCAAGTGGATGTGTAAAATGGCTGGACAACTATGTACACCACAGACACAAAGTAATTCTGTTTGTACTTCTATCTGGAGTCCACTTAGAGGACACATTTCACACATGCGCAGATGTTTTTCATACGTATTTGCTTTTAATAGCATGGTGGCTGCACAGTCACCACAAATTGGAGATATGTTACACGCTGTGTCTGGACAAAGCCTATGTACAAACCCTCAAACACAAATACAAACCTGATGAAATTTACATCACACAAAGCCCAGCGGATCCTCTGCAGCTCGCAGGCCGGAAGTACAATATCTTCTTCTCTTCTACTTGGACATTGTGTTATTTGATCACTTTCGAGTTGGTGTGGAGAGGAGGAATGGTTACAGCAACCAGTTACTCTTTCAGCATATGGCAGGCAAGTACCCAAATATTGTATTAAAACTGATCCTCTCGTTATCTCTCTCTCTAACAAGCTAATGTCACTCTGCGCTGAGAGCTGCTGAGTACAGTTCCTTTACTAACACTGTTACGTGGCTTTTTAGATGATATATTTGACTTTGGCTGCTAATGCTGGCTCAGTGTTTTTGGCATCAGGTGCCTCCGTTAAGTGTATCCTTCTCTGTTGTGTAAATGTGTTAGAGGGTGTTTTTGAAACTGGACCCACAGCAGGGAGACACAGGGGTCTAAATGCACTCACAAATGCATGCACACACACACACACACACACACACACACAGTGTTCACATGCATGTACACACATAAACAGACACAAATGCACGTCTGTACAGTGACCGCAGCTTCTTTGGAAACCACAGACAGCCATCTGTGATGATAGAGAGGTCTGTAAATGCTATCAGATGATACACACACACTCACTGCTGTAAGCACATTTATGCTCTGGCTGTGTTTTCACTGGCCTCTTACATCCGTGTTACTCAATTTATGTTTCGGCTCTTTTCTGAATCTCTTTCTTGCTTTCACCAATCTTAACATTTTTATTTAGAGCACCAGTGAAAACAAAATATCCAGGTCCTTTGTGAAGCAGTTGGCTGAAATAGAGTGAAAGTGTTAGGCTTTCAGCCTGGCCAAATTGTTGCTTAATGACTCTTGGAAATCACTCCTGACTGAGAGTAATACACACCCAGAGCGGCTTGTACATTATCTCTCCACTAATATGGTTTGGTTTCCACAAACAAGTCAAAACACTCAGAGTATCAAAACGCCAAGTGTGTGTGTGTGTGTGTGTGTGTGTGTGTGTGTGTGTGTGTGTGTGTGTAAATGAAAATGGGACACATTTGTCCTTAGACCAGGGTTTTGGTGGGGCAGAGGGAGGCACTTTCAGTCTGGGTGTCAATCCATTGTTGCATATTAGGGACACAACCCTGTCCATTAAGTCAAATTCATGGAAATTGCTTTTTTTTCGTCCCCTTCCACTACATGGAGGGAGGCAGAGGAGGGACAGAGGGAGGAAGGACGGCGGAGACAGGGAGAGAAGTTAAGCGATGAATAGAGAAAGAGAAAGGAAAAGATTGGCTCAGAGGTAGTAGCACAGCAGCATCCATCCACTCATCCACTCCCCCCTCTCTCTTTCAGTTGTCCAGTTGTCAAGGCTCTAACTTTAATTAAAAGTTTCTGCAGCAGAGGTGACCGGTCGGTGTTGGGGTGAGGGTAAGGCAGAGCGGAAAGACAGAGAGTGATTATGGAAAGAAAGAGGATATAAATATCATCTCTCTTTATATGTGTGTGTGTGTGTGTGTGTGAGAAAGAGAGAGAGAGAGAGAGAGAGAGAGAGAGAGAGAGAGAGAGAGAGAGAGAGAGAGAGAGAGAGAGGGAGATAGAGTGTGTGTTTTGATCCTGCTGGAGTAATAGACCATCAATTGTCTAGTTAAGTGATGACATGAAATCTAAAACAGGCCTTTATTTAAGAGAGAACCTACATTTGGGACGTTGATGGCGGCCCGTGTCACCTGTATTTGATCATATTTTAGCTGGAAGCCTGTGTGTTTGCTGTTCATTTGCTCCCATTTGCTGTGTTAATCTGCTGCTGTGGCTGCGCCTCAATCTGTTTCACATTAAAAGCTTTCCAGGTTTTTATGGCGCGTAATCCCTTCACTTCCCTGGAGGGCTTTTATTGTGAAACATCTGCAGGACCTGTTTATTAACACCAGGTTAACTGCTGAAAAGTACCGTAAATCTTCAAATACTGAGAGAACCGGGCCTTTATTTGAGATGGTTTTATATTAGAGACAGAGCTTCGCTTTCAGTTTTTCCCCTGTTTTACCTTTGCTTTCTTATCTGGTCGTCATTTAATAGCAATGCGCTTGATGAAGTCTTGATGAACTGATTCATCAGTACATGACTCTGGCCTAGTTTGTCATCTTTTTTGTTCAGTGTTAAACGACGCTACGCTTGCAAAGATGCATCACATTAAAAGCCTTCCAGTGGCTCAAAGTGCTCCTCTTTCTAGTAGGCATTTAATGTGAAAGATCTGCAGGAATTCAATTGGAGTTTCATCAGCCGATTAAACAACAGAATAAAGACAGAATAGCAAAGTACATGCAGTAGTCAAATAGGGCAGTTTGGTCTGTGGCCTTAAGCTTCAAACTATAACCCTCTACCTCAAACTTGACTCATTTGTGTCACACTTGGAATGCGAAATCTGGTCACCTGAGGGAAACGTCACTCTGAATCGGGCTGTTCTCAGTCTTTATACTGATGCACTAGCATACCTGTCAACACGAGACTGTGAAACAGAGGGAGATGTTCTGGGGTATCAGCAAAGGACCTACCGTAATTTCCCCCTGTGCCATACACACAGATTGATAGAATATATACAAGGAAGTGAGAGTCAAATAATTTTTATTAGTCTTAAATGTTTAACTCTAAGTAAAATACATCTTAAAGAACTCCATTTTCAGGCACAAACTGAGCAGGGATGAGGGCTTGAGTGAGTTGAGGGACTAGTGACACATGTCAGACAGGGTCCTTACGCATGCTCACTTCTTAGGGTCTTAGGGTCTTCATCCCATAGTAGAAAAAAAAATGGGGAGACTGCTGCTGAATCAGAAGCCTTTGCAGG
The DNA here is from genome assembly GCF_900880675.1 of Sparus aurata. Lineage (NCBI taxonomy): Eukaryota > Metazoa > Chordata > Actinopteri > Spariformes > Sparidae > Sparus > Sparus aurata. The sequence goes on along the minus strand of NC_044207.1, from coordinate 7,910,448 downwards.
TATGATGCAGAGATAGTGTGACACGTCTTGGTTCATGCTGTGTCAATATGAACTGTGAATAGACCATGTGAGACATTACAGTGGAAATAATTCCACCCGCTAGTCAGAATGTTAATTACAACTGTAGAACTTTATTTTAGACTGTATCTGTATAGGTGCAGTTATTTAGAAATGAACAGTAAATGAGAAAATATTTATGGTACAAGAGAAATTCATTCATTCATGTGTTGTATTCTACTGAAGCTATATCATATCATATCACATATTAATGTACAAGCTATAATCCTCTACTGGTCTCTATTTTGTGTGTGTCTGCGCTTTTGTGGTTGAACTGAACATGTGTATATCTTGTCCCCAACCCCGTGTGTGTGTGTGTGTGTGTGTGTGTGTGTGTGTGCGTGTGCGTGTGTGTGTGTGGCTCTGCAGCAGGCCAGCAGATCGTTGCGGTGTGCAGGCCACGGGACAGTGAAATATAGCCACAATTAGCCCTGGACACAGTTCAATGATGATAGAGAGGCTCGGCACCCCTTAGACCATGATTAAAAGGCCTGCCCAGCCCACCGCTGATAGAGACAACTGATCTCACATTATTAGTAGTACCATCAGCACCAACAGCAGCAGCAGCGGCTTCATTCTAATGTGATCTGCGATGGCTTCTGTTCATTTATCATTCACTGCTCCAAGTGTTTAGTTGTTAATTGGCATATTTGTTGTACTCTTTATTCCTCTTTTTGAATGCCTTTTTTTTTTTGCTTTGTTGATTTGGATTTATACATCTCGGCTTTCTGCTGTCTAGTTTGCTCTCTGAATGTGAACTGACTATTTATTTTGTATCTCTGAGTTGTGTTTTAGGGGACCGGTCTCTGTGTGGGACGGGGGTGTGTGTCAAATGCAAGGTGTAATATTTGTTAACATGGCACTGGTTTTACATTATGTTAAGTTACGTTGTATAGTGTATGGAAAATTGATAAATAATAAAGTTCCCCCACAAAATGAAATTATTACAAAATGTACAAATCAGTCATTTTCTAAGTATTTGTATTGTATTTCCAATTGTGTCACACATTTTTTGCATAAATCATATAAGTGTTTAATAAAGACAAACAAGGAGAGTAAATGATTTTGTTTTTAAAGTTACACTGTGGTAAAGGAACAATTTGATTTATGTGATTGGCAACCAGAATGGTTGGCTTTTGATAGGTTTAATGCATTTATTTTTGCTAGCTTGGGGTTGTTAATATTTTTTATCTATTTCTTGTGTTATTTTAGATCTGTAAATGCACTATCACGGAATTGTGATTTCTACACTCAACCCCCCAAAAACCTGTTATAAGATTATGTTGTATGGGTGTGCAGCGATGTAACCCTCCCACCTATTCAATACCATGCACATTTTCTATATTTGCCTCCATCTGCTCGTCGTCCTCTGTGTTCCCTCTTTCTTTTCCCCTCCTCTCTTTCCTCGCTCCCTTCCTCTCAGTTGCCGTCACGCTCGTAGATCAACGCTGAGACCTTCTTTATCTTTTACACATCAGTAGTGCAGCACCGTTTTTGCCCGCCGCCCCATTTATTCCCAATGCTTTTATTATTTTTTTTTTTACATCTAGACCTCTGATAATGCAGCTGCTCTGTCTCTATTCACTGTTCACATCAACTCTGCTCATGTGACTGACACCGGAGCAGAGAGAGCAGCAGGTATGAGCAGAGGTCAGAGAGGGTCACACACACAAATATAGGCATTAAAGTACATACACATGGCCTGTATGTGTATGCATGTGTGTACATGCATGTAAGCAAAGATATATGTGGGTGCATGGCCGCTGTAGAGGGCATCAAAATAGTTTGAAAATGCAGCAAAGCAGGAGCAAGGACAAACACACACACACACACGAGTGCTTTAACTTGGATCCAAACACTCCAGCAGCCCAATCAGGTGCGCAGACACACACACACACACACGCACACACAATTGTAGTGACCACAGGGCAGCTATACAACCACAATCACAGCGCCCCTGTCCAAAACTGTGTGTGAGGAAAGTCACTTCTTAAAAAAAAAAAAAAAAAAAAAAATGGGAAAGGTTGATAGATGGAGGGCTGGTAATGAAATGGAGACATCAAGGAGCATGAAGAGGAGGGGAGGGAGGGAAGGAGGGAGGGAGTGTGGAAACAACCCAAAAGAGAGGGAGAAAGAGAAAGAGAGGGAGAGGGAGAGAGGGGGGAATAAGAAGAATAGCCTTTCGCCTGTGTTCCATCAAGGGAGAAATTACACATTTACTAAGGTTTTTTCTTAAGACGACGGCCCTCATAGATCAAACCGCTTGGATGTACCAGCCAATTTTCAACATGAAATATAGACACCAGAAATCTATTACACCTGTGTTCTCTCTCCCTTCTCCCATCTGCAGCTGTGTGTCGCTCGTTCTCACGGAGGTTGATGCATCTACATCACTGTCTCCTCTCCTCTCGCTGTCCCTCTTCCTTCCAGGCTATGGATCTCCCACTGTCTCCCTCTGACATGTACATTATGTTATCTGCCGGTACATGTGCTTGACAAATGGAGGAGTCGATCATATTCAATAATTATCTGACCTTTTCTCTTTGCTGTATTTCTGTTGCTGCCTCTTGTGCGGTGATGTTAAGGAGACTTAAAGTTAGATTTTTTTTTTTTTTTCAAGTGCATAACACTAAAACTAAAGCGGGTGACATTTGTGTGAATGATCATTTTTGAGGGTTATTTTTTTTCTGGCCTCAGACAAAAGTCTTTCAACAAAATGTAGGCTTTTGACTGGGATATAATGATCTGTGAGGATGTATTTCCAGAAGCGCTGTTTTGGGAATTATGGAGGTATTGGTATTCAGTAAGAAAAATTCTGGTGGTTTGCATGGAATAGAGACAAAATCATGAACACTTCTATGAATGTTTTGTCTTTTAAGTCGTCTTTGCTCGAAAACAAGTGCAAACATTGTGTGATAATATAACGAATTGTAATATTTAATCTTGTTTCCGATGCAAATTCACTTGATTAATTCATTTCTAAAAGCAAGTTTTCATTTTTCATTGTTGCAGAAATTGCTTCTTCTTTTTCAAGAAAACAGAATAATTAGAAGATTATCCCCTTTAGCATTGAGAAGCACTATAAAATGTCTTATAACACATTATGAAGTTGTATGCATTCATATGTACATTTTTAAAGGTTATCAATGTACAGTATTTATCAAAAATCAAAAACACCTCTTACTGTATAGGGGGCCACAGAAGACACATAACTGCTTGTATCCAGCTACAACTATGGTGTTTTATAAACCATTTGTACAATTTTTAGACTGGTTCTACATTCTAAATGAGAGTTTAAAGTGAAATGTTATTACTTGTTCAATCATTTATCACACTAATTAATAAGGTGAAGCTTTTATTCAAGCATGCAACCTTTGTAAAAATACTTCTTAGACTTCTTAAAGGGGCACTATGTTGTTTTGGAGAAGTAATTGAAAATAAGAAGTGGTTATTAGAAACATGTATTAATATGTATATACAATATTAATGATGTACCTACCAAACTCAGAAATATTTATAGTATCCATAACTGAATAAACAAGCTGCTCTCAGAGGAAAATAAGCTCCCCAGAACACTGTTTGAAGCTAGAAAGGTGGCAGGGTCCGCCACATATAAAGGAATTAAAACAGTATGACATTGTGTTGTCATTTAAGGTTCAGTTTGTTTATTCAGTTTATTCAGTCAATAAAGCTAAGAGTTTGTTTATTTATTTTGTTCAGAGAAAAAAAAGTTAAAATAATAAGAATTCAGTCAATGAGGATCTTTCTCTTCTGATTAAAATTTCCGGTGTCTGAGGAGAGAGTTCCAGAGGGAGTGGATAAGGCTCTGTCACTGCGGGTCTGGTGCTGGATCCTGGACGTTTGTGTCAGAGGAATGGATGCTGGTGGAAGGTGGGGTGGTGGAGGAAGTCAGTGAGGAAGGAGGAGGCCCGGTTATAGAGGGCTTTTTGGAAGGAAGGAGAAAAAGTTTGAATTGAAACTATTTTGGAGCAGGAAGCCAGTTCATTTGCTTTAAGACTGGAGTTCATGTGATCAAGAGTGTGTGTGTGTGTTTGTGTGTGTGTGTGTGTGTGTGTGTGAGAATTAATGAGTTCTCTTTAGACTGGAGTTTACTATGTCTTCCACAGTTTATTAAGGACTGTGGAAGAGCCTATATTGTAGGATAATATAGTATTATTGATCATTTTTGTTATTAAGGCATGGATCAGACCCGTGGACAGCCTGCATCGGAACAAAGAACACAGCACACATTGCCCTTACACACACGACACAACAGGACCTCACATTCAGCACAAATACACCACTAGAAATTGCCTCAACTGAACTGAAAAAAAAGGATGTGCTGGACTATTTTTAATCCCTTTGAGAACCACACCTGACAAAATAAGGAAATAAGAGACATTAAAAGTAAAAAAAAAAATGTTTTTTAAAAAGTGCAAACATCACACATCCATTGTTCAGAGAGGTTGAACACCGTGTCAGTGAGGTGTTGTTACAGTCTGACCTGTTAATGGATGATCTCTGGCAGGGCAGTTTGAACAAATAATAGTCAAACAGCTGTCACCTGGACAGCAGGATGTGTTCAGTCGCTGCACATCCTGGAACGCCAGCTCACAAATCCAACACCCATTTAAAGTTTTGTAAATTGCAGATATATCACAGAACATGACATGTGAGTTCAAAGTATTTTTTATCGTACAATGATAACTCAGATACAGTCCGTGTAAAACAAAACACACTCAGGTCATGATTTATGCAGGTAGCAGCTATGCATGTCATCGCATGTACAGTATTTACATGGGTGCGGCTGGAGCCCCTAAAGATGTCAGGGATTTGGTTGGGTAATGTGTTTGTCAGGAACAGAAATAAAACATTCAAAACATGAAAAATGCAATCTTTCATGCTGCGTATCTTTAGTAGTTTATGATCCACAATCGCTGGTCGAGTGTTCCTCACAGTTCCAGCGGTAATTCTGAAGCTGAACAAGCTCCTCTCTGAATATGTTCGACAGTTCAAAAGTTTCACACTTACAGCTGAACTATTTATTCAATGGAAAATGGAAATTATCTAAAAAAAAACCATCACTGACTCTGCAGTTCCTCTTAATTCTATGGAGCATTTTAGCGTCCTTCAGCCCATTGTTTTGGGTCATGTCCCATTCACCACTCTTGTCACCTTTCTGTTAAGCATTAGAAAAAAAGCAGTGAAGCAGGAATGGGCTGAGACCAAACCAGAGCTACAAGAAGCTACATATTGGATTTACATTGTCAGGTGGGCAGAAACATTACCCCTGATAAATGCTAATATTCGTCAGTGTCTGCTAGATCTGTGAATAGGTAACTGGTCGCTAGCACCTTAGTCTCCAAAACAATATAAGATGATAAAATAGCGGTGTTATGTTAAAGCCCCCTAGTGACTGACTGAACAAAAAAAAAATAATTGCAGGTTTAAAGTAAGTTTGTGCTTCAGGCTAGCACAGAAACTCTAAATTGCTCATTTCTTCCATAGCACCGTAAGTCTCACATACTAATACATACATATAGTTTACACTCCCACCCCCTTCATCACACACCTCTCCCGGCTGATAGATGCTGCGATACAGGAGAAAAGAAGGTAAGTAGAGGGAGGATCTTCATGTAAAATTCACTTAGCTGCCATATTTTTCCCTCTGGGACAAGATTAATTGCGTTATAACTTGTTTCAGGTTGGGGTGGAGGGTGTGTGGGGAAGAATGGCAGCGCCTGCCAGTCCAACCCCAATCCCCTTCCTCCTGACTCCCTCTCCTCTCCCCTCCTCTCGGTGGCGACCATCTCTTAATACATCCTGAGAAATTGAGGTTAAGAGGGGATATCCAGGGGGTTATCTGGCATCGAGGCGCTCGGCGTGGGGAGATTGATGGTTTTAAGAGGCCGGGATACTGTGGTCATATTCATATGGTAATTCTTCCCTATTGTCCCTGCGGAAACCGAGGCTTTCTTTAATCTGAGAGGGAGGCCTCCTCTCCCTCTCTCTGTTGAAACAGAGCCCAGCGTCACTTTATCATCTCCACAGATGCTGATGATGACGACGGGTGGCCGGTGACGTCTGGATGGATGTATCACAGTAACATGTTTTGTGTGTGTGTAAATTAAAAAGGAGAGGAGGTGGGAGCATTGTCGGTAGGACGATGTTAGAGGGTGTTTCAGGAGGGGGGGCATGGTGAATATGATGATAACTCTATACTGGACGTTATTTTAATCCCCCTCTTTCACGTGAAAAGGGAAAGATAACTTCAATTCCATTTGTGACTAAGAAGCATTTAGTGCTGACGATTTCAACTCCCACGTCCAATTCTGAGATAGCTATCATCTGTGATAAAGCTATTTTGGTTTTACGCTTGTAAATCCTTCCATTCAAACGTCTGGAATTGTATGAATGCATTATACCTGTTTTTGTAATGCTTGTACTTTCCAAAGTGGCATTTTTTTGTTAAAATTGAGCAAAACTGTTTTATCATTGTGTTTAATCAAAATAAGAAAGAAAGTCTCATCCTTTAAACCTTCCAAAATATCAACCATTAAAGCTGAAGTCCACAACTCTACATGTTTTATCCTGTTCAACAAATACATTCAATTAAAGAAATATTACAATGTCCCGGACTTAAGTGGTTCCCTGCTCTCTGTTTATTGTCTAATACCTGGCTGCTGGAAAAAAGAAGGTAAAGGTACCGTTTAACAGAAAACCACAATAAATATTGTAGAGCAGCAGTACCAGCACAGATGCAGATAATGTGCAGTAAACCTGTCTGTGGTGGATCTATAGGCTCACATGGTGAATCTATACATGCGGACCAAGATCTCCCATAATGAATGGCTTATCTATATACTTGGTGGATCTATATATCCAGTACATGGCTGATCGATAGCAATGAATCTGAGCTCAGTAGAAAGACAACAAGATGTCTCCTCTGAGAGTCAGCTGCATGGGCCCGGAGCACCACAAACACACATACTTGTACATCTATACATCTGAGGACCCTCGTTGACTTAATGCATACCCTCGTCCGTCACTTTAAGCTTAACCATTAAAACAACTCCATTCCTAACCCTGACCCTAAATCCTACTCTTTACCCTTAAACTAGCCACAATGTCCCCTTTCTTTAAAGACATTCCTTACTCTGTTGGTAAGAAAAATAAAATGAAAAATACTTTACAGAATTCCATATTAATATATTGAATGTAATTTCTTTTCTCACATTCATACTTATTTTGTTCAGAGAAATCCACAGCACCCAGAAGACAGTGAAAATGCCGGCATAAGCAGCTGCACACAGAAAGGCCCCAGCTGGCCAGCGGTATCAAACCCATGACCTTCTCGCTGTCAGTGGTTTTCCTCCTGTCCTCCTCAATTTGCTGAGTCACAAGCCACCAATGGAGGAGACAGAGGTCACTGCTGCACCACTGCGTCACCTTCAACGTCAAAAAAAAAATGTTTAAGTCACTTTCAGAAAAAATGAGGTTATTCATTTTCAATCATTGTAAGTTGTTACTTGTTGCTAATGGAACTACATAAAATCATATGGCCTACCAGGCAATTTTTGGGGAAACATAGCTTTTTTGTTCTATCACACTAAACATGAAAAGAATTTTCACCTCGCATTGTGTGATGATTTGTGTTTATTCACAACATTTGTGCTTGAGTTTGTGACTGTTTGCATATTTGAATTGGCTTTGTGGGTCAACTTCTTTGCAGACGACTCAGCCTTTTTTCTTTACGCCAGGACCATAACTGGACTTAGTGTTGATGCTGAAATTTAGGCTGACATCAAACAAGAGATCAGGAGAAGTAGTCAAGGTTGGAAAAAATATAGCTATATATGCTATATATGTAGCTATATATGCTACAAAAACTAGCGGAAATGGAGACAGGAAAAGAGACTGGGGGTGTGGGAGGGTGGGCGTGTGTGTGACGACGACACAAACCACAGCTTTGATTAAGTTGGTCTGCACTGATTTTCTCACCACAGCCCTGATCAGTCTCCTCACCGACCACCCCATTGACTTCCTGTATTCAGCTGCTGGTGTGCGCACTTTTCCTCATAACTCCCCAACACACATAGACACTCACCAACGCCTCCTCTTCTTAATCAATACCCATATTAATCATCCAAAATATCTGTGTGACAAACCAATTATTAATCTGCACCGTCAAGTCCAATACAGTGATAATGAATTTAGTGGGTTCGCTGTGGACTCCATCCGTTCATTAACTGCTGATGGCTGCTGTAATGACTGCTCAATGTCACCAGGATATTCTACTGCTATTGATGAAGCTGGTGGGCGCGCACACACACACACACACACACACACACACATATACATACATCGGGAGGTATGTTTGCACCGAAAAAGATACAGTTACAAATGAGGACAAACAGGTAGAAATAGATAGTTGGACATCTGCCTCCTCCACCAGAGGGTGTCATCCTTTTCTCTCTCTCTTTCTCAGCCTCCCGACAAACCCAACATTTCCTTCCCTTTTCCCTGCTTCCTCCCTTCCTTCCTTCCTCCTCTTCTCTCCTCCCCCCCTTCCTCTTCATATTGATGTCTTAGCGCCTCGCTCCAATAAGCGTCTAATCAACAGCAGAGGGGATCAGATCAGATCACAGCAGGATGATGGATCTGGGAATCATTTACTGGGACTGGCCCACTCTGCTAAACCGCGAGCACGTACGTATCGGGATGATAGCTTGATGAAATGATGAGCTCGCCGTTCCACACCGTCAGTCCGGAGCTTGCACTAAATAAGGGCTGGAGAAACTTTAGGACAGGGGATTTAACCCATCTTTTTGGGCTGCATTGATGACGATACGCTTATTATTCATCACTATCAAATGCAGCTGGGATGAATATTGACAAGTGAAAATAGCTATCGATGAAGTCAGCTGTTCTTCCATTTGTCATCTGATATAACTCAGTTTTATGGGTCACATGAGGATTACAACTTCTGTTTTTAATCAAATAAAGTTGAGTTTAAGTTGTAGTGACAGCAAAGAGATTGCTACTGAAGAAGAGAACTGAAAAGTAATTTGACACGTAAAGTATCATTAGTTCAGTGGCAGCAAATATACATGGAAAGGTTGGAGATATGATTTGGCACTGGAAATATTAAAATTTTAATAGAATATTAGAGAGATAGAAATACACAGGTGTGGCTAATATTAAACGATGGCTCCGTTCTTATCGAGCCTCCCAGTCAGTCATGACAACTAGCCAACATGAACAGTACCTGATGCAACTAAATTTAAATCAGCCATCGTTCATTCAGCTGTTTACACGTGTGCTTTTTCACCGTGATGCATCAAAATATCATCTTTCCCAGATAATCCTTACTGTCGACCCCTTAAATCCTAACTTTGAAGAAAACCAACAAACTCTTAAAACTTTTATTTTCTTGACCTCTTCGAGCGACTTTCACTGAGAGCAACTTTCTGGTGGCAGGCTGCCCCATAATTAAAATAAAGTTGTGTTTTATAGTATCTAAGGTTGACATTCCAACATCTGGTGAAACACTAGGCTAAATTTGTGTTTATTCAACACTTTAATATCATGATTATGTCAGGGATTGTGGCCTTCTCACAAGTTTTGTCATTTGAATGGACTGACTGAAAATGACCACTCATGCTGGTATTTAACAGGCTGGACACGCTCGCTGCTCCACATGCGCGTGTGCACGGCGAAACATATTGCTTTTCATTTTGGCATCCACGTTAACAGGTTGGAGCAGACAGCTTCGCTTCTGCAGCTGCAGCGTCTGTGTGTCAACTGACGCTGCAGCTTTGTGTCATCTAGAGATTCGCAGTCTTGCCTGTTTTAAAGGCGGAAAAAAAAACCTACCTAAAATGACCCGTAGACAGTCATATCGACATAACACTAGCGTTCCGCTACAGTTTTAATGTCTGTATCTGTAGAATTTGTCACAGACAAGAAGAGAATATGTTGAGAGAAGTTTTTTTGTCCTTTTTCTTTCTCTCCCTGTCTTCCTCCCTCCTCTTTTCTTGCTTTTTCAATAGGAGAAAAAGGAAAATCACAAATTTTATTGATAATTATCAATCTCACACTCCATATAATTCTACCTATTGCCAACAAAAAATACACCTCTATGCAGGAAAATGTCTCTGTTTAACTAAAAAAAAACTCTTTCTCTTTCTTCTTCATAATGTTTTGCTTCATATTCAGTCAAAGAAATGAAGTGTTCAAAATGAGATTTTATGAAAGCATGTCTGGAGTTGCTTTTACGCTTTAAATTCAGCTCATGTGAGCAGATGAGAACAATGCCAAATGTAGTCACATGATGGCACCAAAAAACGGCACCAAGCCCTCTGAGTTACCCATACGGAGATTGTCATTGACGTCTGACAGCAGGCAGTTACTCAGTGAAGTCTACAGTACTGAATGGTGCTCATATTCTCTTCTCCTCTTGCGCTCCGAAGGCCAGTCCGTTTTGTCAACACCACAACATGACCAGAAGGCCTTCAAGCGTTTGGTATTTTTCAGGCCCCAAATAATGATGAATCATGTCACACAGGCTCTGGCCGCTCTGTGTGTGGGTCACTGTACAGTGTGTGTTCCTGCCCTCCATGTTGTCTGATGCCAGCTCCCCTCTCCCCTCCCAGCAAGCCTCCAAAATTTGCATACAAATGAACATCTAAACGGGCTCTATGACATAATTGACTTGCAATTAGAAATTTTCTTGAGCTGGTCACTTTGTACTGGCTGGACCAAGTGTGCAAAATGGGGAACCGCGCACACACACACACACACACACACAGAGGGGGAGAAAAATGGCTGCTATTTTGCATATTAATGAGAGTCATTAGCTGTCTCTTGGCAATGGCTGACAAGGGGACTTATTTATGCCCTGGCCCTCGACGCCTGACTGGGGGAAAGTGTCCACTTCAGCGACCAGCGCTAATTGTTTCTGAGCATGTTGTCCGGCCGATCATCATCATCATCATGGGAAATTACGCTCGCTTCAAAAAGACGACTTGGCTGACGTTGAGGGTGGCCTATTATGATAACTCTGTGTAAGCTTTTAACTTCTGGTGCTCTACAAGGGCCAAGCTTTTAACTTACCCCATTAAGGCCTTGTATCTTGCTGTTTCACTCCGAGTAACAACTATTGAATTCCAAAAAAAAAAAAAAAAAAAAAAAGCTGGAAGATGAGCCAGAATAGCAAGTGACGGGAGATGCAGGTCATTATGTTAATATTTTGATAAATGAAGCGGGGGAGTATTCATGAAAACATGCTACTTCCTGTATTGGAAACAACCAGAATGTAACCTGATGAGAATCAGTATTACATCAGATATTTCCTTCTCTTTCTACTTTTAATATCACATGCATATCACAGGATGCTGAGACGCAAACACTGAAAACACTGAACCCTCTGTAGCAAAAAAAACTCTCTAAGCCCTCCATGTTAAAATAGCGCGCCTGGCTGCTGGCTGTGGGGATTCTTGACAGACGGCATAAGTTTTCTATGCAAAGTGTCAAAGATTTGTATCCGTCCATAACTTTTTGAACACTGAAGTAAACATGCCACTTATTTTATTCCATAATGGGCTATGAGGAATGTGTTTTTTGATAGGAGTATGATATGTACAGCTGCGTGCATTTTGGATCAGAGCTCCAGTAAATCAGACCTGTCTGATGTTTCAGCTGTGGGAGGTGTCGGATTCTGTCCCCGCAGATTTGTCGCTGCTGTTTCAGTTTTCGGAGGGATTAAACGTGGAGAGGGTGTGCTACCCGTGGTCCAGTCTGCAAGTTACACAAGTTTAACGTGTGACACGTCATTTTAACATTTTCTTTTATACATTATTTCTACGATCGTGGCAAAAGCACAATATTAAAGCTCTATTTGGGTGCACTTTAGCTTGCTGCTGAACTGAAATAGTTTAGTGAAAAAAGGCACTTGACCACATTTTGGGTGATTCATAAATCTTTTAATAATTCTTTAAACTGAAACGCCATACAGTGACTGACAAATGTGAGGATTTGCATCTTTTTTTGTATATATCCTTGTATCTTTGGGCTGTTGGATTTTTGTCTATTTTGGATTGTCCTGGAAAAATCAAGTAAAATTAATCTATTGCTCGGTCAAATCAAGTTTTTACATAAGAATAGCTTCAGTTCTGTCAAACTGTAGCAATATTTTTTCACAAGTGATGGAAGATAACTGATTAAGAAAAAAGACAACCTGCAGATTGTTTAATAGTGAGAATAATCATGATTTGCAGCCACGTAGCTGAGACGCTCCCGCAGACGCGCAGACATACAGAAACGTTCTGCGCTTTAATTATCACCGCCGCTGTGTACATGTGCTCATCTGTGCCTTGTTACTCGTCCCTTCCTCCAGCATGTAGGCTCACCGGCTTCTTTACTGAAAAGGTCTCTCTCTGTGTCTCTCCTTCTCTCTCGTCTCTCTCAGCTGGAGTGCCAAGCGAGCCGCTCTGCAGCGATCTGGAGATGAGGAGTGTGACAACAAAGAGGTGGAGGACAAGGAGGTATTAGTGCACACACACACACACACACACACACACAGCAGTGTGCGGTAGTTATGGTCTCGACAGCTTTAGCACCCCCATATTGTAAACAGGGGGGTGGTGACCGCCTCCCTGTGCTTGTTAACATCATCTCCGTCATTCAGCAGACGCGGCACTGTCAGCACCTCGCTGTGCCCCGACACAATCAACATTAACCATGACACACACACACACACACACACTTGCAAGACACCCAGACTATATACATTCATCTAAAACTTTACACATACAGCGGACACACACACACACAGTAGCAAATTTGTTCACATATCCTGTGATACATTTTCACACAAATATGCAAACACACACTCAGATTTCTGCACGAATATAGATGCTGTATAGTGCATTCACGCAGAGGCGCACACATTTAACCTCTGCCTGCTGCACACAGCTCACACACACACACACACACACACACACACACACTACCGCAGATCCTGGCAGCGCACCATGCAATCAGCATTATCCATGTGAGCTCCTTAATGGGCACCTCGTAAAACAGACGACAGCTCTGCTACCAAGACCATTCCACAGGGGAGACAAACTACCTGTGCTGACACGCGCGCACACACACACACACACACACACACACACACACACACACACAACCACACACACACGCAGTCTCATCCATGAAAACAGTGCTTGCAAATGAACAGTCCAGTCTTTTTTGGGGGGTAAAATTTCAGCACTGTTGTTTCTTCACTGCATGTCAGCTGGGCAAAGTGGACCTTTTTGGAATTTCTGAAACTGAACGGTAAAGGGTCAAGGCTGTGTCAAGTAGTCTTAAGCCAGGGCCCAAAAGTATTGTTGTGGTTTTGCCCATCATGGGTTATAATAGATTAGGTTAGATAGACTTTATTTTTCCAATAACGGGGAAATTCACTTGTCACTAATGTGTACCGGGCAAGGCACCTGAAAAATGTGAATGCCTTTAATCAGCTCCAAATCCTCCGCAGGCAGCAAGCCTATAGTTTCAGATATTTACTGACCATCAAGAGCTAGCTTCCCTTCTCATTCAAACAATCTCCAACTCTGAAACAAATCTGAATGTAAGCTTATCTGCAGCTAACTCTGCCTTTTTTTTTACACCCTGTATGATGCCCACTCATTTCTTGCACATTCTGACTTTGTTGAAGATCTCAGCAGAAACTGTACAGTGAGTACAGCGCCATCGGCATAGACATGACAGTCGAAACTACAAAAAAAACACTGAACATTGTAATAAATGGGTCTTTCCGTCCAATGGAAGATATTTGCGAGTGTATTTTCATTTAAAATGAGAACAGGACAAACATTTCAGGAAAATTCAAGTCAAAATGGACAACAACAAGGCCGGATGAGCCTAAGGTATCAGTATGAAGCTTGTCAGCTACACATTTTAAGAAGTCAGTGCACCTTCACAATGTGCTGTGACATTCACATCAAGCCACCATCCAAAAGAAAGCAGGGCAAAAAAAAGGACAAAATCAACACGCATGTACCCCAAAACACTGATGCACTTCAGGGCTGGGTGGAGTTCAAGATCAGGCTAAAGCTGGAGCGATGCCACTGGGTGTGTGTGTGTGTGTGTGTGTGTATGGTCACTGGGACATAAAGAGGGAGCACGGCACCCATGTCAGATATGCTGCCCTTTCTGCTAACGGCTCTAGAGGCCACGGAGGCTAACTGCCGCCGCTGCCCCCACCTCTGCCACCCACCCACAGCGCAGACAGCCGCTATCCTCTTCTCGCATGCACACTCACACACTCAGGCATGCAGAGGGCTGCCGTCCGCGGTCATTCTGTACGTCTCCAGCCAGCTAGCGGCGACGTTCCCGCCACAACTGCCAGTGCATTTGACCTTTCCTGTCCAGGCCTAATCGGATTGTGTCCCTCTTTATGAAATCAGACGCTAAAGGTCAGCAGGCTGTTTAACATGGGGTGGAGGCCCAGAGCTATGGAATTTGCCTTGGCAGTAAATTACCTTTATTATGTTTGGTCCGTGTGATTCTATACCCTCCCAAAGGCCGCGGGGGTCTGGACATGGTGATACATGGAGATGGGCTGCGACGCCGCAGTTTTCCCTCAAAAGCACAAAGGAGGGCTTCACTGGCGAAGAGGACAAAGTGTGAATGAGAACTAGGCTGTTCCATGGTGTTACAGAGACACAGCGCAACCGCAACCTGGTGCACTTTCTCATCACCTCTTGCTTTGTGTTGCATGTCCTGTCATTCCCCCACTTCCCCTCTGTGTAGATCGTGACAGGTCAATCATATGTCTCCTTTGTTTAGTATAAAGCTGATTTGATGGAAGCAAACCCTGACAGGGAAGGCATTTATTACAGAGAGGAGAGCCACATTACGAGCTGTGCAAAACATTTCTCGTTGTTGCAGTACTGTTGTACGCTGGAGTGTGCGTGACCCAAACTCCGGTTTTGTCTATTGATTTTAGTCCAGTCTCTCCCTATTTTTGTCTTTGGGTTGTCCGTCCGTCCGTCCAGTCCATTCTGCTGAGCACGATATCTCAAGAACGCCTTGAGGGAATTTCTTCAAATTTGATGTGTGAACTGATTAGATTTTGTTGGCCAAAGGTCAGAGGTCAAGGTGGCTCTGACCTCGCCATATATCAAGGATTCATTTGATAATGACCTTAAAATTTTACACAAATGCCTCATGGGATAAAATGATGACATTATAACATTTGATGCCGAGAAGGTCAGAGGTTAAGTGCACTTTGACATGGTATTATTCTATTCAACGCCATAGCTCAGCAACAGCAACCTGACCAGTGCACAGTGGCGTGCAACCGCGATGCTGGTAGTTCTAGTTTCTCATGTCTCTGTATGTTTATGAAATAGATTCATAAAGCGTGGAGTTTAGCATTGCTTTCCTCATGTCTGTCTAGCAACTGTTGTAATTAAAGATACAATGAAGCCACTTTTTAAAGCTTCCTACACAGTTAGGACCTTCCCCATAATAAAATCAACCCTGTGCAGTGTGCCTCTGATAAGCTAAAGCATGTGATATAAACTGGACTTTTTGGCTCATCTCGCAGCACATTGCAATTGTTTTTCACCACAGAGCTGTCTGAATAGCCACTAACTCACCAACTCTGACAATATTCATTTAGTACAACAAAGATTGTTTTTTGAGCAAAAAAAAGGCAAACCTAATACATCTAAACAACCTGAAATGATCTCAAGCAGGAGGAAATTCAACGTGAATCCAGATCTTAACATACTGTCACACTTCAACACAAACGCTGATCTTAACACTGACTGAAAGTGACACACGACTGTCCCACACATGCACAAGCAGGCGGAGATGTGTTCACGTTCTGAGTTTAACAAGCAGCGACTCTGCTTGTTTAAAAATCAGCAGAGATGTCATCGGAACTCTGCGGTCGCATATTCCACGTGGGCCTGCTCGTAAGTGCAGCATTGGAGCATTAATGGGTTAATTATTGAATGTGAATTATTAATTTGTTATAAGTTAAGACTGTTTTGTTTGTCCCAAAAGCCTAAACTTCCCCCAAAAAACCCCAAAATAAATCTGATTGTTTATTTCAGCCTGACAAAGGTTAAAATTAGTTTTAGTTTTTGAATATGTCCTGATATGAGCTCAATACAGATTACAATTTCCCCGAAACTTCCCCTACATTGCACAGTGTTCCAAAATAATGACACAAATTGATGTTAGGAAAACCAATGGGTCCTTGTATCTTATTGCAAAATGGGAAGAGGCGCTGGACTTTCTATAGTTTCTGCACTGCTAATTCCCATTTCACTTACGTTTAAATAATATTAGTGTTCCTCAACTTCCTCAAACGCTGTTTCCTTTACTTCTACTTCTAGTGCTAAATGCTTTGTGCATTTACTCTTAGACCCAATGCAGGTGATAGCATCATGATTTATAATGAAAGCGGCGTCCTTGCAATGCCGTTTACGAGCAAGGATGGGGTTGTTTTTATTTATGTGTCACAGAGCATCCCAAATGTTTTTGTAAATTGGGGTTTCACACCATTTTAAAGTCAAGCCATAAAATATTTTTAAATCTGAATTTTGTCAGAGCTTTTTTGCAACAACAATTCCGGGTAACTCTCTAACACGACAGCGCACTGCATGTGACTTATGATATTCTGGCTAAAGCACAAAGATATTACATTCATGCAGAGGAGGCAGCTCCACAGTCACTCTGATATCTGCACGTACATTTATACTTATATGTAAGTGTGTGTGAGACACAGACTCAGGGAGAGATCAGAGACAGGTGATGAAGATAGAGACGCAGACGGACAGAATGACCTGAGATGAAGAAAACACATCATCCTGGATGCTGGACGCTGTCTATTTCAGAGGTTGATCTCTTTCTCTCTCTCTCTTTCTCTCATACACACACACACACACACACACACACACACACACACATCACCCCGCATACGTAGTACTGTCCATTTGAGGGATGTTTCTGTCAACCAGGAAGTCCTCGCCTGGTTGTCATGTAACCCTTTGATCCGTCACGCAAGCCAGTTCCCGATCCCTCACCCCCTCATACCAACTGATCATCACTCACATGACACGCTCCCTGCATCACGATGGCCGTGTGTGTGTGTGTGTGTGTGTGTGTGTGTGTGGCGTGTGGTGCTGAACACATGTTAGTGTCACCGGCGGACAGAGAGGCTGCTGTATTCAGTCTGACATCAGCTGTGCTCCCGGCTACTAACAGAATGATGATGGAGAGGAAACTGATACGCCAGGACAACAAGGAGGAAACTTCTTCAAGGCCTCTTACCCGATGTGAGCGCCGTGAAAGAGGGCACGTCGTTCTCGTGTTCAGTCACTCATTTAACTGTGACTGCAAAAAGCAACGTGCTCCCCTGTTTAAGCACAGATTTGCTGTTTTATGTACTGTGGCAGATTTTTCTTTCGTACGTGTCACTTAGAAGTCACCACCAAACTTCATTCACTTTGGTTTTCATAATGCCGGCACCGATGAAAAGCAAAGGTTCTGCTTCTGTAAAAAAGAAGGGAAGAAAGAAAGAAAGAAAGAAAGAAAGAAAGGAAGAAAGAAAGAAAGAAAGAAAGAAAGAAAGAAAGAAAGAAAGCGAGCCGCGGATTCTAATAGAATCTTAACTCATCTCTCTCTAAAAGCCTCCTCCAGAAACGATTACAGATAAAAAATGAACATTGCCTATTTCAAACAGAACATGTGCACATTCATAACCCCCTAAACCAATTGTAAAAATGGGCCCCTTCTCTGGATGAGCTGCAAATGTTTTCAGACTAATACCATTTCCCTCATCAATCGGCTGCTAATGACTGAGAGGTTTCAGAGTTGATGTGAGGGAAGGGTCGGTGGCACATAACTTTGTCTGGAGAACATTGTCTGCAAACTCTGGGGAGTGATGCTTTACAGTAAAGGTGAAATCCACAGAGTTTTACGTATGTGGTTCCTATGATCCACGACTCTTTAATCAATATCAACTCTCTTTTCTATCCAGGCCTGTTAACGGAGAGCCAGGGTAATTCAAATTGTGACGTTATCGATGGGTTGGACACCTTCGTTGCAGATTGCCGTGGACTTAGTGAACTTTCAGGCAGCTTAGGCAAGTTTTCTGTGAAAAGGGGAGCGTGCACATTTTATAAAGGTGCTCAGAACTGACTACATGTGCATGTGTATGATATTCAAAATATCCATTGTGATAAAAATATGTAGGAGTAAGCTTTTTCTGTCTCCAAAGCAACTCTGTCTTTTAAATGAAACACAGTTTGATCAAGATGGAAAAAAAAAAAAGATGTTAATAAATCTGATTGTTCGTAATGAGTGAGAGTGAGACTACAAAAGAAAACACATTGCTGGGAATTATTAGACGTCACCAACGCAACGATTAACAATGATAGCAGTATACGGTGTTCTGTAGTTAGTGCCAGTAGGGGGAGGAACCATGGGTGTGAGGCCTTTAAAGGCTGCTGCGTTAGAAGCTGTGGACTGAACTGTAAAAGTGCCAGCGGTCCACAGGAAAAACATAAAGACACAACACTTTACCGTCAGGCTCGGGCAGGAATGAAATAGCTACGCTGAAAGTTTGGCAAAACACAACAAAACGCTCATTACTTTATACCCCCACATAAAACTATAATACTCAAACTTGCGTTATAAAAAACTCATTTGCACATTAAACACTCTGCACTTGTTAAGCTCAGACTCTGTTATAATTACAAAGTCCACCACTTAAGCCTACAACATAAATACAAGGCTGCAGCGGGCTGTACAGTAAAAACACTTGAGAGTGCACATGGCCTCCATCAAAAATTAACTTGAGTAGCTTTTGATAATTATACGACGGTGTAAAATATTTAACGGCGAGCGGAGAGAGAGGGCTGTTTAGGGCAGCTCGGATGAACATCAACTTCATCCCGAACAATAACAATTACAAACTGCTGGCTGCGTCCTCGGCCACCAAGCATCTCACTGCCTCTCACTTATTTCCTCCCTGGCTCTGCGCTTTTCTTCCTCCACCTTCCTGTTTGCTTCCCTCTCTCCCTCTCTGCGGTGGCAGGGAGGGAGGTGAAGGGAAGGAGATGATTTAAGGTAATGAGAGGAGTAAAACATCATTAGTGCAAATTAACTTTTGTCAGCTGAGGTGATCTTGGTGGGGGCGCTTCTGCCACCGGCGGCAGCTCAGATAATGGCAATTTATGCATTAACGTGTGTTACAGTGTGTGTGTTTTGGCCTGCCTGTGTATGTGTGTGCGCAATGATGGCCACCAAGGACGCTTTCATTCTTAAAGGGCAAGTCCAATCTTTTATAAAGGCCTTTCTCAGACACCCTAAATGTTTTCATGCCTGCTAATCTAAGTACAGTTCTTCTATGAAGGTGAGAGGAGAGCTTTATGAGGCAGATCAGTCTGAATAAAAGGTTGAAATTTGGGCCTAAATATGTCCAGATATTAGCTCAGAACAGATTACAATTTCACTGATACTTCCCATTACATTGCATAGTGTTCCCAAATGATGAAACAAATGTATGTCCAAGTTAGGAAAAACCGAATTCCAATGTGTATCTTATGGCAAAGTGGGAAGAGACGCTGGTCCTCTCTATGTTTTCTGCTCTGCTTATTCGCATTTCATTTATGTTTAGATTATATTAATGATCCTCAACTCTTGGCTACTATAGGTCCACTGTATGTTGTGACCACCAGTTTGAATTATTTCAGCTACATTCTCCAATGTTTTGTGAATAACTCCTAAAACTGAGGAACACTTAACTTAAAGGAGTCATCACCTGTTTTTTTACATATCCAGTCCCTCTTGGATCGCTTTGGATCAATCCTTAAAACTTATTAGAAAAAAAAAAAAAAAAAAAATCAAACATAGAGCTTGTTCTGACACTTTTTCATACCGCGACTTTCTCACGCGAGATTATGTGCGAGGTTTTGACCGGTCCGGATGTGCATTGTATTAATATGTAATGAGGTGCGCGTTGATTGACCGCAGGAAGGACAGAGCCGGAATGGGGGGCGAGCCTGCATGCACACACAGACTCCAAAACATAAACAGCCCCCTGTCATGGCGCACACACTAAATGACGAACCTTACGGAATTCAGGCATTTATGTACGAGCCGGAGTCGGAAACCGAACGGGAGAGTGAAGAGGCAGAGACGGTGGAAGAGACACGTTTACAGCAGGACGTCTCTGAATGGTAAATTCTTTTTTTTTTCCGTCTTACTTTTCACACTCGCGTTTTACATGTAAGACCTGAGTTTTAATGCTGGCGGTGACGATGTATGGCGTGAAAATGACAGAGAAATAAGCAGATTCGGCGTGCTCACTCTGGCTGAGGACGGCTGTGAGCCGATGCTTAATATGCAAGTAGCCTCCTGTGGTAACGTCACCACAGGAGCAGAGTCAAAATCTCGTGCTTTAGGAACGCGCACTACTGTGCGCTATTCCTGTTCGGAAAAAGAGCCAAAGCAAAAAAAATAAGCCACTTTCAAACTCTAGCTTTTCAGGCAAGTTTCAACAGAGGTCCAACACCAATATGCATGATTTAACGAGAGAAATTGCGATATTCTTTATTTATAGAGTTACTAAAGTTTCTCCAAATTAAGCCAGTCAAAGGCTACTGTTAGCATTAGCAACATTGTTTTGCAAATGGAAGGCCATCAACAAAACTGACACAAAATTAGAAACTAAGCAGACTTAAACCACTCAGTGTGTTATCTGGTTTCTACAAAGCTAAATCTTTAGCTTCTGTTAGACATGAGCAGTGCACACAACAGAACTTTAAAGGGAGAGTTCACCCACGGGGAAAAAAAATACATAATTTTCCTCTTCTTGGCAGTGCTGGCTAAGTAGGCTAACAAAGCTAGCTAACATTACAGGTCAGCCCAGGAGGATGCCATTCATTTTTACACCCTGTGCTGTTGCAAATATGAACCCCTCATCCATCATTAGATCCACGCTTCCTTCTGTGCGGTGATGAGGTTGGCAGGTGTAGTTTAGTAAAAAGAAAATAGCTCCTACATGAGACCGCTCTCAACAAGTTCTGTGGATTATCATGGTTTTTGTAAAGAGACATCACTGTTGAGTTTTTCAAATGTATTTTTGCCATTATATTGCAGAGAATAACTCCAAAACTAGGCAGCTTACATCAGACCAATCTAGATAGATATATAGCAAATGGCACATTTGGAGTTTTCTCTTTTGTGCAGCTGAGTCAACCAGAGCTTCATATCCATATATGATTTTGTTGTTTTTCAACTGCCAGTCACCTAACTAACATAGTCTAAAATGACTCGAGCCCTGTTACAAAGTGTGAGACAGCTGTGGCATGTTTCTGACTTTGCAATGAGATAGCTGGTAACTTTGTACCTATTTGTGTATTATGAAGCCATCTGAAGTGTTACAGGTGCATGTTGTCCTCTCTCTCTCTCTGTGTCTCCTCCTCTCTCCCTCTCTCTCTCCATCTTTCTGTCTCCCTAGCTCTGGCAGCAGAGGGAGGCATGGTCATGTTTAATGCATGTGGTTTGTGTTGCACTCAGCGCTGGAGAATGGGCTCCAGTCCATTAATTAGTAACAAACGGCCGTTGGAAACAAGACAGGCCCAGCACAGGTCAACCAGCTCCAAGGTCTGGAATGATGTGGACACTGATGTCTGCCCTGGGCCATCTACAGTCTGCAGCTGCATGGGCTCCATACTGCCTCTGAACTGAGTCACAGTGGGTACAACAATGGACACATTCTGCCCAACGGCAAAAGGTTCAGCATTGAACAATGAGGTTACCTAACATTTAGTTAAAATTATATCATTTTCTTTTTTTTTTTTTTTAAGTATTTTTTTGGCCTTTCATGGCTTTATTAATACAGTTGAAGAGGTGACAGGAAACAGGGTAAGAGAGAGGGGGAGTGACACGCAGCAAAGGGACCCAGGCCGGGAGTCAAACCCGGGTCCACTGCAGCAAAGACAAAGCCTCTGCACATGGGATGCCCGCTCTACCAACTGAGCTGAACGGCGCCCCAAAATTATATAATTTTCAACACTGAAATTAGGTGAGAAGGTAATTCACATGTAACAAGAGTCCCTGACAGGACATGAACTTGTCCTAAACTTAAAATATAGCAGTCTTTTCGCTGATGGTCTCATTTGCTGTAACAGGTCATTTATAATCTTCAGAAGAATTACAAGAATGTTTCACAAACATTTAAAAGTTCCCTGTACTCACTTTAAAATATGTCCAGAATTTTGGCTATAGCTAGCTGCCGTTAGCTAATTAGCTTAGTTGCCATGGAGCTAGTGGCCATATCAGCTGACTTGAATTTGCAACCACAGATCATGGGGGAAGTCACTGTGGACAGCAGGGCATTAACTCAACCATAGGGCTGGGACTGAAGACATCGGTGTCAGTTTGACAACAGGGAATACAATACAGAGGTGATTTACAGAAGCTCCGACCAGGACTATGACTCTAGGGACACAAAGACACTGCAAGTGGAGACAGAAGATGTGAAGAGCCAGAATATTTTTACAGCTTACTAGGTGGACTAAGCCAGTTAAGCTCATTTTAGGTAATAAGAGAGAAACTTGAATGGAGGGTGTACGGTTGTAATGTTCTGTTTCGGAAGGAAAAAAT